>NC_047522.1:4927206-5236581 GCF_902827115.2 Pseudochaenichthys georgianus | reverse complement strand
GCCGATTGGAAGGCGACACACGTTTGCCATTTCCCCCTCAGTCTTCATTGCCTGCATCATTTAGTCCATCCCTCATCAAACGCTGCGTTGCTGTATTAACTCTGCAGTCGAGCAAATGGTGAAGAGAGCAGAGCTTTACCTCAATCCCTTCCCATACAAATCTTTCTCTCTGGGTTTTGGCCCTCTGACCGCAAACGGAACTTTTCACCCCAGAGTAAAATAAAAATGGAGCCGCCGTGCTCATATTTAAATGTGGATTGGAAAAAACAGACTCAAGGAATATATGACACAAGCAATACGTCCACAAGGTTCTTTAATCATTCCTTTTAAAGTGATTAATGTTGTCATTGATCTGTATTTATGGTGTCATATGACAAATCAAATATATGTATATTGTTTCAAAAACAGCAACACATTTTTAAAGGGGCCGAATTTATCTTTTTAGACTGGGCTCTGGTTTCAGACAGAGGGTGAAAAGAGGTGCTGCAGCACAGGTAGTATGAGAAAAATAAAAGCATGGAGACATGTCCCAGTAGAGACACTACATACAAATGTGAAACCTGAGAATGAGCATAACAGGGCCCCTTTAAATATGTCACCATTATTCCTTGTAAACTGCAGATAATATACGACACTATACAAGCAGTGTTCCATGTGGGTTTCTTTGTGTATAACACAGCAGAACTTGCATATTAATAAAACATACAGTACAATGTGCCACAGACCAGCTGTTGAGATGTATACTACAACTGGTGTTCCAGCACAACCTTTGGAACACAATCTGTCCCAAAAGGAGACACTCTCAGTCCTCTGACTCAATCTCTTGAACCATAGTTCAGTTCAGTGCTTTGCTGTTAACACCGGGGTATGCTTTACATTTGATTATGATCCTCTATCCTACTATAATAACTGCATCTCAACAGGGTAAGGTCGAGAGCAAGGACATCATTGCTGTCCAGGTAAATCACATCAACCTCCACTGCAGCCCCTCAGGATAAACACACACAAACACTCACACACACACACACACACACACACACACACACACACACACACACACACACACACACACACACACACACACACACACACACACACACACACACACACACACACACACACACACACACACACACACACACACACACACACACACACACACACACACACACACACACACACACACACACACACACACACACACACACACACTTATTCCCCCCCTCCCCAGTAATCAAAGCGGATCCCTTGCTCCTTGGCTCCCTGAATGTTTTATGTTCACATTCTAGGGCAGAGACTAGCCCATTACCCACACTTGCATCTTTTATTGTACACACAGTGAAGGCACACAACCACACAGCAGCATACTGATGCCTGCGCCAGGCCTTGAACACATCTCATCTGAAAAATCCTCACCTCACTGACAGGTGAGGTGACTCCAGCTGAATTTCACACTGTGTGATTCAGCAGGCTGCTGACATCGCACCAGCATTCATACTGTACCAACACTCTCGTAACACTCTGATGCACAGACAAGGAGAAAGATGCTTGATAGATGGCATATATAGGATTTAACTTCGGGTATAAGAGGACTTTCTTTGTGTTTTATTTGTTCTTCAAAACACTGCAATGCCAAAGGGCTCTTTTTTGTTAGGATTTCGGTCTTATTTCCATCATTTGTGAATATAAATGTGTTTAATCAAGTTTTGGAGCGTTTGTAGGATAAATCGGGCAATTTAATGGCATGACCTTGGGCTTAACAGGATTGTTATGGCCGTTTTTCACAATTTTCATGGCATAATAGTTGCAGCCCTAAACAAAGCAGCAGAGGGATTCCGACTGTTGGTACGAGTATAGGTCTTCCAAAAGAAAACATTAGATCCTTCAATTCCTACAATGTAATCCAACGTAGAGTCATTTTCGACACCTGCGAAGTTTGAAACAGCCTTTGTGTCGTTTATAATCTCAACACGAGTCCAAGAACAGTTTATGAGTTGCTTTCAGGAGAGAAAAGGGGAAGCGCAAACTGGGAGAAAATACAAAACGGTGGCTGATTACACATCACATCAGTCTCATGCAGGCAGTTTACAGGCTTTCAATTGAATGGTGAAATGGTGATTGTGTCGTTTGATCGTTTTAGAAAGGAAATGGTTGGATTATTGATTTTCCTCTTCCATTCTTTATTCTAAATTGCCTACTTAATGATGTTCACACAATGAAAAGCATCTGTTTATAACTTCCAAATGTCTATGTGCTTGTAAAACCTCAAGACATTACAGATCTCCCCTTCAGTGCGCTGATCACTGCGGAGAATCATCCACTCAGTCGCAGCTTCTTGCTTTTGTGTTCACTGCTGTTATTATCATTGAACCAATTGCCGCAGCCATGCCAAAGACATAACCTCATCCCTCCACCCACTCCCTAACGCAATCTCCATTGTTTCATCACATTGACATGACGATCTCATTCCCTCACCGCTGAAACATTATCCCGCAGCTAACTGAGGATGAAATGAACCAAACGGGGAAAAGTAGTCTCCCAGAGGGGTGTTTCAGCTCTAAAATATAAACTCTGCCTTTATGAGTCCTTCTGCAACTGCTGTAGTAAAGTTATCAGGATTTAAAAGCCACAGATTTCAGCTCCTTGTAGACTCATTTGGGGAGCCAAGACTTAAAAGACTCGCCGAAACTGTAACAGAGTGTAAGAGCAAGTTTGAGTGGGATGTCCCCGTTGTAAACGATGTCCTAAGGCAGTCAGTGAAAATCCATATGGACATTCCTCGGGATTATTTTTTCTTTCTTTTCCTTTGATCAGTCAGTCATGGACCCCCACACACTTTTAGTCTTCCCTCTCTCACCCTGTGGGACGTTAGGATGCAATAGAGGACAACCAAATGCTGTAAAGAAGATTTACTACAACATGGCATCAGAGAGAGGAAATACAGAAGCTGTGACATCGACATCAAGGCAGGCTTTGAGTATGTTGTGTTCACACAGGAAAGTGATGAAACTTAAGAATACTCAAAGGTGGGAATATCTGTAGTAAATTTGCTTGATTTAGCAGTGTGTTGCTGGGGGAATATATAGTCCCACAGTGCAATGCATAAAGGAAATTCAAGTAGCAAAAACAAAGAAACAGGGTTCAGCAGCAGCTTCACAAAGAGATAACAACTATATTATTATATTAGAATTATTATTATAATAGAATTATAAATTATACACTTTTACATTTTCAAATTTAACATTTGAAATGACATACGATCAATGATTTTTCCAGGACATGTATTTATGTCCATTTATAAAATGTTCTGTTTGTACTAAATGGTAAAATATGTATTACTATTTTTAGATTACTTCAACAACAAAAAAGGTAAAAATAGCGGAATAATGACTGTTTAAAAAACTCTTGCTAAACAAGGCAGTTATTTCAGCAGCCTTAACATTAATTGAAGGCAACATTGTTTAAATTGTAATGAATACATCTTTAATTATAAACTCACTGTATGATGTTATATTAAAATAATATTCAAAAGATAAAGTATTGAAATAGTTAATTGTGTCCCCCAGTGGAAGACTTCATTAATTAATTATTTTCAAAGCTCAGGTGGATTGTACTGCAGCCCCCTAATGAGGAGCTGAGTCCACCCGGGACCCCAGGTGAGTGTAATCAAGTCGTTAGGAGGAGAGAAACGCCAGCAGGTCTGTGGGCTCAGGAGAGTCAGCACTGAGCAGCTCTCGGGACACAACACCTCGCAGAGTGAAGAAATGCTGCTCTGCTCTCCACATTAAAGAAATCCCTCTCACTTAGACCACCTGCTCAAATAAGGACAAATAACCCTGTCTAATATCTTAAGATAACACTTTAGGTAGCAAAGTGCATCTCGGTTGATGAGCCCCAGAAGCTCAAACATAGGAGTTGTCAGGCCAGCAGACAGCCCATATTGCATCTTAAGCTCTGCTTTAGTATGAGTTACAACCCGGCTGACTGTAGGTAAACAAAAGGCTGAAGCAGGGTTATCCATCTTGTTGCACCTCGCACCACTATACATCACGGTAGTTTACATGTCAGTCATTTTTATTGCTTTCCTCCGTCAATGCCGGATTATAGTGTTGTCCAGAGACATAACAGACACATACTCAAAGAGACAGTGCCATCAATCCAAATCTCCAGGGAAAAAAGGTAAACATAATGTCTCCTCGAGACATTAAAAGCCTGGAGAGTACATGATGAAGTCCAATACTCAAGCCACACACACATAAACAGTGTCACTCTACATTTGAGGTCAACTACTGCTTTATTGGTCATTTTATTATCAGGTTTCAAATATATCCAATATGCAGGACTAATATGTAAAAACCTACTCTTCCTGAAATAAAGATGAGCGCCAACTCTTTGGTGTAAGATTCTGATGTAAGACATAGTAAGTGGGGGAAATCTTCTTGATGTACATGGAAAACGTATTTAATCTTAAGTGATATTCCAAACTGGCTACAAAACAGCCGAGAAGAAGCACAAAGAGAGGCTGACTAACAAATCCACCTCACTCCTGCCATAATGCAACAACGTGTTTCCCACTTCTGTGCTGTTGGAGCTCTGGCCACAAATAGCCAGTTTGTCGTATCTATAAGGCATAAGTGGGTTAGCTTCTCTTAACATATACCCTGAGGAGTTCCCATTATAATCATGAACAATTAAATACGCACTGTTTCAATCCTACTGTACAGATTCTGCACGTTAGTCATGCGCCTGTGTGCAGTCTCGTTGTAGTGTTTCTCAGGGACCTTTCGCTTCAGTTATTTTCATTGAATATGGCACTTTGGAAGAATGTTGTATCCATTTATAATAGCTTTGAATTAAATAGGGGAAAAGGCGTGCAATAGCTGTTTGTGTTTCACCAACTGAAGAACAATTTACTTAACAGTGGGGCTTTTGGTTGATCTAATTATGTGTTCTATATCATATAGAAACTAACAAGTATAGAAGCGTTTATGTCAATTTTTCAATCCAAAATGTATCTTTCTTGGGGCTAAAAACATTTAACATATAACCCCCTAACCCTAAACCTTGCATATCACGTAACTTTGAAATGTCCCTTTCCTAACCTAGTTGTTCTCCTGTGAAGGCTATTATAAAATGGCATGCTTGTGGCGAGTGGGATTTGGCACGTTGCTAGACATTAGTCAAACACAAGAACAATTAGGAACTACTTTCCGTCAGATAATGTAGACAAACTTGTATAGGGATATGATCATTATCGATGGTTGTCATGCTGAGTTTGTGTCGACAATTTCTCTGACTACGTCTGGAACATGAAATAGACATGACCAAACCTGTGCAGCAACACAGAAAGAAACCTTACTGTATGTCGACTTTTACACTTCCGACTAGATGGAGAGATTAGTATTGATCATGACATCCCCAAAGACATGATCTGTAATGGGCAACTCACATTATCTGCCATTAAAGATCAAGTCTTAAGAGAGACATTAGAAGTCATTTCATGAGGCTCCTGACATCCTGTGTATTGCAATGAAACTAATTATGTCTATCTGTTATCAATGACTTGCTATTGAAGCTGCTATGCCATTGAGTGATACACCTCTACTCTCTTCTATTGGCTGTTTCTCTTCTTAGAATATACTGTCGGGACCATTTGGTTATTTCTCATAAACTCAACCAGACAATGATAAATTGTGCAGTGCTGTAATACTCATCAGTAGGTTCTCTATCAACCAGGCTTTATATATATAAACCACAAAGCTCTCCACCATATTAATGTATCTAAATCAACTCAAATCAAGTTTTATTTATATAGCACATTTATAAACGATTTTTGGTCGAGCCAAAGTGCTGTACATATAATAAAAATAGCAAATACAACAGATGGTTCAGAATATCAGTATGAGAAAACGACACCCTCTATCCTTAGACCCTCACATCGTACATGAATGTAAACGTTTAACCCCTCATTAGCCCATGTGATTTCAGCAAAACTGCACATTTTTGGATGTTATATAATGCATAGCAGTGAGTATATTGTGAGGTGGGCTCAGATGTTCCGAGAAGAGTGTGGAGGATGGAGATTAGCTTTTCGAAGTGCCCCCACTTTGAATGACAGCCCATCCACCCACTCAACCTCCACCTCTGGGAAGCAATACAGAGAAGAAAAGACCCCCACCCCCCTCATAGTCCTAAGAGCCTTGAGCATCTGGAAAAAGCATCGTTGACACACATAGAGGTCTGTGCATGAACGGCTTCTGCAGGATCTTTACATTACAGAAAAACATCTCGGCGAGATCAGAAGAACATAAATGTCCCTGCGAAATCACATCCGTTGCTCTTAGCTCAGATCCATTGGAGAGACGACAGAAGTTGCCTCTGGCTCCTTATGAAAGATTTACAAGAACGTTTTTAAAGAGGTGTCGGAGACAGGGATTGGACTTCAATCTCCGTCTTTCTTCCTTTTTAGATGAAGCCAGCGGGTGCCGAAGGAAGACTTGATATTTCAGTTGGGAGATAGTGGACTGAAGAAAGTAAAAATAAACACGCAGAGTATAAACATTACTCCATCTCAGCGCAGGGTTGTTCATCTGGAAGACAACTTTGACCGTGGGGCAATTTATGTTCTGAATCTAAATGAACCATATACGGTCATCTGTGCGTAGGAACAACACTCTACGATTGAACTACATACTGAGGTTGCATGCTGTTTTTTCAAAATCCAATACTTTCTATTTCAATTTTGAGGCTGCCAATAGCCGCTATGAAAATATGAGATATATTCTTTTTTAAAGGGTGGTTAGTCCATCCATCCATCCATCTTCTCCCGCTTATCCGTGGTCGGGTCGCGGGGGCAGCAGTTCCAGCAGAGAGCCCCAAACTTTCTTTTCCCTGGCGACATCAACCAGCTCTGACTGGGGGATCCCAAGGCGCTCCCAGGCCAGCGGAGAGATATAATCCCTCCACCTGGTCCTAGGTCTACCCCTTGGTCTCTTCCCAGCTGGACGTGCCTGGAACACCTCCCTAGGGAGGCACCCAGGCGGCATCCTAACTAGGTGCCCGAACCACCTCAACTGGCTCCTTTCGACGCGAAGGAGGAGCGGCTCAACTCCGAGTCCCTCCCTGATGACCGAACTTCTCACCTTATCCCTAACGGAGCATCCACACTACAGCTTCAAAAAAGCTTGGAGCTGGGCGTGTCTGGAGCTTGGGGATTTTATTCAAGCAACACGACCAACAACCAATCACATGAATCTCCCGCCCCCGACATACAAAGGAAAAACCCCCGGGGATTTTATGGGAGCAATATATATATAAACTCCCCAAACAGGCGAAAACCTACCAGTTTCACCCACTGTCTCTGCCACCTCCCTCCATGCCTGGTTCCTCCGGTTTGTATCCCGGTAGGTGAAGAGGGTCTGGTCAAACAAAACCGGGTGATTTGCTACGGCGATAGTTAGTTTCTCCTCCAACTTTTTTTGAAATATAGAAATGAACGGTGGGATATCTCTCCCAGCTTAGACGCAGTTTGATTGGCTACGGCTTGAGCTGTCAGATTTTCAGAAACGGGATTTGATTGGCTGGCACTGGCTACTTGCTACCCACAATTCAGTTCGGCGAAAAAGCGAGGCAACGTGACGTCACCCCATTCAAAGTGAATGGGCAGATTGGAGTTGTCGACGCTGTCGACGCTGTAGTGTGGACGGGCCGTAAGGGAGACACCAGCCACCCTGCGGAGAAAACCCATCTCAGCCGCTTGTATCCGCGATCTCGTTCTTTGGGTCATGACCCATCCTTCATGACCATAGGTGAGGGTAGGAACGAAAATGGCCCGGTAGACAGAGAGCTTTGCCTTCTGGCTCAGCTCCCTTTTCGTCACAACGGTGCGGTAAAGCGACTGCAGTACCGCTCCCGCTGCTCCGATTCTCCGGCCCATCTCACGCTCCATTGTTCCCTCACTCAAGAACAAGACCCCGAGATACTTGAACTCCTTCACTTGGGGTAAGGACTCATTCCCTACTTGGAGTGGACAGTCCATCGGTTTCCTGCTGAGATCCATGGCCTCAGATTTGGTTAGTATTACATTTAATTTTTTTATTTTGGGTTAACGTAGACCGGATCCTGGGTAAACTCTACTTTGTATGCTGTCATGCTGCTAAAGTGGTAGATACGAGTCTTGTCTTAAAGGAATACTTTGACATTCTGGTAGATACATTTATTTGCTTGATTTCTGAGACTTACATTGGAATACCAGTTGGTACCACTATCATAAAAAGTAGCTGCGGCAAAGGTTACAAAATGGTCCTATTGGCACGTCTAAACCTCCATATTACCATTGTTTGCTCCTATCTACCAGAAAAAGTCTAAAAATAACCAATGCAGTTGTATGTACGTTAAGTGCTTGACTATTTCTTGGCCAGGTAAAGTCATCTCCTAAAGTGAAGTCCCTGCACCTGGCTGAAAAAATGTCTGTAACAAAATCCCCTTGACATTGATTGTAGAAGATTTGTATTGACTTTAATGTGAGAGACCTTTCACTATCCAAATAAATCTTTTTTTGTTGGCTCTTCAGCTACCCAATGTCATTTCCAAGCTTCTATTTACAGAGATATAATTCAGGCTGCTAAAACAAATGTCAAGCTGAGTCTGAGTCTAACCCTAATCCCCATGTTTTCTTCTTGCCATGGTGAAAAAGCCTCTCAAATAATATTTAGACCATAGACATAATAAAGCACACCACCAGCGCAGTAACACTAAGAATAACAGTGACAATAAACCGTTGCTATATTGAAACATATGTGGAATCCAATTTGTTGTTACATTTCAAACAGTTCAGTTTTAGGTCACCCCATAGAAACATATTGTACGAGTCTACCTTATTTGATGATAGATTGGGGTTTTATCTTTTATTAGAATCAAACAGAATCATATCTTATAAAAACAGGTCGACACATTACATTTCCAGGCCAGTGTCTGCCTTGCAAACCAATACATCAACGCACCCTGTCCCCTATTCTTAATGATTTAGTCACCGTGAGATGTAGGTCTTCAGTGCCAGGTACCTCAGTACTGGAGCTGGGGAGAAAAGGCTGTCAGAAAGTAGGGCAGAGAGAGGGAGGGCTGGTTCGTAGACCTGCACGTCTTCAGAGTGTTTGATCCTGACCACGGTGGCTTAGCTTCACGTGCTCTCTGGCTGGCCCAGACTCAGCAGCGCTCTAAAAATACCTGGCATGTCTGCGCGGCCAGGTAACCTCAATACGAGCTACACACTAAGTTAAGCCTTCACACTTAAGACCCCTGAAGGCTGCATTACTGTAACTATGTGCTACTTGTGTTGTAAATATATCTACTGCATCGTAAATGAAACGTTTAAAAACATGCAATCCCTTATGGGTACTATCTTTAATTGAAAACTATAAAGAATTACAATTGAACCATTAAAAGATATATATGTGTGATGTATTATGGTTAATTTCTCTCTCTTTTTAGCCGTTGAGATGACTCAGAAACCCATTTTTATTGTTGTAAATGAGGACCATTTTCCTTTTGAATCTTTTCACTGTAGGATTACCTGTGGTGTTTATGTGTTACACACTCAATGGGAGTTTCCCTTTGAACTGGCATGGGGCAGATGTACACACACTCTCTCTTTCTCTCACACACACACATGCCGTTTTCCAAGTGGAGCAATTTTTTCTTCCTGTCACAGACTCCCTGTCCATTTCACTCACACACTTCCACTTCCAGGATCCAGTGGCAGGAAGAGTGGGTACTTGATAAAGCCTCTAACAGGACAAGACGGAGACAAGCTCAGGAAATTAGGGGAAGGCCAATTGTCTTGATCTCACACACACACACACGCTTGAGCGCTAACAGAAGAACATAAAGGTCTTGACAGGCTTGTTAGCCCCATGAGGCCATGGTGAGAAATAAAACACAGCAGGCGTGGTAGTTTTGATTCCAACAGCATGAGGAGGAGGGTTCAGCACATCTGCCAGTGTGTTGTCTTTACACACACACACACACACACACACACACACACACACACACACACACACACACACACACACACACACACACACACACACACACACACACACACACACACACACACACACACACACACACACACACACACACACACACACACACACACACACACACACACACACACACACACACACACACACACATACACATATAATGAAACTGTAGGACCGGTGTAAATGAACCATTAGGCCTGAAGCTGAATTTGAAAATGTCCACACACTCATATAGAGCGAAACAACTCCAGAGGGGCTCTGTGGTGACCGTTTCCTCTTCCTGTTTCCTGCTGCTTCAACTGAGACTTGAGATGAGTCAGTCCTCAGGAGAGTGACTGCAAACTCTCACACACACACGTGCAAATACTTAACACGTTGCCACTCAGAGTCACAATCACTTGCAAGTATCTTATTCCCACATTCATATTGAAAAGGGTCCATGAAGCATTTTAAATGTCATGGAATCCCCTTCAGAGAAAAAAATGCAATGTTAACAGAACTACTGTCGCGCTCCAGCCCGACTGATGCCAATATTTCTCCAATTTCATTTGATCTCCAAGAAACCCTACAGTTGGCTGCCTAATGACTTGTCTTAATCTGTTGCCGTCTCACAGTTTCCTGCTTTCACAAAGAAGGCTGATTTTGTTTTAACCACGTTAAAAAGGTGGTCTGTAAACATTTCCATTAGCAGTTAGACCACAATCTGAACCCCCTCTGGAAGGAAAATAATGTGCACGTCTTAACCTCATTAAATTACTTGCATTGTTAGCAAGAACACATAAGAGATCAAAAAGCCTCACTGATGTATAAGCGTTATAAAACGTCTCCTTTTCAGGGGTATTGAACTGCCTGCATAAACTTAGCAACACTTTAACATAAGCAGCTAGTGTAGAGCTGTCATTGGCCGATGTGACTTAATAGCAGTGTGTCATTGATTTGGACAACTACACAGTTATCAATAAATGCCATGTCACATTGGAATGCCAGGATTATTTTTGAACTTTAAAAAGGGGAAATTATACTCAGTTTGAAACCGAGCCATTGTAGAAACTACACCTCACACCCCTTTTCCAATGTAATGGTACAAACGCCCTCAAAACAACATATTTGTTCTGCATATGTCACTTTGTTGGAGAGCAGTTACGTTCATTACCCAACCCACACGCTCGTCATGACAAGCCTGCTTCACTGCCTTTGTGGAAGTGTGTATTTGTGTGTGTCCATATGGCAGAAAGAGCCTTTGGTTTCCAGATAAAATACCCCTACAAACCGCGATGGTTGCCACAGCTAAGATATCTCGTGTGCTCACACAGGGAGCAAACAGATGTCCGCAATCATCACAGAAGTTTCTTTCACACTGAAACAATCCATCTCAGCTGCATCTGGCGAGCATGGGGAGCGCAGAGCTTTCTGGCTGAGCAATCTTCTGCCAGCAAGGGTTGGGTGGGTGTGTTTTTCCACATGTGTCCGTGCATTCACGCTCGAGGAAAGCCAGTTGATATGAAAAGCAAGATTTGATTGGAGGCTGGTGTCATGCAGTCAGTCACTGGGAGTCGTTGGATTATACACAAAGCGTTCAGCACAAGAGCCTAAGTAGTGCTGGTTTCATGAAATTACTGTGGACACAACAATGACTCCAAATGCATTGTGAGTAAGTGAAGCAGCTTTTTCAGACACAGCATGAACACTGGGAGTCAAAGTAAATGCAAAGTGTGACAAAAACTGAACTATTTGCATACATACTCATACATACTTATACCTTAAATCAAATCAAATCAAGTTTTATTTATATAGCACATTTATAAACGATTTTTGATCGAGCCAAAGTGCTGTACATAATAAAAATAGCCAGAGACACTTTACAGCAAATACAACAGCACAGATTGTTGAGAATATCAGTATGAGAAAAACGAAAAGATACCTTAAAGATAAGCATGTTTGCAGATGACACCTCTGTATAACTAATAATCCACATTGCCAACTACTTAGACCTTCGTCAGAGGCAACTGCATTTCACAATGTCTTTCAGAGAAAGGTCTGTTGTACAGCTGTCTGCCAATAAAATCAATGCATCTCTTCAGCCAAGCATACAACATGCTAGGCACCTCTGCGGAGTTCTAACCAGTATAGGCTTTTAAAACCCCCATTGTCTGCCCAAAACGTGAAAACCGTACATCATTTCACATTGTTCTATTTGAATCATGTGTCAAGAAATGCTTTGAGACATAATTGGTGTAAGGTTTTGCAGTCAAAGGCCCGACCAATGAACCATGGTGGGTTCAGGGCTCCTTAAGGCTGACTTTTTAATTGCTGGTTTAACCGACTTGACACCCACGCACGCATCTCTAAAGTAAAACCTCCTACACAGCACTTCAAGACTAATCCTCGTGAGGGTAGCCCGGGTCTGGGATGAACCTCTGAACGCCGATATTTGATTTCAATCATAAAACAATACTAAACCAATATATTGACCATCAACTACAGTGATTTAGTCTTATTGGCAGCTGTTACCAAATGTATCCATAGCAACCACTGTTACTGCAGCTTGGCTCTGCACTCAGAAACACCCCGAGTATCCATTAGCACGTAGCAGACATATGATATCTGACCACATAGATCTGCTGGAGAGAGCAGAGATGAAGGACAAAGGAAAGAGGGAGAGAGGGAGAGATGGGGGGGGGGGTGCCTCGTCAGGAGATGCATCAGCCTTTAGTGGGTTTCTGAGGTTAAATTTATCACAGTCAACGGAGGAGGAAGACACTAATCAATAACCCCTCTCTGTCTGTCTCCCTCTTCCTTCCCAGCGTTGCCTTGCCCTCCCCCGGGCTGTCGTTTTCCACCCCCCACCCAAAAGGATAAGTCTTCATCCACCTAAAAGTGCTAGAGAGGTGGAAAAAGGAAATAGATTAGGGCCCACTGGGGCTGAGTTGACACTGTCTTTGTATGCAGAGTTCTTTTTAAAATGTCTTGCCTTTAAGAGTTCTGTAGTGAACTTCTACCTTTAATATGGAAGTGTGTTGTCAGCACTCCCCTGAAGGACATGTCTACAAATGCAAAAAACAGCAAAAATACTAACACATTGATTGATTCCATCAAGGGCCAAGAGTTTGGCTTGCAGATTGACTAAGTCAGGAGTGTCAAACTCAATTTCATCGCGGGCAACATTAGCATTATGGTTGCACTCAAAGGGCCGGTTGTAACTTTTAAGACTATATAAATATATTATATAAAATAATGTATTATATCACATTATTGCCTCTGAATTGGATTATTATCGGATAGGATAATAACTTAGTAATGAACTACGTCTGAAAGCAGAAGTCCAGGGCAAATAATTGTAAGTCTCTTCAGTGCACATGGCACAAAACGAGATGCATTGTGGGACATGTAGTTTATGGGCAACGTGCTTCTGTAAATCGGCATGTAACCGTATAATAAACATAATATATTCTTTGCAAGCTCTTGCGGGCCACATAAAAAGAACTCGCGGGCCGGATTTGGCCCCCGGGCCTTGAGTTTGACAACCCTGGACTAAGTGTAGAGGTAGGTTTGAGTGTAACAGGCTTCTTCAAAATCTTTGACTGTTTAATGCAACTGCCACATCGTATCTACTTTAATGTTGGTTGATTTCATTGCCGATGAACAAATAAAAAGCAGCTGCAAAAACATAATTTTCACATTACACGGCTAAACACATCCAGGTGTGACAACTCTTGGCCCGTCTAAAGGAAGTTGCAGCAAATTAGCATAGTCTAAACTTTAGACTCTAAAGAATGGAATGGGCAGATGATCTGAAGTGACTTTACAATAGGAGTCAGCCCACAGAGTTCATCAATCACCCAGAAGTGTCTCCACAACCTGTAATCATACTTCTGTATTTGATATTATGGTCAAAACTGAAATATTACACAAAAACAAATTCATAAAACAGTTATTTAAAAGAAGGCCTTTAGGAGTAGCTTCACAACAACTATCATATAACTCTTTCCAAGACAGGAAATAAACACATTTTCTCAAAACTCAAAAACTGTAGATATTGATGTTTCACTGGCATACTTCACTCTCATTATGCTCAATATTTGTTTCATCATATTAGTTACTTTGTGTATGTATTAAGTCATGCACTGTTTTGTATGGTTTGAGATAATATTGTGTTGCTTTATGAATAAGATACGAAGCAGTTGTGTGGTCAGTGAGCACATCACAATCAGCTGATCGAATGACAAGCACAGCAGCAAACATGATGTTATAGGTTCTTGGTAAACTAAAGGATGCTGCATTATTTAATAGGTCATCCCATGACACTCGTTTTTTCCAAGTACTAAGCAGCTGTCCATCATGTGACTGTGAGTATGGAGAGCTCCTGTCAGCACTTTGATTCTATTTTTGAAAGGCGCTGATACGAGACGACTAGAATTAGCAATAAAATAGAAGTGAGACCGTTAGTCATTCACTCAGGGCTGACGCATGTATTTTCAATCATGTCACAACATAGAATACATGACGTTTTTTCACTCGAGATCAGAGGGTAATTGGGTTACGTCAGCAAAGCTATATTCTATTCACTGAATGTGGAATTGTGAAACTAGTGATGCTTACGGTGAAATACGCAGTTTTATGGAAGCCACATAATGCTTCTGCAAATTAACAAGAACACTGATATTGTAGCTCTCAGTATCTTCTGTGCAGACTTTATAATATCATCTCTCTCTCTCTCTCTCTCTGCCAGGTGTGCATCAGTGTGTGTTGATGCCACGTTTCTCTTCTCCCTACAGAGCCAAACAACCCACCATGTGTCTACAAGACAGATGTGCAAACCAGATGTTTCTGCACTGAGGCGAAAGGGCTACAGACAGACCTGTTGTATTTGTCAGTGTTTCCTACTTTTGCAGTGTTGTGTGGATAGAGTTTGAATCCAAAAACACCAGAAGCTGTTTGTCAGATGTATGTGTGTAATCACAAATTCAAATACACAATCTCCTTCTGAGTCCGGTCATGTTTCCTAAGACCTGGATCTCATCAGGGACCCGTCCTTTACTGCTGGATTCTTTCCCAGCTTTTAAGGTGGAGGAGTGAGGAAGAATTTTCAGGGTGTATGGTTAAGGTTACCTCATGTGGGTTCAGTTAAAAACATGTCTGCTATAACAGCAGGCAGGGAAGTACTTTAGGTTTGCGAAGAACAACTGTTGAAGACTACCAAGTAAGCTACAGGTTATATTGTATTCAGAAGCAGTCCCGCACCTATTTGTATACACACAAATACAAATGCTGGAATTTGCAGGTGAGTAGCAGCTTGCTCCATTCCCTCCT
Organism: Pseudochaenichthys georgianus; assembly: GCF_902827115.2. NCBI lineage: Eukaryota > Metazoa > Chordata > Actinopteri > Perciformes > Channichthyidae > Pseudochaenichthys > Pseudochaenichthys georgianus. Next base: position 5,221,228 of record NC_047522.1, on the reverse strand, counting down.
TTCCTCACACCATTAACCTCTGAAGAGGCATCCAAGCGAAGATTACGGGCCCTGCTTGCTGTCTAAATTCAGAGATGTTAAATTCACTCTGGGTAATGTGGGATTCACTCGAGAGAGTCATCAAAGTGTTGTGACTGAGCAAACTGAAATCACTTATGGGAAATCACACGGAAATTGGACATCACAAAAACTGAAAATGAGTGTGCTTGAAATTAGTTTAGGGTCTCATCTGGAACTAGACAGGAGACAATGATACATTTGACCGAAACATGCAACCTCCCACTGTTATCAAGATTAGCCATTTAGCCATTCAGTGTCATGTTATCAGAGGGCTACCTGAGAAAGGATTGAGCATATTGGCCATTTTTTGATGAGTCACGGAGTAACCACCAATCAATCTTAAAGTCGTTTTTGGGGACATTCTTATACACAACTAACAGATGTGGAACTCACACCAAAGAAAACGTAGACAATTTAAAATATTGAACCATAGTTCAACCTACACTTCGCATTCTTGCTAGAAGTGAAATGATACCACTCTGCTGTCTGCTAAGCTACAGCCTGTTAGCCGGTTAGCATACTCGAACAGTGTGAAACAGCTAGCATACCACTAAATAAATTCTGCCTACCAGCGCCTTTAAAGCTTAATGACCACATTATATTTAGTTTATTTAATTTGTACAACAACTGCCCAAATGTTAGTCTTTTTAACTGCTTTTAGTTGTTCTTACACTTAGCTAAACTAACGGACTGCTGGCTTAAGCTAACCATATTTGCTGTAGGGTACAGAGTATCAATCTTCTCATCAAACAATTTAATTATTGGGAAGTTAGTGATTATGCATATATGAGCTTTTACACTGGCAGCTTCATCCTATTGAATTGAATAGAAAAGAACATGAATGCAAATCATAAAGAGGAAAAAATCTACAAAGCCATTTTTTGGGTTTCTCAGAAGTAAGGGTAAAGATTTATATTTGCATATCCTACAGTAATTCACTAAGTAATTCACTGTTTTTAGTGGATATTAGCCAATTAAGTCAACCTCTATTGGAAACAAATAGATGATTAGGCCAATAATTTTCTGAGAAATTAACAGATGCTGTAAGTAGGATGAGTTAACTTGGACAACATGGTCAGATGACCGACGCATATTGAACAAAAGCTTGCCACTCTTCATTAGTGTGCCAATTTCATTCTCCGTCATTTCCGTCAAGTTTTGTTTCCATTCATCACATAATAACGTACTTCATTTATTTCCATAAAGCAATGATTCAGTATTTTTTTCCATAATGCAGTATGTGGTTTTATGTTTGTTATTTTCTCCCATAATTGCCAAATAAGGAAGTACTCTCCAGAGGAAACCAAATAAGTGTACAGTTTCTTTTTCATTAGAAATCAGATATGACAGTCTGTGGTTCAGTTCTGATATGATGGATATGACGACAATCATTTTCATTGGTTGTGTTGCTGAAGTAGGATCCATGTTTTCTAATAAACTGCTAACATTGTTTATGGTCTAGTAGCCTCCTCTGATTTCTAAGTTTTATTTCCAATGTAGCCCCCTGGGGACTTCCCGGGCTGTCAAAGAGCAGCAGACAGTTTCACAGCGCTACAAGCTGAGTCCGATCAAAGTAATGAACAAGAGGCCAGACTTGTAACCCCTCATAAAGTCAGCACGCCAAGGAGTATTCACTCTAATGAGAGGAAGCCGTTAAATCTGCTGGGTCATGTTGCTGACTTCAGCATCAGCTTGGAGTGCGAGGAAAGCTTCAACATGGCCTCAGACTGTGTTGATTAGCACTAGCAATGCCAGTAAGAACATCAAGTAATGAGATTGTAGACATGAGCCAGAAGCCATTGAAATAGTTTTGACAGTGAGAGATTAAAATAACCAAAATGGATAAAGACAGCTGATGCATGAGACCTTGGTCCAAGAAGAAAGAAGCTCTTCCACTTATCAATATTTCTCACTAAGCTCCGTCTTTTGTAAAGTTCTTCAGTTTGACACTTGGCACAGTGAGGGTGGATGGGCTTTCCTCAACAGGAATGAAGCCTCAACATGTGTCACAGAGCAACCCTGTCTTACCTTTCCAAAGTCCCTGACGTCAAAAAGGTCAAAGGCCTCGAACAGCTCGCTTTTCTTCATCCCGAATATGTCACTGCACGCTGCCAGGAAAGTCCTGATGTTCTTCAGGCACAGGAACTGTATTGGGAAGACAGAAAGGGTTCATCTGTGAGCGACAAATTATACTACGTGTTGTTATTTTTCCATTTTATTACCACAGAACTACGTGTGTGTTTTTGAATGGGTTCAGATACTTCTGTTTTTCTGTTCTGCATGTTCAGCTTTCATTCTGGCTGCCTGCTAGTGAGGACCTGCGTCACACTTGAGGACCACAGCTATAAAACATAGATGGATCTGTGTTTAAAGGCGCCATGAGAGCATGTTATTAATTAAATTGATGTATTTCCTGTTAAAATAGGACGGTGGAGTGGTGTGTAATAAAAGAAGAGATACGGCCCGCGAGACAATTTGGTACGGCCCTCGAGGTAATTTCTAAACACACGCAAAAAAAAAAAAAATGAAAGAAATCTAGACCGCAAAAAAATTAAACAAGCGAGTGCCTGTTTTTCCTGGCCAAGGTCAGGGTCCTTGAACACAACACGAGCCTAACGTGTCATCACGTGGTATATGTCTCGACTGACAGGGTGCAGTTCTTCTGACGGAGAGCACCAGAACGCCACTCCAGCACTTCAGAAATTGCAGTACCGATAAGTCCATACACATGCCGCAGTTTCTGCGTGTCTGTGTCTTTAGTTGAAAGCCCAGTGGCGATCTGCTCATCTGTCATACTGATCAGACAGTCAATAACTGTGTTGTTATCTTTAGCATCTGGTTAGCTAGCTATGCTAACGAATATAAGAAGCTTTTTCTACAACCAGTGAGGTAAAGGCACATCTTTATATGATCATTATAGTTATACAAAAAATAAGAGAATAAAGTAAACAGGTATAAAATACTATATGACAGTTATTACTAAAGAAGAATACAGTTTGAAAGGGGAGTGATTTGTCAAATATCCATAAATTAAAAAAAAATCTGCTTACAGTTCTGTTTCATATGGGTGTTGAGAGATGTGTCCAATCCATAGATCTCCTAATGTTGCTCTCAAAGTGCACCAGATTGATGCTTTTAACTTCAACATTTAAAAAAAAATCTTCCCAGGGGAGCATGCCCCCCGGACCCCCCTAGAGGAGGTTAGGTCCCCCCCCCCACTTAAATCATGTTCACATGGATCGGAAACTAAATACATTTGCACACATCTTGTGTCCATATCTTTCTGTTTGGGTGGTCACGCCACACCGTGCGAGTCATGGTGAGATATCTGGATTAAGAGGTTGCTTTTTCTTTGCACAGAATGAAATGAATGGGCTGTGATTTTAGTTTTTTTAAGCAGAGGTCAATAACTTGTACGGCCCTCTGAGGATATTGTAAAAATTGAAATGGCCCTTGAGAGGAAAAAGGTTCCCCACCCCTGCAGTAAAGGGAGAGAAAGGCAGACATCTTATTAGTTCCTACTGGTAAAGCAGATGTGTCTTTCTTTCTTTCCTTATATTTTCAGTATACAGTGTTAAATATAAAATATATTTATTTTGAAATACAAAAGGGAAGAAAATTATTGTAGATATAAAAGCTTTCATAATAACTTGAGTTGTCTGTTAGGGTAAAACATGAATCTAAATATATCTTGACGTTACCATTTGAGTCATGGTCTCATTTCCATAGAGTGTAAGAAGCTTGTTGCTGACAATAAAAGGGCAGGAAGCTCTTCCTCAGATAATTGTTTAATTGCAGCTATGGGTGAACCTTGACCCATGAAGATTAAATCAAATAGTCAATAAGTCACTCCTCTAATAAACAAGGTCATTTTCTGACTGTATTTTTCTGCCTTGTCTGCAATCTACATCTTCTGCTAATGATGTTAATGGGGCTTCATCCAGAAACAATTTATCCAAATTATGCTGCAGTTATCTCTGACTGAGGGCTGGCTAACAACACCAATGCAACTGAGAAAACTGGGGGTAGAATCACAGGATTAAATATGGTTTTCTGAGGTGTTACGCCGTCTTTATGTAGTGCGGTAGGCAGAAAGTTCATTGGAGGGTAAGGTGGCAACATAAGGTGGTTAACTAGCGGGTAATATCTCTGACTTACGCCCATTAGCCTTCCTGTAGTGTAGTTGATACAGGATGGAACAAAAATCGTACTGAATCGTACTAAATCGTTCTTCATTGTTAAGCACTGTTGTACAAATCCATGTTAGAGAGATTAGATGATGCAATGTTTCAAATATTACCTAAATATTTACAGTAGGTATAGTTCAGCTTTCATTACACATTATAAATGTGGCTTCATGCAAAGTGATGCTTGCATGATGACACTGCTTTTGTTCAATATTGACAGTGAAGGGTACAGAGGCAAGAGCATATCACAGCCAACACAAAGGCACCCACTGCAAAACCAACTGTGTGGTTGTGGCTTTTTGCATTTGAGCAGTGAGGCGTTAGTGCAGCACCAGAAAAGGGGGCGTGGCATCTGAACTGAACAACGACAAGTAAAAACACTGGATCGCTGTACATACAAAGGGGGACTCCAACAGTGCCAGACAAAGAATTGAAGCATCAAAGTTATGGTGAAATGTGCAGATAAAATATTATCTGCAACGTGAATACAATTTTCATTTCAATGGTTCATAAGGCAACATTTTTCAGTTATTTATGTCTATAGATTAAAGGGGCCCTATTATGCTTTCTGTTTCATATTTGTATTTAGTGTCTCTACTGTGACATGTTTCAATGCTTCAATGTTCAAAAAGGTATTTATCTTCCTCATACTGCCTGTGCTGCAGCACCTCTTTCACCCTCTGTCTGAAACCAGAGCCCAGACCGCTCTGATTGGTTAGCTGGCCGGTCAACCGCTTAGAGATGTCCCGCCCCTTAGCCTATCACGTACAATGTGTTGGAGCGCTAGCCAATAGTGTGTGGGAAATAAAGAATTTACTGCATCTACAGTACATCTTTTACTGTCTGTCTAACCCTATTTCAAATGTTCCAGAGATATGTTTCCATATCACAAGGCTTCAACACCATCATTTCCTTCTTCTTTTTTTTCCTCTTGGGTAACAAGTTTACAGGAAATGGATTTCATTAGCCCTTTCCTGTTTCTTAAAAAGAGCATAACCCTTTGCCATACTGTTAATCTGTGGCGTCCAAACGCCTGACTGTAATCATGTCTGACAACCTAAACGTAACAAGCTTTAGTAATTCAGTCAGTGTCATCCTGAAAAACAAACGGCTCTGGAGAAGGAGCCGTCTGACATATTCTGTTATTCATAACACACCTTCGCCCTCGTGGTGTAAAGCAAAATCTGATTTGTCAGTCCAGCGCATGTCCCTGCATCAAATATGAAATGCTTCTCCACTCCGATTGAATTATGCTTTACAGATGGATTCACAAAAGAGGGAAAAGCCCCCAACCAGTGAGCTCCAGATAAGAGGCAGCGTGGAGCAGCGAGCAAGTAGAGAGTGGATAACATTGAATGTTTACACTTGTACACATCACTTTCTTTTATCAGATAAGCATAGCTTGTCTGCCTGGAGTCTCTGGAGAGTCCCAGAGAACCTCAGCATATTATCTGAGGGAAGCAGCTCCACAGAGCGCATATGAGAGACAGTATCTCTGCTACACTGAGCTGAAGACAGTACAGGGGGGATTGTATGAACAAGAGTGGAGCAGCATGAGGCAACCAGTGATTGTTCAGCTTTTCTTCTGCAGTAGTTACTCTCTGGGGCTCAAGAAGTCAATGGCCTCATGTGTTTGGGCGTGTGTAAGTGTGTGTATTGCCTTGCACACCTAAACAAAGACTTGCTATTCTATTCATGCTCATTTGTGAATTATTCAAGAATCAATTAGAATTTTGCCTTGGAATTATTATTATCACTGATACACAGAATTATTTGGCCGATGGTGTACGCTGGGGTGTAGCAAACAAACATTGTAGTACAGAAAAAAACGATAGAATAATGACAAGAAAATGAAGAAACGGCTTTCCAATTAAATCGTTTTAGCAGTCACAAGCCCCCATCCCACTACTAAACATAAGAAATGTAATTAAACAAATGCAGGTGGTCCTTTTTGACATGCTTCTTTACGTTATGTGTGAAATTGTACTAAATCCGAAGCAAATATAACCAACAGTGTTACCTATTTCTGCATTTCAATGGTACCTACTAATAACTGCACCGTAAAGAAAAAGGAATTAATGATGGATTATGATGTAACATCTCAGGAAGCTCCAAACACACGTCTAGGATGAAAATGAATAGCATAAACACGACCGACGTATGCAGGGCTTAAAATCCCACACATTTTATCTTGAAGACCAACCATCTGGAATATTAGGCCCAAACTATTCCTGTAAGACGAGCCCTCTCGCTGCTGTGCACTGATATAAACCAGGTCGTGCTCTGTATCCACAATCAGTATCCAGTTTCTGCTTATGTATTCCTTGATACAAGTCAAAGCTCCATAGCAACAAGCTGGAGCCTTTTTATGGCCCCTGTGCGTATTGTGGAGCTTAATGAAATCCTGCTCTTGTTCTCTCATAGATCTAAGCAATGAAACGCAGCCAGAGATTGGCCATCTCGCTGCTTCAACCTTGTTGAGCGTCAATTAATGGCAATCAAATGGATGATGGGCCTGTCTAATTTGGTACTTAAAAGCTCTTCTATCCGTCTGAGTCTCCTATAGTTTTACTGACAGCAGAGTGGGAAACCAAAGAGAGAATTTAAAGCAATGTAATCAGAAAAAAAGTCACTACGATATCTGTCAGTTTTAAACCCCTGAGATGTTGTGTCCAAAGTGACTGACACAATGTAAATCTGTTTTATCAAGATGCTTTAAAGCAGGGGTTCTCAAAGTTTTGATGAGTGAGGGCCAATTTAGGTACCCAATATTGGATTGAGGGCCGCCCAAGAAAAAACGGAACACAAAATAATTCCAAAACAAATCCTTTCTTTATTGTACCAACCAATTACCACAACTCGCAAGATGCCTAGTTGCCATGCAACCAGTAGTCTAGCAAACTTTCCACAAGCTGTCATTCATAATTTAGGAATGACAACCCAGGGGGCGCAGTTTTACCATTCTTAAATTCCATTCTAATTCTTAGTAGTTACAACCATGGAGGATTAAAATATAACGCATGCATTTCAGCGTGTCACATTAACTATCGCGGGCCGCCAGAAACATTTCCGAGGGCCGCCATTGGCCCGCGGGCCGCACTTTGAGAACCCCTGCTTTAAAGCGTAACCAGCGGGTGACATATTAAAATCCAAGCCTTCAGGTCACATCCATGTCATGTTGGAGCTTCTCTCAGCTGTGTAACCAGGAAATGGGCGTAGGTCTGCTGGCGCTGACGACAGTGCTGCTGCTCTCTCAGACGGAGGTGGGGGTCAACCCAGCAGCTTATCAGTGGGGGTCAACCCATCAGCTTACTTATCTTAATGGAATATTGTCAGAATTAGAGTGGTCAGCAGCTTTTCATTCCAGCAAGTGTGCTCAATGACTTTATAGTGTGTCCTCTCTGGTGTAAGGTGTGCTGAACTGTGAAATGAGCTGCTTGTTTGGTTGGAAGACTTGGTTCATAATGTCACATGACTGAAGAACACTGATGTAGCATGCATATGGTCTTTCCACTCACTTTTTCCAGTCATTTTCGTGACTCTGAATATCCCCTTCTAGTTGGTGACAGCCTCTTTGTCTCTCCTTTATCTTTTCCCATTTCCTGTTAGGACTACTCTGTTTTTTCAGGAGTTTGGCTCATTCGTTACCTCACTCTTTAGGTGATGAGAAGATTGGTGTAAAAGTCCTCTGTATTTCTAGGCTATCGCTCTACGCCGCCCTTCTAATCCTTTCATTCAGAATGTTGATGTATGATTGTGGGCTAAAAGCATTATTTTAAAGTGTGAAGTAAATGGAAACATGTGGAACTAAACATGTTAATATTAAGTTTGGATGATTCTTGATAAACTGATTAATTATAGATCTTTTAGAGGTGCTGGAAGGGGAATTCTGTTATCTTTATAAAGAGCCAGGTTCGCTTTTTCCCCTTGTTTCCCGCCCTTTTGCTAAGCTACGCTAAATAGCTACTGATAGTAGCCGTCTTTTCAAAGGAAATAAATATGTTGTATAATTTGTTCACATATTATCTGTTTGCCAGAAGGTTCATAAGCATATGTCCCATTGTAATTACAATTTAACCACACATACAATGCAAGTGTCTAAATGAACATATTGTAATAATTACCCTGCAGGTGCACCGCAATGTCAGTCATTTCCCTTCTTTATATTCTCAAAGTCATCTGACGAACATTAACATTTATAAAGGTTACCCAAATTGCTGAATCGACTACAATTAAATAGAACAGTCACTCAAAATACTGAAGATGACAGAAAACTGGCGTCCTGATCATCCGACCTTGTTGCTTTCCGAAAAGCTTTGATTTATCTCGTCTACACTACATAATTAGCCTTTTCACTCTTCACAAAGGCACGCAGGTCCCAATGCGTACTCAGATTCTTTCAAGTAATGACAAAAAGGCAATAAAGGAAACCCCCCCCCCCCCCCTTTACTCCACCTCTGTACATCCCCCACAACACATTGAGTGTCTCCGAGGCCATTTTCTATTAAATCCTGGTTTTAACCCCGATGACCCTGACGTATACACAAAGCCTACTTCACCCCCCCCCCCCCCACCCACCCGATAGGGGAATTGAATTAGTGTTACGGTGTGAGATATGAACCCTCTTCGCTATAGAAACCCAGTTCAAGTAGTTTGAGCTCAGCTTTGTGTGATTGGCTAGAATAAGACGTTTAAAAAGACGTGCAGATTGGAGAGTTGAATGTCATTTAAATGTTCGACGCACTAAACAAAATGAACACACTAAATGCACAACCACTGAGGCGCGAATGGTGAGCAGACGGCATCCCTCCCACTCTTCCTTCTCATTGCTCTGATGTATACCTCTTAGAAGATTGGGTTAAAAAAGTGTGAATAATGCTCTGCTGCGCCACTTGACAGAGCCTGGTCAACTGCTTTCTGACCCGAGTGTGTGTGCATGTGTGTGTTCAGTCAGGTGTGGCATTTGACCGCTATAGCAAATACAGTATCAAGGCTGATATTTTTGGATTTAAACGTTTGCACTGATAAACTGCAAATTGGTCAATTTTTGGCCCAAAAAAGTGTTCCATGTTTCCACGTTTTTCTGGCCAGCCTCCAAGGAAACTGTGTGTCATGGAATTGTATACAGTAATAACGATATTTTATAGACTTGTACATGCTTTTCCTTATCCACTGTGTGCTCTGTCATATGGAGGCGCTACTGTTGCTATTGCAATGATTCTTACTCTTTGCCTCTCTGTCTCCATTACACATGTAAGGATATTCTTTACAGTCATCCATCACAGCTACCCTGAGTCTCTTAAAGCAGGGCGCCTTATACTCACAATGAGTGTCCCTGCTGGAAAAAGACACAGGGTCAATAATGTGAAGCAGGCGTCATCCACACAAAAGGTTTAATACACATTCCATTGATGTGTATTAGGCAGAATCTATAGGGTGAGTGCTACTATGTATCATCTTTCTGTAGGGTTTGATACAGTCCTCTCCACTTCGCTTGGCTTCAGGTTTCCACTACAGTGAACCTGACCGTAAAAGGTTGCAGATACACTGCTTCTGGCTATGACCATTGTTATACGTTGGTATCATCTGGATCTAAATCTACTATTCCTTCCTGCTCACTGTCTTCCAAATAGCTTCATGACATCTCCATCAAGCCGGAAAGAGAGAAAATTATCCATTTGCCGGCCACTATCATTTGTTATAATGTTCCCATTTTGAATTTTCATAATTATACTGGTCTTTCTGATTCGTCTAAGCCCCTTAAAATGTCACTTATGATGATGATTGTTTGCCAGTAAAGACAACAGACAGTATTGACTTTCTCCAAGCTTTCAGAGCACTCAACAGTGATTAACTGAACCGTCCACGGCAGAATTGAGTAACAGGATGAACATTGATTGCAGGTACATTTCCCACCACTGAATATCTCCTAATAAAATCAGCATGTGCGTTATCTATACTTTAATGTGCACTAGCCCGTAGCCTTTACCGGTTGGCTTTGGTGCAGCCTTGTTACCTTGGTGACGGAATTAAAGGTCAGTTCACTCCTTGCACTTGCACAAGAGAGGTGCAACATGTTCCTGTCTTTGGAGATATCCGAATCCACGTCACTGTGCATAAAGCAGCACATGAATATTGATGTCATTACGGTGACACGGCGGGACAAACCACTTCATTACGCCACAATGGAATTCTAAATGGGACGCCGCAGCCATGCATGGCTGCAGTAATGTGCTGTTTGCACTCTGTCAGGTGCAATCCCTACTTCAGAATGAATCAACGAGGGCAGCCGAGCCACTGTAACTCAGACGAAGTGATCAAGGGACTCATGCACTGTGTCCAAATGCATACTGCATACTAAAACATGCAATTTGAAGCATGTGCAATATCAGTATGCAAATATAGGTTAAAGGTATTAGTATGCATGTATGAAGTATGGCCGCTGAAATCTGACCAATAACTCTTGTTATGCCTTCTTGTTCCCATAGAAACAACCCAGAAGGGGACATTTTCTACACGAGATAATAGGCAACAGAGGAAGCGGAACAGATTTAGTGTCCAATTTATATTTTATAATATATCATTTCTGAGGCAGAAAATAGCTATCACTGAAAGTTATTCTTTATGAACACATACAGACTGTGTGACATTGAGTAAAGCAGCTGAACAGTGAAATGCACTTAAAATGTCAGGTGCTGCATTTTAAGTGCTGAAGTTAGATTTCACCTATTATTAGTTTGGCTGAGCAAAATGAACTAATCACCGGAAAGCCATGGTCTATATTTACTATGACTCTAATCTGAGCCAGCGAGGGCTATTACCTAGTTAAATGGTTGTGAAAAACCTTTTTAAAGTTTCATAATGAAAACACACAGTGCATTTTATCTGAGAGTGTGACTATGCATTAGAGAGAAATCAGTGTGTAATTAGCCTATTTACACACACTCACACACAGAGATGCATAAAGTATTAACAACCTCTTTTAACGCTTCACATGGTTACACTTCACTTATCTATGACCTTATTCTGCTTTATTATGTAACTATGGGATTCCCACAATAGTCTTTAAGTCTCTTTGATTACACTTAAGTACCTAATCTAACCTTACCATATGTTGTACACAGTAATATGCTTACCTGCTAACATTTGGAACATCACGTCTATATTTTAATCAAAATCTGCCTACATATATATGTATATATATATAAATATATATATATGTATATGACTTGCAGAGGTCTTTTCTGCACTAACAAAAGGGAAATCAAGACATTCTCTCTCTGTCTTTCTCATTCTCCCACGCTATCTCTATCGAACTTTTGTCTTAGCGAGTGAAGAGCGAGCCTTTGAAGCATGCCGTATGGAGTGCTTGTGCGTAAAGCTGGATTTTTTTTTTTAATTGTTTGACATCACAGGATTTTGGTCTTGGCCTGAAAAAATATACATGTGCACCATGTGGAAAGTGGAAAATAATACTATATGTGCACTCTCTAAGAGTCAAAATCAGATCAGTTCGCCAACTGGTCAACACACCTGCTGCCCCTATCAAAATAAAAGCACAAAAGGCTATTTTGTTATTCATTATGCAGGCTTCTTTGCACATGATTTTCTTAAATGTACTAAAAAAACGTCCTTACATCCATTATATGTATTATGAGCTACTGTATTCTGCATCCTATCATTAAAATAGCATGCAATCTATTCACAAAGCTGTTGATTGAGACATCATCGCATCTCTGTGTTAAATCTATGAAGCCTTGTCTCTCTTGTATCTCGGTGCATTGATGCATTTTGTTGCTCTATGAAACACTGTGTACTTCTCGGAGCTCGTTAAAATTAGACCCGGATCTTACTCAGACTCTTTCTCTCACTTTCACTTTCCCAAAATGAAGTGAAGTCTTTGAAGATGGCGCTATCAAGAGCAAAGTGTGTTCTTTCTTTTGTTTGCTATGTAAAGAGCAGCTTTTCCCTTTATTGTCTCTGACATCTCAGTGCTTGAGTCTGAGCTTGATCGAGGGCATGTTTGGTTTCACTTCCTTCCTCTATTCCATTTCCTGATTTCTTGTGCATGTTGAGGCTCACGGCTGATGTGTGTGAGAGGCTTTCAGCTGCCAGGTTTTGTTCTCACTGAATCTGCAGCTTATAATTCTGTATCATAGAGAACAAGGCAACAGTAGGTTTAACAAGTTAGGGCTGTCAGGGCACGTTTCAAGATTAACATCTCAATGAAATGATAAGAGAATGAATGAATGATAACTGATTAAGCAGTTGTTTGTGTCTTTGAACTGACTGTATCATTAGCTGTCTTGTTCCCTGCTTCTCTGCTAGCCTGCTAGCTAGTTTGTTTGTAGCACACTCCTTTGCTAGCTGCATTACACCCACTCAAGGAGTTTAATATCCTTGCTCCCATGTAATACAAGCTGTATTTGGAATATATTTGCTGTCTTCTCAGTAAAAACAGAGATTCAGCAGAACTTCAAGCCAAATGCTTCAAGAAACAGATGGATGGAAAGACTGCATGCTGCATGTTTGACCACATGGTCGGTTCATTGCGCCACGATTAGCAATCCATGGTTCCTCTTAACGTTAAACCGCTCATTTTCACTGGTTTAGACAAAAAACAACTACTGATTATGTGGTGGTTTTGGGGGTTTCTCTGGTAGGAGATCATGAATGCAGCAGTTGCCCTGGTCCCGCCGCGTCTAGACTATGTAATTGGTTCATTACAGCCCTGTAAAATATGATCAAAGAGGGTGAATATTTTGTTTAACACTGACATTGAACCCTTAACTAGACCTTTGTGCATTACAACATTTGCTTTACTGTTTAAAATAAAGAGCTCATAGTTTAAATACAGAACCAGTGCTTCATTCCTCATCTTTTACTACAAGAGCACAGACAATTTAAGCAGTAAATAGTCTGATTTCATCCTCATTTAACTTTTTTTTCGGCCGACATGCTGGCTCTCTGTTGCCCTTATATAAGCCCATGTCTAAACAGATATAACTTACTTTATATCACATACAAATCTCCCTAACACAATTAATGTTGCAAAATGGGAAACATGCCAACATCACACATGTGAATTCTCCAGAGCTTCTGATGCTTTGTGCCTTAATTACCCAGCTTACAACAGTGCAGTGGGCTAGCCCTTCAGGGCCCTTTATGTCCTCTGAGATGCGTCTATGGAGGCCAGGCAGACTCTTTGTAGCTCTGTCCCTTCACTGCCTTTGTCTTTCCATCGCATGGGTCCCATGGGTGAGTCCACAGTGTTATCCCGTGTATTATTATTGGCCAATGATAAAGTAGCTGCCACGGCCCTCATGAATTATGCAGGTGAAAGGGAAGCAACTCCGCCCTCAGTTATGTAAATGTATTGGAGGAGACAGAGGGAGGAAAGTTGCTGGGTGGGTGTGTGGTGTGTACGCCCATTTTTTTTGTTGAACAGTGCTCATAGAGGGAGTTGGTTTCCTCCATTACATGGTTTGTGTGTGTGTGAAAGGGGAAGTGACAAGTCATGCTCTACTGACATACATATGAAGTAGTAAAGTTCTAAAAAAAAAGATTTAATGTTATAAAGTTTATCAATGTACACTTTGCCACTATTGATCGTAACAGTAAATTCTGGAAGGTTTTTACAGATCAAATGTGTTTTTTGGATGCAATAAACAGCAGACATGAGAAGTTATAACCACAATGGTCGAGGGAACGATATATCACCACCTAAAAACCTCACACTGCCCAAACGTGAACTTGCATGCACTTTGTAAATGTATGTGACTGTGCCTAAGCCTACTACTGATGCTAATTTACCCCTGAATAGCTTCATCACTGCCCTGTGTGAGTAAATCATTCAGCCATGCATAAAACAAACTCTGCCTATAAATAACCCAGACTGTGCCAGGCCAGTACAGGCATTGAGCGTTAGAATGGGTAACAACCGCTCAAAGCATGGCAGCTCTGTGTCTTATTATGTCATGACTGACAGAAATCTCTGACCTATTGATGTCCCATAATCAGTAATTGCATTGGTGCTAGCGCAACTTCTAAGAGTAAATTGACCAATCCGCTTCTCCGCTTACAGTCCCAATCTAGTTTTCTGAAATCTTCGAGTAACAGATCCTTTGACAGTTGATTTCCATTGCCATTGATGACATTAAAGTCCTCTATGCGTTTTTAAATTGTCTCCTTGACCCTGGTGCTCAGGTTGAATGGATTGGATACCCAATAAGATTGTGCATATCCTGGACCTATACCATCTCACTGTAACATTGAGTGTATGTGTTTGTTCAAGGAAAAAGGCCTAATCCCTCTTTCCCCATTGGTTGTGCAGCATATCCATTTAGATGATAGTATGATATTCAAACTTTTATCAACTGTTTTGCATCGGATGAGAGCATTAGGGCATCCATCACATCATAATACACTACATCTGTGTGTGTGTGTGTGTGTGTGTGTGTGTGTGTGTGTGTGTGTGTGTGTGTGTGTGTGTGTGTGTGTGTGTGTGTGTGTGTGTGTGTGTGTGTGTGTGTGTGTGTGTGTGTGTGTGTGTGTGTGTGTGTGTGTGTGTGTGTGTGTGTGTGTGTGTGTGTGTGTGTGTGTGTGTGTGTGTGTGTGTGTGTGTGTGTGTGTGTGTGTTATAGTTACAGTCTATCTTTGCAGGTCTGCTGGCTCAGTAGGTGAGTGTCTACCTCACTGTTGACACCGAGCCAGACACCCAGATTCACTGTTATGAAGGAGAATATTAATCTGGCAAAGGCTCAGGCTGTCCTGTTATGGAAGCAGATGGTACCTGACAAACAGGATCCATGTAGACACAGATAACCCTCTTTATTTCTGCAGTATCTATCCATCCATATATCTATTTATCTATCTATATCTATTTATCTATCTCATTTTGGGGATTTATAGCAGTAGTAGAGGGATGTGTTTGTGGTAAAGTAAGAGTTAATTGAAAAAGCTATGTTTGTAATATTGCTACAAATGAATACACAATCAAACAACCAGTCATGAGATTATAATTGCCTTTGTTCCGTCATGTTGTCAGGCAAGTCAAACAAATAGCCTATTTGCATGAATTCTCAATAATAATATAATAGAAAGTATTTTCATTAAAAAAAAACTGGATATTAATTAATGTTAATCCTGTAAAATGAATACACTTTTTTGTGATAGCCCACAACAAAGCCTCATCACCACCTAACCTCTATCGCCTGTGTCTCATCACTTCACCTATAGAGGGCAGATAGAGGGGCTCTGTGCACATAACGGTTCAGTGTTGACCAACATTGTCCAACAGTTACTATAAGTTACTCAATTTACAGGATGAAGTCAAATGTTTAAAGAAAGTCAGTTTTTCGTCAGTTTCGCTCACATTATGATTTATGTATAGTGCTAAAATGGCCAAATAGATGTCAACCAAATCCCGTTCAGTTATTTGGCAATTTTGTGTTTTCTGCTTACTGTCAAATGTACTCAAGTCAATAGCATCAGTTATGAGCTATCCAAAGAGGGATGGATCCATGTCTTCCTTCGGCATATATTCCACACTCTAATGGTCTTTAGTGATGATAATTATAACTCGTATAATTTGTTGAGTACTTATTTGTAGCGTTTCCCGCGACCAAAATATGCAGTGGGGGCGTTAGCGAACGTAGTAACCAAGATTTAAAAAGTTGAAATCTTATTGAAAACATGTCCTAATATGACGATTAAATTAAGCCGAATTTGAAATATAGCTATTCTCATTTAGAATATGCTTCAATCATGTTCACTGGGGTATTTTTATGTATGCCGAGATGCAAGGAAACTTAAAACAAGCATCATTCTGGTCATGTCTGGTTGCGCTCCCTCAACGGGGCTTAGCCGTAGTTTGGATACGGGGACAGATGAGGGTTGTCTGCAGTCGTTTCTTACCTGTGACATTTGCGGTCGGAGGTTGATTTCCTTTAGGTTGATGGACTGGGGTCTCAGGTTGTTGAGCAGATGGCACAGGAGGACTCCATCCCGGAGAGTCTGAGCCAAGTCAAATACCTGAGCAGACTCCCATGTAACCCGGTGGTTAGCTGCAAGCACCTTGCAGTTTATTAACCACAGCGCGCATTGCCTCCAATACTCCATCATTATTGTGACTTCAGTGGGACGAGCTTTAAGAGAATAAGATGTGTTTAGTTAATGAAACTGCTCACGGCTCAGTAGTGTGTCTTAAATCGTATCCATGCTATATCCGCCAACTGTAAAAGCCGATGAAAACGGAACTGGAGCACAGCTGGTGGAGGATGAGTCCGGTGTGCTGAGGCTGTGGATGGAGCGCACCCTGCACTCTTCCTCTCTCGCTCTCTCACTCACACACCCACATACACACACTCTCTCACTCAGTGTTTCTCAATGTCTCTCTTCCCTCCCCCTCACACTGTTCCTCACCTCTTCCGCTTGTCATCCATAGGCTCTTAGTATATGAAATTACAGTAAACATAACAACTAAATACTTAGTACAGAACACATAATATTCTGCTGTGAAAAAACATGCTTTTCCCCAATTGTATGCATTCATTTTCGTTATTTTGTACAGCCAATATGATGAAATATGTCCAAGTTCCTCTCTGTATGCAAATTCTCCAGGGATTAGGGCTTGTCAATTAATGGTCAACAAACCTTATCATAAACCAATTGAAACTCATCAGTTGCCATTTAAGTATATGAAGTACAGTTTTATAATTTACTATGAATTTAAAGGCAGTGTATAATTGTGCACGTATATTCTGGTATATCTTATTATATGATCAAATTTTACTGCAGCATCATTAAATGACAGGTTAGGTGACACCTTAAAACTGTGTTATTTTCGTATGTAAATAAATGGCATGCTTCTCCTGTTTAGTGATGCATATTGGATGTTTTTACCAGAACTCTGAACCTTGCATTTGCATGAGTGAATCATTGGTCCAGGAACATTTGTTGCAAAAAGCAGATGTGTGTTATTTACTTTTTGGTAAAGTGGAATTTCATTTTAGCTGCGTCCAATTTGTTCTGTTAAAAAATATAAACACTGTAACACTGCATATATCAAAGATGTACAATATAAGCTGAATTGCTTCTTTATTGAGTTGTCTTGAAATGGAATTCAAGCAACAAGTTCTTATTTTGACGCCAAAAGGCTGTTGGACTATAGTTGTATGGAAAGTTGTTTTTAATTGGATTTACTGACTGTATTTTCCAAGAAGCCCACAAAATGCCACAGCCATTAAGTCCCTGTTGGTTCCCAATCTGTGTTAGCCTATTACCCCAAACTGTCTCTATTAAAGTAATGGTATCACTTTCTGCAACCAAACACCAATAAGGTCCTACAGCCATTTCCACTTTGAGATTACCTGTTTTCACTACTTCCATTCTAACTTGGCATTTATAGATGACACATTTACATATTTGTCCAATACAATATGTTTGCATTTATGGTTTGAGAACAAAGCTTTGTGTTAATGACAGTATTTTCACACAATCATAGCTAAGAAAGAGGCAAGAATGAACATTTCTAACATAATGATTTTGCAAATGCATGCTGGCTTCTTATCATCTCACTAAGAGCATGATTAGTGTGACTGAGCCAATATATGATCCAACTGAAGCTGGCTTTATCTCTTATTGCTTCTGTGTGAATAAATGAGGAAACTCAGATTCTGCTGCATGCTGACATCTCTGGTTAGACTTATGAGCATCAAATTAAACGCTTTAAATTGCTCAGTAATGTGTGGAGCCTGGCAGGGGGAAATGTAAAAGATATATATAGATATGTATATACTGCGCTAAGGCCACACTATACTCATTTGTGTGCATTATATAATTTGTTCCCTCAATTGAAGTAAATCCTTCCCACGTTTTGATGAATTTGTGAATACAGATTCAATTTTGCAATATTTTTTGGAAGTTCACGAGGCCAGGTCATTTATTCCAGCCACCATCAGTTAAAGCACTTGACCTTGATGGATAGAGACTATTTTATTAACCTTTACTCTAGCTTATGGAGGAATTGTTGTTTAATTGTTATTAAATGGAAATGCAAATTACATTCAACATTTGGATGATCTACCAACGAACTCGCCTTGAAAGCTAATTATCAATGTAACTTACAAATAGCCTAATGAACTGTAAAAATAAATATATCAACTCAAGGCCTGGATTCATAAATTCATGCCTTTTAACAGACCAGCATTTCTCCCTGAAGTTCAGCCTTAGGCTCTGTATGGTAATGGCAGCATGTTGGGTCATAATGGTATGCGCAAGCCGCCTTTGCTTCAGCTTTACAACGTGCCAGTTGATTGCGTAGCATAGCCCAAACATACAGAGTGGCCAAGAGAATGTGGCCAAGAATGTGAAGCAGTAGAATTACTTCCTCTGTCACTGTCAAGATGCTCTTGAGCCCCAACTGATCCAGAGGAGCTGCAGAGTAAGAGTAAAAGACTGCAGCGAGTAGCTTCCAGGCACAAATGTGAAGCGAGAGTGAACCTGCAATAAAAGTTTTTATTGATCCCTGTTGGGCTATCACCACAACGCTAAAGCAAAAGGCAACATAAAGACTGTAGAGTAAATGGGATTACATCCAAATCAGGATATGCAAAAAGGGATTTAGGCGTCAGAGCAGCAGCAACACAGAAAGAAATGATATATTTAGACAATTCTAGATGTGTTACAAAATGGTATGCATTATATAACACAGACAGGAATAGGAAAGAAATCCAATATCTGAAAACATAACTCTTTGTATAACACAAGGGCTGCTGGTAATCACATTAACAGTGCTACATGAGGCGCCTCTCACGGCATGTGCAGAAATGATGAGAGATAAGAAGAGCAGAATTCCACACCGACAATATTAATTTCCTTTCCAGATAAAAATGAGACTCACAGAGATGTTAAGATTGCAGAGTAAGGATTCTTACAGAAAAACAGTACGCAGAACAAAAATAATGTACAGTATGTTGATGAAACACATTTAGTTCATTTACAATACTGTGAAGATTAGTCTCCAGCATGTGCAGCTGTAAACACTTCTGTGATGTAGAATTCCTCATCTCCACTTCGACTCTTCATATTTGTGCAGATGATTTGGATGAATGTCAGTCGCTCCTACTCTATTGTTTATCCACATTATATTCAAATGAAGACTGATTGTAATGGAAGGAGTTTGTGTGGCTTAGATGTGAATGTCCAGCTTTGTCTTCCACTGGCCTCACACCGGATACCATGGCTGCATAGCGCAGATGACAGGAGAGGTGACTAGCGGCCGGATGCTGGCATACCTCTAAGCACCCTTCTCTAGTTTCAGCTTCCTCTCTGAGACGAGAAGGACAACCATGCAGCGAGGCAATTATCAGCATTCCTCTGATAAATGCTGTACAAGGACTCAGGGGAAGCAAACACACACAGAAGTGTAACACAAGCATGCATTTGGGAAATTGCCTATTTTGAGTTCTTTTTTTAAATTGCAAAATCAACACATCAAAACATAGCATGTTTGAACTCATTTTCATCAAAGCACAGATTGCCTATTTCTGGGTTATTTCACCTGGAATAAGACCAGAATTAGTTGTTAATGAGTAGCTTTGTGAGCTTCCAGGAAACAGCATGATTATGTCTCGGCACATATGGCAGATGTGATCTGACTGCCAGGGTATTTTTTCAAAATCACAGCACATAATTAAAGTGCTTCTATAATCACATAAGAGATAAAAATGTTCGTTGGGTCACTCGAGATAATGAAAAAACAAGATGGCACACGATAAGAGGATATAGAATTATTTTAGGACATCAAAAATTAAAAAGATATTACATAAAATCATGTAAATAAACTAAAAAACAAGGACAGTCTACAGCAGCCATGTGTTAGCCTTCTCAGACTTAGCTGTACTACATGTTTAGCGCTAATTAGCAAATATTATCATGCTAGCGTGCTAAATGGTTAATGTTATTCATGCTTAGCATTAGAATTCATTCCTATTTTTTGGGCAGGTGTCATACTGAAGTCAGCATTGAAAACAAAGCACCGTTGTGCCTCACAGCTATAGCAATGCTATTGACTCGTTGTCTTGCTATCTTTCTGGTTAGTCATATTTGTTGCCTTTTCCCCAAGGTAGAGCCTGAAAGAGAAACCCCCCACATGGAGTACATCTGAAAGTGTGTCCAGTTCAAAATAAATGATCCCTTTGTGTGGTTTGCAAGTTTTGGCATAAAGAGGAATCATTTCCACTCCCAACTATCTTGCAAGAGGATCATAGCAAACAAAGCTTAGCACCTCCCTGAACATGCGGGCACTGCCACATTGTCCTCACTCCTTCAATATCTCCTGCAAATTCTGCCATGTTGAAATGTATAGAGCCTCACCACCAGGCTCATTGTGTCACTGGATCTGGTGGCAGTGTCTGATCTATTTGTGCCGCTCGTTTATCCCCTCTGTGAAGGGCATGTTCTTTTCGCTGCGAGTGAATACAAATGCTCTCCTTTTATAGCAGACTTAGAAGAAGTATCTCTCAGTTGCACCTGACACTAAATGTCTCTCCATTAAATTAAATTAACTTTGACTGTCCTTTCATAATTCGCTCATTCAAATGTTCTTCTATTGATGGAACATTTCAGTTTGTCCGCCTGAAACAGGATTTTGGTGCACATAGCAAGTTCAAACATTAGCATAAATATATTTACTTTTCCACACCATGACAAATGTAACACTGGAGGTGACCCCAGCCGCTTTTGTTCATTGTTTTCTAACTGCTATTGATTACACGACCCTACCCGTGGCACTCTATTCTGCTGGTTTAGGAGGCAAGAAGAGAAATCAATGGCCTGGGATACCCATGAGAGGCAGGGATAAGTGGAGCCTGGCCCGGCCTCTCAGGGCTCCATCAGAGCTGGATCAGGGGGATCACCTGGGGAATCACCAGGATTGACGCAATGGAGTGGAAGATATAAAAAGAGAAAACACAACAAATTAAAATAACAAACAACGTCTTTGAAAGCTATTTAAATGTATAGTAATTCTCCCTCTGGTGTTGCAGTATAGTAGTCGAGTGCAAATTAACCGATACATAAAGTGTTTAGGTTGTTTTTATAAACCGTCTGGAGTTTAGACACATGATCGTGAGCAGGAATAGTTCATATGGCTGGAGCCCCAAGCTCAGTGGGTGAGGGGGTGACCCCCAGTGTTTCGTCTGTGAAGGGCCTCAACAATCCAGCAAAGCAGAACTGTTGCCTCCAGCTGCAGAAAGCATCTCCAAATGGTCAGTGGTATGACAAAATGCCACGCAAGCTGAGTCAGATCAGCTATAAGTGTGTTCTTTCTTTAATCTTCTTTTGTGCAGTCTCCTTTTACTTTTCACCAACTTAAACTGAAATATCTTGACAATAATAAGATGGATTGTCAAGATATTTCAGTTAAAAGTTTAACTGGATATAGACAATCATTGTCCTCCTTGAACATTCTGTCTATCTGTGTTGTGCTTTTGGGTTTGAGTTCATTTTAAACATTACATAATCATAATTACCATAGTGATCCTCTGACTGTGATCTGTCTACAAAGGCATGTCAATATGTTCTTTAATTAAGTGAAATAACTTCACATCTACCTAATAGATTCTGAGATGCATGCAGCTCAAGGCCGGACTCCTCCCCAACCCCTCCCCTCATTAGAGCAGAGTATAAAAGGCTCCTGATGGCTCTGCTGTCATGGTCGCTGTTACAGGCTGCATAACTTAGTATATGGATACATCTGCTAGTATTTCATGCTCACTTACTACTTCCTTGCAGATTGTCCTGAAGCTCAGTAGTGTTCCAAAACCTCTTCCTGTGGTGAGTAGGGCAGACCTGAAATGTGAGGCAACTGTAACCTTAATTTAACCATTGCTTTTAGGTTCACCTGCTGCTGTTTGGTTTTTGCTGTTTATTATATTTTGATTAGTTTAGCCTGTTTTGCATCTGTCTTTTATAAAATAGTTTTAACTTTTGCTTATTTTGTATAATACTGTGTTTTGCCTTTTTAGTCAAGTGTTTGACTTTCTTTATATATTTCCCCTGTTGTTTTCTGTCTTGAACAGCACTGGGGAGCACACATGGACTTTTAGTAATACATGTTAAGTAAATATTGTAAACCAATTTGTTCAATAAAGATCATTTTAACTGAATATTTCTTGTTGGTTGTTTTCTAATCAATGATATTTATCTTTTAGCAACATTTCCTGAGTTTCCTTTTTGATTACATTTAATAAAAAGTACTTTATTTGGCAACACCCCCTCAATTAACGAATCTGTGTACTGTGTTGCATCGTCTTTCTGTGTCTGTCATACACTTAAGTTGTTAAATACTTTAAAATATACGAAAACATCTTTCTTCATACTATTGATTCTTATTATTTTATTATTAGTTTGAACCTTACACATCAACTCTACTCCAATAAAGATTTTATATAACCTCTATTTACACTACCAGCTCTTCGGCCTCTATCCTGTGCCAAACAGTTTTTCTGAGGTTGTCATTGGTCGATGCTTATCACTGGGCTGATGGTACCTTCCCTTTGTGAGAAAACTGACATTGATACCAAATATTTCAACACTTCAAGTCTTAAGAGGTGAAGAAGAGGCTTGAAGATAAGGATACAAAAAAGTCTGTATTTGTTAAGGTCTTAAAATATATTTTTGTACTTCATTATGATGCACCATGTTGCTTCAAGGACATCTGTTGTATTCATTGAAAGTATACAAACATTAATATTCTGATCATATTACAATAACTTTGACTAAATTACAAAGTGTGTTCTGTCTAAGGTTATATTAGTCTTCAATGTGTAAGAATAATTCTCTAATATTTACCAGAAGTGATGTAATCAAATGCTGTGTTGATGCAGCTACTTCGATTTCTACAAAAAGAAATGGTAGAAAATTACATGCAGACAAACTTGATTCACCAAAAAAAAAAAATATATATATTATATATATATATTGAATGCATCATGCATACATTCAAACCCAATGTGTAAAAGTACTTTTGCTCGACAACATCCAACCATTATAGAGAGATGTGATGTCATTATTACAATTACAGGCATAGAGCGTAAGTTTTTCTTTTTTATATATTTTTAATTTACAATGAAATCCTCATGTCATGCATGTGCTGTACTTCTGTGGGAAATGAAAATAGATGGCCTCGACTCTGGCAGACAGAGCCATTGGGGCCATTATTGGGGCAGCAGTGGCAGATGCAGCAGGTAAGATAAACTGTGTGATACAAGTTCTGTGACTCAGCTGCAGCTACAGGACTTTCTATATTACTTTCCATAATATCTGCTTCCTTCACTTCACACCAATTCACAGGCCTTCAGAAGGTCATTTCAAAAACACTAACATTCAAAAGTATTGAATGTTCCACTATTTTTCTCTCTCTCTCTCTCTCTCTCTCTCGTGTGTGTGTGTATGTGTGTGTGCTCCCCGCCCATACAGCCCAGCCCATGCATTGGATCTACAATCCTGATACGCTCAAATAAGTTCTCTCTGATCT
Organism: Pseudochaenichthys georgianus; assembly: GCF_902827115.2. Classification (NCBI taxonomy): domain Eukaryota; kingdom Metazoa; phylum Chordata; class Actinopteri; order Perciformes; family Channichthyidae; genus Pseudochaenichthys; species Pseudochaenichthys georgianus. The sequence continues at coordinate 5,197,441 of NC_047522.1, read as the reverse complement.
GGAGCCCTGTCCGGAGTTTCGGCCTCAGTCAGCGAATCCTTTCTACCGCAGGACTACGGGCGAGCAGACCTGCTATGGAGACCAGGCGTACGTCCTGCTGGAGTCCCTGAGCCAGTGTGGAGGTACGGAAACAGGCAGCACCAAATACCCTGTCAGTGCCTGCCAAAGCCATGGAGTATCATTGTTCAGTTGTATCAGCAATAAATTGATGGCATCTCAAAGACTTCAAAGATTCCCCTAAATATTTCTAGTAAACGTTTGAGAAAAGACTGTGCGGTGTTGGTACATGAAATATGAATAAATAGTACTGAGATGATTATTTTATCTTAGCATAAAAACCACAAGCAGGCGGAAACGGCTAACCAAACTGTAGTTTAAAACAGATAAGTGGTGGTTTTATCTGGGGTTAAGATGAGGACTTTTTCTCTTTAAATGCTTTGACTTCTTATAAGGGTTACTCCCTGAACATCATGCTGTATTGAAGAATACTTGAAACTAATTATTAAGATCATTAGCTCAATAGAAACATGTTACAAAGATGATAAATCAAATGTTGGGTCATTTTCTCATAGACTATACATTCTGACTTCTTGTTGCTACCAGTGGGATCACCCTGCCAATATAAATTATTCAGATTTAGGGCACTTCAACATTGGTTTGAACGCAAATACTACTTATATACTACCCCATTTATAAGCTAAGCTAAAGTCTTCTCATCTACTTATCTGTGAAAAAAGTCAATAAGTGAATTTCCAATGTTAAGATTTCGAAAATGAACTTCTTCTCTTTTTCTTTTTTTTGGTTATATGCCACATTTAACAGATCACTTGCCTTTTACTATGTACATTGTATAAAAAAGGATATTACATGTGTGTGTTTAAGACTTTTAACATTATTTTTTATTAAAGAAACACTATGTCATGTGTTGGCAGATGTTAATGAAGAAGATTTGACCAAGCGCATCTACAAGTTCTTTGGTCCAGGAACAGTGTACGACCTGCCTCTCAATGATCCTTACAGACAGAAAGGAGGTACTGTACCTGTTCATTTTTTATGTAAATGGGGATTATGTGATGTCCATATGTATCAATCATCAACCTAACTAACCTAAAAGGATGTGAGAGCCTCTGTTACTGTCTGATAACACTGTGAATAATGTTTTTCCTACCAGCTGATGGGGGAGTTCCCACCCCATGTAAAATATTCCATAAAGTCAGACTTCTCTTTTTTTAGTTGGTGTTCAGAGCTTTGGATATGTGCTGCTTTTTTTACTGTCAGGATATCATATAAATACAGTGCTACTGTAAAGCACTGTGACAGCACAGGGCACTTTTGGGTACAGTAAACCACCGACATCTTTATGTCCTAGAATAATATAAGAAGAGCTGTGTCATCAGCACTGGCAGAGATAGCTGTGGCTGAGCAGACAAAGAAAAGAGCTCCACCTACAGAAACTTGAACTGCATCAACAGAGAGTAAAAGGAAACGCTGCTTTTCCTGTCCCTCGCTTGCTTGGCACCAGCCACACTTCTCAGATTCTATATCATTTGAATGAAGCCGTAAATCATATCTAAAATGCATTTTTGTTGTATTTTCTAGCTCCCAAAGCAATCCTCCCCATAGATGGCCCATGGAGAAATGCGAGCCTGAAAGCATTCATCAGAAATGTGGATGCTGGCAAAGAAGAAACTGGTAAAGATCACAAATCAGAAGTCCATGAAGACATCCCCAGTGTTGTGATTGTAATCTCTGTATGTGTGTGTTTTTATAAGGCTGTGATGTGGACTGTCAGATGGACGGGGTCACGAAGCTGGCTCCGGTGGTGGCCATGTACGCCGGCCGCCCTGAGATGTTGGAGAAAGTGGAGAAGGCCATTCGTGACCCAGAACAATGACATGTGTGTGGCTGTGACACTGGCTGCGGCAAGGTAAGAGAACATGGACAGGAGTTATACAAAGATGTTGAAGGGAGTGAAAGGAGACTTAACCTTTTGTCCGTCTAATTTTGCAAGGTTTTTGGAGCACTTCATTCTGAATGGTCCCGACCCTAATGCTCTGGATGCTGTTGTGGCTCAGTTGAATGACCCGAACAGACAGAACCCTCAGGAGCTGGACCGGGCTGTCATTGGTGAGATAACATGTGTCTTTAAAGCTTCCTTGGTCATGAAATAAAAAAAAACTATTGACAGATATTTGTTAGCCACTTCTTTTTAAGAGGTGAATGGAAAGATCACCATTTACCAGTTGATGAGCATAGCTTATAGCATAAAGACTTAAAATAGTCTATAAGGTATTAATTAGTGAGATTTAAACGTACTTGCCTAAGTTAAGCTTATAGCTTGAATATTGTATTCAATGGCTCAATATTAAAGTGGTATCAACCTCATTTAACTCAACGCAATAAAAGGAAATCTGCCGTATTGACCGATAGTTCAGAGAGAGTTTTTCTGGATATGGCAGGAACTTTGTCTTTTCTATTTTTCTAGTATCTTTCCTTGAACAAGCAGAAAGGGGATTAGGGTTACAACATGCAGAATCAAAGAGGACTTGTGGGAAATGTGGTCAAAACTGCAAGGAATGCAAAATGCTAAGGGAGAAACATGTCTTTGTTGCATTTGTCTTTGAACATCAAAATAGAATGTTACATAAGATATATATAATGTGCGTTATTGGCAGCCAAAAATCGGCTCCAGTGTTTAAACATTAAACAATACATCTTATCTCTTTTCCTGTATTACTTCTGCAGCGCATATCCACCAGGTGAAGGACAACCTAGCCAAGTCATCCCCACAGCTCATACCTGCTGCGTTCAAAAACACATGAGGTGAGCCGGGCGTTAGCAGCAGGACCAGGTCTGTGGACTTGGCATGGCGTGTGTGTGCTCCCCGTCAGTATCCGTTTGGGTCCTCCAGCCTTTGATCTCCTGGCTAATGCTCCCCCTCCTCCTTTCTTTTCATCCTCCCCTTCCTGCTGAGTGGAGTGTCTCAGGTTTTACAGGGCTAAAAGTTTGAGATGCTTAATATACATGTTCAGTTCACCAGAGCTTTTCAAGGATATTGCGAAAGTATATCAAATCATGCTCTTTGATAGCAATATTTGTCACTTAGAATAATTTCTATTTTATAGTTAAATCAGTTACTGTATTATTTACCATGTGTTTCTCAATCTGCTACTTAATGTTTGTGTGTAGTGTTGCCCGATGCGTTCCAGGGAGCGCTTCATGGAGTCCTGAAGCTGAACCAGCTGGATGAAGCAGTCAGGGACACCATGCGCTGCGGGGGGTGCACCTCCAGCAGAGCCTCCTTCATTGGAGCCTGTTTTGGGGCACAGGTACTGAAGAGCTGAAGCTCTCAGGCGTATGAAATAGTCATTATCAATTAAACTGTTTTGAGTTTCTTATTGGTTCAAATCAGAAGGAAGAAGTGTTTTGAAAGATTTGTATATTATTTGTACATGTAGGACTAATCAAACCATTTAACTATTTTAATAATTGATCCATTATTGGAGACATTTGTATGCACAAATGGGAGAAAATCTCAAATATGGAGATTTAATATTTCAATCAAATGTTCTATTCATATTAAACTACATATCTCCCGGTTATGACTGAATAAACAGCACATTTGAAGATATCCCTTTAGAATTGTAAAAACCGGGATGGACTTTTTTCACAAGTAAAGTATTATCTGTACAAAAAAATTCCAAATGATTCAATACAAATAAGCCCTAATTAAGGCACGATAATGTATACATGCAAATCATGTGTAACAGCTGTTATATATACAGTCTGTGGTAACAGCACAATAATAATACTAAGCTAAGTGTATGAAAGCTAGCTCACATAATCAATCAAAAAGGCCAGAATATAATTCAAAGACATTACCCATGTTTGTTTCATGGTTCAAATACATAATTTATCGTATTGTTGTTGTCTGTAGTCAAACTCTTCTGCTGAGTTCAGATATTCTGAAAGCTCTGTGCTGCCTGTGATGCTTTCAGCTGTCATCTTGATGTGTTTTCAGACGGGTCTCCAGGGGATCCCAGAGTCTTGGAAGGAGAGGACACTCAGATATCCTCTGCTGCTGGAGCTAGCGCAAAGTGTGGTCCAAAAGAGTCAGCAAATGTAGTTCAGCTTTGATTTTGCCCTAAATACAGTTGTTTTATCACATATCAAGTATTTATGGAGTGTGGATAATCAAAACTTTTGTAGAATAGACTTGCAGATGTACTTTGACACGACGATTCATGACAGTCACATTCTCAAGTCTTGTACTGAATGAAACTCGAACCCATTTGCTCTGTCAAAACGGCATCATGTAAGAAAGTGAAAGTCTGTGCAAGGCTTTGATGTTGAGTTGAAGACATTAAATACATTTATCCTCAGCAGCTGCATTGTAGGAAACCGTCTCAAATAAAAGATTGTAATGTCACCAACATACATGTATTGCTTATTTGTGGACAGTTTAATGATCTTAAAAAACTAGCACTGTCTTCTTTAAAAAACGACTTTTGCTGAAGTTAAGTTTCAAGAGGTTTTCTCTTACCCTTGAGTGTTTTCTGTTGTCGAGTGAAAGAGCAGATACACACAGATTTACTACTGGAACAACCAGAGTGCAACCGATTCCTCCCTCAAAGGAGCTGTTCTGCCTTCCTAAAAGTGCTGACTTCCATATTCATGTGTTTAAAGCATCCGCCCCAACAATTCTAAAAGTTAGCCAAGCATAAAGCGAAGCCAAAGCCTTAATATCTTTGACATAGTGTGGTTATAAAAAATGCAGTATGTAGGCTACTATGGGAGTCCATTCACTGTTTTACAGCTTACTTCTTCAGAAATGTATAACAAACAGGGAATATTTGATGCTTTAATACCTTTCAAAGTTGTAAATCAATCCCATTATGTAATTTACATGTCAATAAGAAATTACCGAAGGTGTCCCATGGGAAAACCAAAAGCATTTTAAGGTAATACCCAACATAAGAACAATTGTGTGGTTTAATAAAATGTTGAGACATCGTTTAACTGAAAGGCTGTAGCTGACGGCCGATGGTAGCCTACAGAAGGGAAGCCATTTGATTTCCCCCTCTTCCTGACTTCCTCCCACACAACAGGTAGCAGGCGCTGTCTGGCATAATTACAACCAGACATGAAGAGTGTTTTTGTTTTTCCAAAATCTGCCATAGTCTGCTCCCTCAACACATTTTCTAAGAAAGAGGGGAAGGTTGCAAGACATTTAGAAATATTATCCTCAGGGTAAATGAGATGCATAAACCAAATCTGCATTGTGGTGTACAAAAATCAGGGGAAATCATTCAGAGGGGAGGATCTAAATAATCTCCCCCTGTCTCCCTTGAAGCCTGAGTGTAGAACCATTTGTCCTCTACTTTCTATGTGAATTACAAAGTTTGGAGTCCAGCCATGACTGCCGCTAATAAGAAAATGCATAACTTATGAGGACAGATGAGACTCCCACTCGTCCTCCTTGTCTTCCTCCTCCTCTGCATAGTAGTAACGCATAATGAAATGTGTGCTGTTCCTGATGGTGGCAGGGAGCAGCATCTGGGGAGCTTCAGGATGATATTCAGGAATATGTGTTGTTCCGTTGCATCTGAATGGTGTTTTTAACGACTGCTATTTGACCCCCCCAAAAATTGCATGACTTAATTTAAACTCTCATTTAGACTTGATAGCTGTCAATAAAACATGAAGGGATCAATGGGAAAGGGTCAATGAGGGGTGACCAGCCAAGGGTGTGAGGTTAAGAGTTCAGGGCAGATCTTTATATATGGGTTTAGCCACTACTAAACTGAAACCTCAGTAAAGAGAAAACAGTGTGCTTATATTTTCCAACCATGTATTGTGCTTTACGTGATTTGTGTGCAAGGTGCCATTACAATGTTGTTTGAATATCCTTTAAGTTTCTAATGTCTTCATATAAATAATATTTTGGTTTAAGATATTTAAATAATATAGTTCAATAATTATATTTTTCCCCCACTTCATAGTGTTGGGATGAGGGGACTCTGGTCCACCCTCCAGGATAGTAGGTGGCGGTGATGCATCTAAAACGCCAGTTGCCAACCTACATTAAAAGAAGATGAAGAAAAAATGGGAAGCTACCGTTTTTACTTAAACATACACCTGAGCAGGGGAGAGTGTCAAGACCATAGCTATAGGCTTAATTAAGAACATAAATTGCTGGACCTGATAAATGACATTTCAAACATGTAGGGTAGGGTTTTAGGACATACTTCTCTTGCCTTGACATCTCCCAAAAACATGAAACTGTCTCACACATGAATGCTTTTTCTTACAATCCCACTGTGGCAACACTAGACGTTTGCTGGTTTACGAACTAAAACTAGTAGGCTATGTGTAGTTTTAGTTTAGTGACATTCCTTTTTCGTGTCAACTTTTCCATTGTTAATATGCGCATGCGCGACACTTTCTCCCAGTTGTCAGAATCGGGTGGGTGTGAACTCTCTTGTGCTGTATACTATCTTTGTCAGGTTCAACAGCTGGGTGGAACTCCGACAAAAAGTTGCTTCAATGACATTTTCTATAGGGATGAAAGTTTGACTCTGAGACAAGCTATCTGTTGTATGAAGTGTTTATTTCCACCACGGTGCCATGGATTTTAATGTTAAACGGTTAGCTGCAGACGCCGGTACTTTCCTGAGCCGCGCGGTACAAGTAAGTTTGACCGTCTAATTATTTGAAGTTGTTGCTAATCAACGTTAGCTGCTAGCTTTATCAGTTAGGTAGCGTTAGCTCGCATGCTAAACAGCTAACGCTACCGTGTTGCTAAGTAGCCATTTATCTATTGAGAGAATTCCATATTCTTCAAAGTTGTACTATAGTGTTTTTAAACGGAACCGTGACACTTCGGCCAATTTATTACATAGTATAACACCCTTCAACATTACTATTAAAGCAGGCCTCAGAAACCATTAGATAAAGCTAACAACAATAGCTAGGAAAATGTTTATTTTTCAAGTTGGTCTGTACAGTTTGCTAACGTTAAATGGCTATCAAACATGCTACGCCACACCTCAGCCCTTATCTCTTAATACGTTGGTGTGTAATTGTCCAGGCGAGACAATATGTGGACCCTATAACCGGATATTTTTATTTTAACAGTTTACAGAAGAGAAACTTGGCCAGGCTGAAAAGACTGAGTTGGATGCCCATTTGGAGAATCTTCTGATCAGAGCTGAGAACACCAAGCAATGGACAGAAAGGATTATGAAGCAGACAGAAGTCTTACTACAGCCCAACCCAAGTAAGACTCTGTGATGACTCTGAATGGACTGACAAACACAATGCTGACATACTGGACCCCCTTTGAGGGTTTTGTAGCACAGGTACCCTCTTTATGTTCCTGTGTATTTGGGGCGAAAGCCAGCAAACCTCATATATGGGTCTCTTATATGTTTGCCACTGAAAAGGGGTCACATAAAAAATGCTAAACATCTCTGCGGTGGTGTTTGACATACAGTCTGTGGGCTCAGCTGTGCATCCTCCTGCTATCACACCATGGTGCCATATTACAGTGACGCAACAAACACAGACAGACCAGCTGCTGTTACAGTCTTGTGTAACCGTCTTGGATAATGCAAACTGGATTTGTTCTACATGTATGCCTCAGTACAACAACATACCACAGATATGCTAACCTGTGACTCACTGTGTTCACCCATGTGATGCAATAACCTTTTCCTATTATGATTTTCATTATGGAAGCTTCTGTATTGGTTTAATGCAAGCTGTTTGGACTCAGTCTCAAACTCACTGCCCACGTTCTGCTCCGCCTCTGTAGTCTTATGACTTTGTAATTAAGTTTTGGTTTTCTAATTTGCAGATGTCCGGCTAGAAGAATTTGTGTACGAGAAACTGGAGAAAAAAGCCCCTACACGAATGAACAACCATGAGCTGTTGGGCCAGTCCATGATTGAGTCAGGGGGTGAATTTGGTCCTGGAACTGCCTATGGTGAGAAATCCACTGACTTCCCTTACATATTAAGACTTTAATCAACATTAAACTCCTGTTGATTGATGTTCAACTTTGGCTGTTACACAGGTCTTCTTCCTTTTTTAGCCCGCTCCTTTTGCTGGGTGACCAAGACAAACCTCTGCTTCAAAACTGCTCAATTCTAGAAGCGTCAAATGTTTGAAATCTGCTTAGCTTCTGGTTTATTATTATCATTTAGTTGTTGAGAATGCATGCATAAAAGTACCTGCATCTCATGGCCGGAACCTCTAAGATAACATTTCCCTTTTTTGTATTTTAAAAACAAGTTAATAACTTGTAGTTTATGGACACTTAAGGGTAAGAAAGGTCAAGATGTTGTGATCAAAGATGGGTGACTAATTTAACCGCAGCTCTGACCAAATCTTTCTGACGTCAACTTTGTTAACAAGAATACAAAAATCAGTTTTTTTCTAGTGAAGTACATCAAAAACCCTTAAAAACATACTTTTAATTGCCTTCATATACTTTGTCTCTTGTTGGAGCTCTATTTTCATTATCAGAATGAATAATAATATGAATTAACCCTCAGCATCCCTTTTCTTCATGGTCATCCTCGTTCCTAAATTGCAGTATTTTGCTACCTTTTGAACAGCAGCACTTAGTTTGTACTAGGGGTGCAACAACTAATCGACTTAATCGATTAAAATCGATTACCAAATTAGTTGGCAACTAATTCAGTCGTCGATTCGTTGGTGACGTCATCACATGTGTTCTACACCCCGTTAAACTCCAACGTTATCGCTCTTTTTTATCGGTACAGGAGACATTTAAAACATATGTCATATGTATTATTGCTACATAAACATTATATCGCAGTCTTAGTGTCGCCAACTCCGTTTCTAATATGCAATATGACTACAAAATGCGTCTATAATGTATTTTCGATCTTTCCAATTCAGACGAGAGATCTCTCCCCCGCCTGCTTGCGAGGGGGCGGTGCAGTTTACACACACACGCAGCTGCGAGTGCTACATGCATGCAACACACACACACGGAGGAGATGGCGGAGAGAACACGGACCGAGGTGTGGTCAAACTTTACCCGTCTCGATGTGGACAATGCTCGTTACCAAAAGTGCAATAAGAGTTTAGCATGTAAGGGCGGTAACACGAGCAATTTGTCTAAACATTTAGCAAAAGTGCTCCACATTCAGACGGAGAAATGCACCGGGTTCCACTGTCTTTCTAGTAGCTCTGTAGCCCCGTCCACGAGGAACGTTTCCACGTCAGGTGTTATGTATGCTAGCAGCAACACACAGAGTTAACTCAGTTATAAAAACATAGGTTAATGATTAGAGGTGACTGAGTTATTTATTTTGTTAAAGTTTCAGCTATTCTGTTTACAGTTCTGTCATCACATTATTTAATATGATTTGTTAAAACATTGTTGTTTCTTTTGATGTGAAATATTATGTAGGCCTATTTCATTTAAATAAAAAGCAATGTTAGTTTTGTTCACAATTTGTTTAGTTAGTTTACCTTATTTCTTGTCAAAAGAACCGTTAATACTATCGTTAAAAGGACCGGATCGATAAGCAGTATCGATATAAGTAGTAGTACAGTTAAAACCTTAACAATCCGAATAATCGATTAATCGTTTCATTAATCGATAGATTAATCGATTATCAAATTAGTCGTTTGTTGCAGCCCTAGTTTGTACGTATCCACAGTCCCCCTGTGTCCTCTCAAGTACACAAGCATTTAGTCGTTGTTGTCACGCTCCCCTGCAGTATAATATTTACAGTGAAGCTTTGTTTGTGTAGGAAATGCTCTGATCAAATGCGGCGAGACGGAGAAGCAGATTGGTGGGGCCGAGCGGGAGTTAATCCATAGTTCTGCCATCAACTTCCTGACACCTTTCAGGAACTTTCTGGAGGGCGACTTCAAAACCATCCTGGTGAGTTGCTGCTGGCCATTAGTGCCTTTCACTTTTCACTGCGCTTTGAACTTTTATCTCGAACTGACTGCTCTTGATGATTAACTCTATCCCTATCTTGCAGACACTGTAAACAGGAATTATATAAACTCTGTCCATTATCTTCAATTCTTTTATAGAATTTATGATATTTACAATCAGTGCCAGACACGCTTTCACAAAGAAAGTCATCCTGGTATTTGTTTATGATTGATATTATTAGCTGTTTTAGATGTTAAAAAATACTGCACAATCAATTCTGTTTCTGACTTCTCTATGAAAACAAATCTGCCTGTGGATTACTTTGTCCCCATGAAGCTATATTCATTTATTTGTCACCTGTTGCAGACCTTCTGTTAGAAACATAGTCTGTCGAGTGTCCATTTATCTAATGTCTCAAAACATTTGACACAATAAAAGTGTCTTTCTGCTAAGATTGCCAACATTATTGTATGTTCTTACCATACAGTAAGTGATGACGGCAAATTCACATCACTAATGTTATCGTCAAGAAAAGGTTTTCATTGCAAGTGGCAAAACCGTATCATTTCATTTATTTGACGGATTTCTTGTATTTCTTTCCAGAAAGAGAGGAAGCTACTGCAGGTCAAACGTTTGGATTTGGATGCAGCCAAAACCCGACTAAAGAAAGCCCGGATGACTGATGCTAGAGCTGCAGTGAGTCCACACACACACACACACACACGCACACGCACACATACCATGTATACATCACTTCAGGGGACATTACATTGATTTACATGCATTTCCTGGAGACTTATCCTAACCTTATGCATAACCTTAACCCTTAACCTTACCCTTACCCTAATCCTAAACCTAACCAAGTCTTCACCCTAACATTAATGATTCCCCTCATGGGGACCTCCAATTTGTCCCCATAAGGGAAGCCAGTCCCCACACGTGACTATGTAAACCGATTTAGGTCCCCACAAGTATAGTAATGCTAGACCACACACACACACACACACACACACACACACACACACACACACACACACACACACACACACACACACACACACACACACACACACACACACACACACACGCATTACACACACACTGGATGTCTTTCTGCCGTTTTAATGTGAATCATGAACAGTGTTAGTGATTTCTGCTTTCTCAATAATCATGAGCCAATTTCCTTTTAGAGAAAGAAAGGCTGTCTGAGCGTTTCCTTATTCTGAAGTCAAACAAGTCATGCCTGCCACGCTGTTGCACAACATGAAGCCCATTGCTGTGTTTCTTGTGACAAACTGTCACATGAGCAGCTATGGGAAGTTTAGACTTCTCTTTTTCTTTTGGTGTCCATGTAGTCTCCAAACGTCTGATTTCAAATGTGTGTGCAAAGATGCTCAGTATAAACAGTGAAATTAATTTTAAACAAAGCATCAGATGTTGTCAAATATACCTTTGCATATTATGTAAACGGTAGCATTCTGTCTCGAGCACACCATATTTTCCAAAATACTCCTAATACTGAAGGTTCTTTTACAAATCAAAGGTTGATTCGCTTAACTTATTAATGTAATGTCAATTACATTTTTACTTGGCGATCCTGACTGGATGTCGTTATGCGATAAGCTGATGGTTGTACCAAAGAAACAAAATACAGAGTGAGACTTCATCTCACTCATAAACAATCTTTGAGAAAATGCATTTTGCTATGATCAAGTAAATGTATAGAAATTAGCAACAGCTGGTATCCTTTTTTCAATCAAATAGAAAAAGCAGTGGATAAAATGGCCCCTCAAAGGTTTTGAACACTGAGATTTACTTATCAAAGGATTTGTAACAAATGCTTAATTTCATTAACCACATTTCATTCTAATTGGAAAGGCCTGACTTTTTCAAAATTGCTTGTCATGATGACAAACAATTTCTGAAGATGATCTCTCTTAGGACTGTAGTTTGTATGAACTGAGCCAAAGCTAGGCCCGAATCCCTCCCCGCTATGCAAAAAGAAAATAGATGAGGCTAACTAAGCTGCTGATATTCTACTAAAAGCAATATCACTTATATAAGCACTGGGCGATATCCCAGCAATGCTTTTTGGCTGCAGTCTTCAGAGCATCAGATTCAAAAATTCAATACAACAAATTCAATACAACAAAGAGCTTTCAATTTATTCCCATTTGCAGATTCAGAGCCAAGTTACCCCTGTGGTTTCTCAACATGTAGCGCTTTCAAACAGCAGGAAGTAATGACTTGTTTAATCCCTACAAACAAACATGTGTCCTGTCAACAATATCAGAATGAAAGAGAAGAGTCATAAAATACAGTGATAGTTTCTGCTGGGTAACACTAGCACCATTCTTTCTTTACTCTTTGTTTGACGGCACACACACACGAGTTTGGATCTCCGAGGGATTAGAAATATTTATGTGCAACATTGTCCCAGTCCTGGTTCCTTGTACAGTGTGTTTTGCCAGACACACACACACACACACACACACACACACACACACACACACACACACACACACACACACACACACACACACACACACACACACACACACACACACACACACACACACACACACACACACACACTTGTAAGAATGTGTGTGTTGGCTGCAGCTGTAGCTCTAACTACTGTGTCACTGTTTTCAAAATGCAAAGCAGCAGATGTGAGCAGAGGAAGTGACAGAGGTGAGTGGAATGTTGGAGCCATCTTTTAATTGTGCACACACACACACACACACACACACACACACACACACACACACACACACACACACACACACACACACACACACACACACACAGCAAATCCCCTGGTAGCAGTGTTAACAGCTGCTGTGTAAAGCTCTCTGCGTGACATACTGTGGTACCTCATGGAAAACTGAAATCCCTGTAGATGTTCTCTCTGCGGCTCTGCACAGTGGGGCCGTTGTCCCGGTCATTCTCGCCATGTGTTTATTGGACTCTTTAGCAAGTTTCAACAAGCCATTGTTCCACACATCATATTGAATCTCTTGGCTCAGCGTGAGGAAAGGGAAACGTTTCCCTCGGGACAGAAACATCATGTTTAGACGATGTGTCCGTTCCCCTGTCTTTCCTGACGTCTGTATCTCTGACATCCCTGTTTTAGGTTTATATAAAGCCATATCTTGTCATTGTTGTTTCTCTAAGTCCAAGCTGATGTCTTTAAATGTCCTATTTTGTCAGTCCAAAACTCAAAGATAAACAGTTTCATGTGATATAACTCAGGAAAAAGGAAATGTCCCTTTTTGCAAGGCTGAAATAGTTTTAAAGCATTTTGAAAACCGCCATATATCATAAGATCATTGGACCTGATTTGATCTTCATCGTTTCTCGTGTGCATTGTGATCTCGATCTTACATTTTACTCCTCCATTCTCAGGCCGAGCAGGAGTTGAGGATGTCCCAGAGTGAGTTTGATCGGCAGTCAGAGATCACCCGACTGCTGCTAGAAGGCGTCAGCAGCACACACGTATGTAACCCAGCTCAGCACACTCTACAGATTCACAAATGCTCGTAAAGGCCTTCCCTACCTCAGGCTTCCACTTTGAATCATCATTCAATCAATAAACCGATAACAATAAGGGATATTATTGTAGTGCTGCTGGTTTTTGGTCGCACAAACTTAACCCCAAATTGACCTGTGTGTGTGGGAGCAAGATTTATAACGGTAGATTTTTATACAAATGTTTTTGTCTTGCAAATCTGTTGGGCTAAAACATCTATTAAATACTCTCATTGTAAAACGTATTCTTTTACAAGTTTGATAGCAACCGGTGAGTTATTTGTGTATTCTTGTGCATTACCAGGCGCACCACCTCCGCTGCTTGAATGACTTTGTGGAGGCGCAGACTACATACTACGCCCAGTGTTACCAGTACATGGTGGACCTCCAGAAGCAGCTGGGCAGGTGAATACCACCGTCATCCTTCTGTTTATTTTATCCTCAATTGTGCTTGTGGTTCCTTGGATTCATGAAAGTTTAGGAATCTGAAGAAGACAATTCAAGCTTTGAACGTTTTTGTAAGTAGACACGGGTCAAGGAAAGTGTTTGCTTTAGCTGCATAGAACACAGATTCTCTGAGCTAAAATGATCCGCACTTATCTCAATATAATATATCAAACATCATTTCATTTCAAAAGGGACAAGGGAGAAGTAGTAAGTCATTGCCGTCTTTCCCTGTTTCCTAAAATAGGTTTATAACCCTGTTGTCTTACTTTAAGGAACCCTTCCTGCAAACAGAGGTATGGATGTCCAATGTATTTTCATTATTTTGTGTGATAAGGTCAACGAAAAGCAAGGCCCTTGCACTGTGTACACTTTTTACTTTTCTGCTGGAAAAGGAAAATGACCGATACTTTATGAGGGATGAGGTCACAGGGAAGTCAGGCTTCTTACAGGAAAAGAAAGAGCCCTATAATTAGACCAGTAAATAAGACACTGCGGAAGAACACGTCTGTCAGGTTGCCACAGTTTCGCTGTTTATCGTCTCCCCTTCCTCTCCCCAGTTTCCCCTCGTCCTTCTCCAACAACAACCAGTCGTCGGCGTCGGGGGGGGCCAGCATCTCGGTGCCCACCATCCCGGTGTCGGCCTCCCTGCCCAACGTGTCCTCGGGTCACGGCAGCTCCACGGCGTCGGGGGGGTTCAACGAGCTGAGGAGCTCCAACGGCAGCCGCAAAGCCCGAGTGCTCTACGACTACGACGCCGCCAGCAGCAGCGAGCTCTCCCTGCTGGCTGATGAGGTGAGACCCAGTTATCATTGCTCTGTATTATTTTATTACTGAGCAACAAAAGATTAACGGGGAGGGGATACATAACAAACTTTTTTTAAATATTTATGATGATTTTATGATGTGATAAACAGGAATCGCCACTCTTAGATGGTCAAAGTGGGTTGTGATGTAGAGAAACTACTTTTCTATTCATGTGTCATGTGTCATGGACCACAGTATTGACAAGCTTCCTGCTAGAACACACAAAACTCCAAAAATAACAACAAAACGGCAGAAAGCACATTTAGCCGATTTAAGTTGGATAATTCTTCTGTTGGGTTTTAGCTAACTAAATTTGGAAGTAGGGTCTGAACCCAAGCATCAGTGGAGCAGTTCCTGTACAGTAGTGAAAAAAATACACTCCCTTTCCTGGAAAACACTGAGCGGTCCATTCCAGCCTGTGGGTGACTGACAATAAACCAGCATTACCTCATTCATGTCGGAACATTTTCCAGCCTGCCCTTGCATTTGGAGAGCATGTGTCGCACACAGGATGTATATCCAAGCATTTCATAAAGCAATCAATCAAACTTTTATTTATATAGTGATTGTCTTACACAAAAGGTAACCCAAAGTGCTCCACCTACGGAAGAGGATTAGGGCCACATGTGAATATGTTTCAGAGATCTGATCTGGAAGTCAATTTCCTTTTTTGAATACAGAAATGTCTGACTTTTTTCTCATAACAAAAAAAAAATCACTTTTGGTCAGATCTAAAAAAATAAATAAATAAGCTTCCGAACTTCACAAACCAAGAAAGACCAACAGAATATAAAACAATACCTCCCGCCCCTTCCAAGTTCATAAACAAACTTTGTACACTTTGTGATTAATACAAAAAAAAGTAAATTAACAAGAATAAACTTTATTAAAAAGTCTGGTGGCCCTTAAAAGTATAAACATTATGAATGTGGTGCCTTAGGAAGACCTTGTCTGTAAAGTCGATGAGTCGTACCGAATAGACTGCATGCTAACTTATGCTATGTCAGTGATTCGCCTTGACGAATGAATACTACATTGAAATGAATAAGACTTGATAGCCTAACGCAACAAACGCTGTATCCCTTCACAGGTGATCACAGTCGGCAGCGTCCCAGGCATGGACTCAGACTGGCTGATGGGGGAGCGCGGCAACCAGACGGGCAAAGTGCCCATCACTTACCTGGAGCTGCTTAACTGAAACCCCCCCCCCCTTTCAGCCCTCTGTAACCAGCTGTGATCTCATATTTATATACTGTGTTGCAGGGTGACTTTCTCTTCCATTCAGCCATTTTACAATGAGTTATATTTCTATGAAAAGGAGTCTCGCTTTGAGCAGACTCAACTGGAATGAATATTTTGAGTGAAGGGAAGCCCGATCCCCGATGTGTGTTTGTACCCGACTGCAGTGCATTTCTAAAACCTGCTTCCATGCCTCCTTTGTGTTTGATGCGATGCAATATGTGCCAGAACATCTCCCAAATTGTATCTTAAAAAAGAAAAAAAAATTGCTTTTGTTTACACATATATCTCAGATGGTGATTTCAGTGCTTTTGTGGTGAGGGTTTTATTCTCTTCCCTCGCTGCAAGTTTTCAATACACATTAAGTACAACAATGAACTTCAGTTTGAAGCAGAGATTGACACTGATCATAAAGTCTTATTTTGTAATTGATAATCTTATTGTGCAGAAGCTGTTATGATTATCCAAAATATGAATTTTTTTTTTTTGTGCGTCGGCTTTATTCAGTTGAGCACATTCGATTGGTGACCGAGGTAAACAATAAGAGAAGTTTAAACTGCTGATAACCAAGAAGTTCCAAAACTCACTTGGCATTATTATTGCCAGACATTATTTACTGCCTATGACCGTGAATCGGCCTTTCTAATAATCAATTGCCTTTTTGTAGCTACAGCAGCAGTATTGAGACTGTAAATCAGTCTCTATTTCTATTATTGAACCCCAATATTCTAAGTTATTGACAATTGAACACAAGCATTTCCACGTTTATATTCAATTTATTTACCAGAAGAGGTTTTGTGTCTGATTAAATTATTAATTTGTGTATTCTCCATTTATCCAAACTTTGTGACATGTTAGTCATCTTGGTTGTTGGTTGGCTTAACTTTATAAAAATATATATATACATTTTTTACTTTTACAATATTAAATCCCCATAAAGCTTTTCAACTCCACCTTGCCATTCTGGGAGATCAAATGATATGCCTGCCTTTTTGTTTTGTGTGTAACGGCATACATTTGTAAGATAAATATAAACAATATGATGCATTAAAATAATAAAATATAACTGCTCTGTTGTCTGTAGTTATGAAGCACAAAGGGGCATTCTCAGCTGACTTAATGGTTGATATTACTTATTTCCTGGTGGAACCACTAGGGGGCAGAACAGGCCACATTATCAATCTGTGGGTGTATTAAATGTAACTGGTTGCACTACAACTGAAGATGTGTTTGGACCATGTAAGTAGGCAGAATCCCGTGAGATTCAGACACAGCTAGAAAATATAACCAGTTTCACAAAAGTAAAACATTTCTGTAATGTATGAACAGATTCCTTTTTTAGACCGAGGCCGTTTCTCAATCTCGAGGATGCTGGCTTAGTAGCCGCGTACTTCCAAGTCACTTCCTTCAGAAACGAAGCAAGTATACTTCCAAGCCGCGGCTTCGGAAAACAAAGAAGAATGGAACAGGCTAACAAGTGTGCCACTCTCTAACGGTTTCAATATAAACTGTAGGCTTACCGAAAATAAATACCTCACGATGTCTATCTAATTATGAACGTGCTTTACTTTCACGGAACACATTTTTGGTGATAACAAATGTAACAAAGTCACATAATTACCAACACATGTTCTACGCCACTACATACTTACATTTAAATGTCTGCTGCGTCGGTTCAGCCATTCTCCTCAAGGGTTTTTGAAATTGGTCCGTGCGCAAAGTATTGTGGGGATTTTAAGGACGCGAAGTCTACCCATGTGCAGCCTCGAAATTTCCCCCAAACCAAGGACGCGGCCTCGGTGGAATTCCAAGTATGCTGGAGATTGGAACAGTACTTCGGCGGCACTCGATGACGTAGTATCCTTGAAATATTGGCTTGGAAACCAGTATCCTCGAAATTGAGGACGTTTCTCAATCTCGAGAATTCTTTGCGCACGGACCAATTTCAAAAACCCTTGCGGAGAATGACTGAACCGACGCAGCACACATTTAAATGTAAGTATGTAGTGGTGTCGAACATGTGTTGGTAAATATGTTACTTTGTTACATTTGTTATCACCAAACATGTGTTCCGTGAAAGTAAAGCATGTTCATAATTAGATACATCGTGAGGTATTTATTTTCGGTACAGTTTATGTTGAAACCGTTAGAGAGAGTGGCACACTTGTTAGCCTGTTCCATTCTTCTTCGTTTTCCAAAGCCGTAGCTTGGAAGTATACTTGCTTCGTTTCTGAAGGAAGTGACTTGGAAGTACGCGACTACCAAACTAGCATCCTCGAGATTGAGAAACGGCCTTAGAAACGGTCACTGTCTCATTTGGAGTGCTGCTTAATGACATTTGGTACGCCTACAGCGCAATTTCAAAAACTATTCTTGTCCAATGTTGAGTTCAAAAAGTGCAGTCTTTGATTTCAACACTGATTAGGAGTTTCTCAGGGTGAGACAATTCCTGTGAAAGAGGTCATATTAGTTGAAAATCACGAGCACAAAACTCATGCCCAATATGATCCAGTGACACCTTTAATTTAATACATACTGGCATCCTATTCTTATGTTGATTTGTCCTGATTTTGGACAAACCGTTTTTATTTTGTGTTGTATCTTCTAAGAGCCCCTTTCTTTTTTCTAGAGGGACACTGAAATATATATATTCCTTATGTTGACACATTCAAAGCAAGTAGTAGAGTGCCTTTACCCTAGGAATTATTTTTGATGTCGCTCCTGAGGCTTCACTGCTCCCAGTGGAGCTCCGTGCTGCAGAGCAAGCAGCTGTGGACCAGAAATGTACAAATCCCCAGAAAATAACTGACACTGGCTGCTGACCCCGTTTGACAGATATCTTCGTTTGAAGAAGATACAAAGTGTGCAGCAATGTTGGCCTTGATTATCCTCCCTTCTGAGGGCTCCTCTCTAACCATAGTTTCATAAAATGTCCTTCAAAGACCTACATTGAAAACTTTTTGCATTTCCATAGTCATTGGTCACCTTTAGCAGCAGTCACACGTTTACTGATGGCTAAACATTAAGTCCAGTGCAACGCACCCCGTCCTCGCTTGTCATAAGAGCAGGAAGGGTTAAGAGGAAGTGGAGTTTTGCAAACTGCCTGTTGACTTCTTAAGATACATTTTTTCACATCTTTATTTCCAGCACACGCCCATTAACATCACCAACCAACCACTCTGACTTTGGTAGCCTGTTTTGCTATTTACCAAAATCATTTTGTTTGAGTCAAAAGCTAAAGATAAGAGCTAAAAGTGATTTATGGCAAACATTGGTCCTGATAAAACCTCAGCTGTGTGCATACATTTTATCTGCACCATTCTGCTTTTAAGAAACCTGACTTTTATTTATCTTCTTTATCTCTCTAAAAATAACATCACCCACGTATAGATACAGTTAGCCTTAACCAGTTCACAGATCAGATGAGTGATCCTGAGAAAAAACACTTCCTCTTTCAGAAGTCCTCATTTTCTTTCATAATGTCACTGAGAAAACACTTGTCAACTGCCATTTTAGACCTCCTTGAAGTGCACTTGATGTAGGCTTGAGGAATAAAAGCAAAATGGCAGTTTTGCATCATCAGCTCTTCTAAACAGGGCTTTCTACAGAGTATGACGATAAACTTGTGTGTAAACAACTTTAGGCTTCACATTCCTTTAAACATCTACCAAGAGAACTTTGGGGACTGGAATAGGTTTCTGTTTGGGTGCAAAAACAAGTTATATTTTAATCGGTAAAGTCAGAAGAGGAAAAAGAAAACGGTTAAAAAAGTGAAGTGAGAAGATAAACTGCTTATCTGATAAGTTCGCTGGAAAGGCTGTTTCACAATGTAATTGGGCAACAAGTAGCCACCTGCTGCACCTGGTCATTTTACCTGCTTCACATCAACATGCAGACGTTAGCATTTATTTAAAAGCACCACAGCCTGTCAGCCTCACTGCTATTATGGCTGTGGAATCTTGTTTTCTTCTTTACATCATTCATCCCCATATATTTATAAACAGCTCGAGTTGTCTTGGCACCCTTTCAATGCTATCAGGAACACCTTTACCGCTACTTTCGCACTGCGACCCTGACCACTTCTGGTGTAATGTATCCATGCTATATGGAGATTGTACATAGGCCTAGCTCCGATGAACCACAGAACTCACTCGCTATCAGAATGCAACTCAACTCAAAATAATCTAATTTAACCACTTTAGGTCAAATTTCACTTCTCCATCATTTTGCAGTTATCTGTGAGAAACTTTGACCTCTGCCTCGAAGAAAAAGCACATTATTTTCCTTAGCCACATCTATTATGAAAAGTGTTGTGGTGTATATTTGGTAACTTACTTCTAGTGCCGACCCCAAAACCACAGCTGGGCTGTTTTGCAAAGACAAATCAGCTGCATCAATGTGTGTTTGGCTAGTTTGTTTGCTGTGTGCACACAGCACACTTGAGTATGTCTGTGGTCGCTTGATTCCCTGAGCACCGCTGAATATGGCTTTATCACATCTAATTATATACAATGTTGAGCTAGCTAAGTTTTGAAAGCTTGGTTGCGTGTTAAGTAAATTCCCCTTTTACAAACTTGGTTTAGTTGTCTTCTAACTTCTGACCTGACATAGCTGAGTAATCAAATTAAATTCCTCTTGGTCAACAATTTTGTGACCAGTACCTTCCGCAAATTATGATTTCTTGACGCCATGTATTTCCCAATCTTTCCCAATGGGACTTTTAAAGAGACAATCCGCCCCAAAATCTAAAGTGTATATTATCATGCTAGATTGTTTTGGTGTGAGTTACCATGTGTTATTGGCAGTAAAGATGTCTGCCCTCTGAAATATAATGAAACTCAACTTGTGATGCTAAAATCGTCCGCAAAACAGATTTGAAAGAATCAACAGTGACATCTCATTCCAGGATTCATGACCCAATTACTTAAAGTGGACCTATCATGCAAAATGCTCTTTTGTACATCTTTTATACATGAATATGTGTCCCCGGTGTGTCAGGGAACTCACCAAGTGTCAGAAAAAACAACCCTCTCTCTTTCCCTCCATACCCAAATCTCTAAAAACGGGGCTGCAACGGATCTGATACAGACTGATCCAGATTTGAAAATTCTCTGACGTCAGGAACGAGGAGCTCCGCCTATATGGGCAACTCTCCACCTATCAGGAGGAGACAGCCACGGCAATCGTTCGAAAGCGCTGGAGACACTGTAGTACCTATGCCAGGCCTGTAGTCTGCCACAAAAGCAGTGAAGAAGACTTCTCACAGATTCAGTCCTTGCAAAAACAGGGCTAAAATAGAGCGAAAGGAGGCATGGCTAAAATGCATGATCTGTTTGGTATTTTGAAAAAAAAACTTTGTTTTATATAGGTATGGCCATACAATATATTATTAAAATATAGCATGATAGGTCCACTTTAAGACAAGTCTCAGATCTTGTTGTGAGCAGTTTCATGTAGGAACTATTTTCTTTCTACCATTAAAACACCAGCCAACTATCACCTTAAAGATCAGAGCATGCATCATATGCGACAAGAGTCTTGTGCTCCTGAGATGTAAACGGGAAAGAAGTCGTACTCGGTTGACCTGTAACGTTAGCTAGCTCAGGTGAGCTCAGGAGACCCTCAACTTTATGGCCAATATCTCCAACACTCAGCAACATGCTCCAAAACTATTGATAAATAAGACATTTTATTAACATATTATCGTTCCAGGTCAACTTTTTGCTTTATTTTATATTGCCTGTTGTTCATTTCATGAAAAAAAACTATTTTTGCACCAGTAAGCATAGTATTTGCTGGTTATTTTAATCCGGTTTCAAGTTTCCCATTTATGAAAATCCAGAAGTGCAAGATGAATCATTGTTTACACTTATTATTAATAACTTAATGGTGGTTATAGTTATTCAAACTAAAAACGTTCAAGTCACAAGCTCTATCTGATGGCCGCCGGAGTAACATTTATATCTTCTTGAATGTGCATGCTCTGCAGATGGACACCAAAAACATATTTTGACTCTTACTGTCGACTTTATCATAAAAGTTATGTAAAAATAATGATATTTTTAGGCTTTGACATGGATTCACTCAGGTTTCTCTTTTTATGTTCCAACCACCATGACCCTGAGCATCACCACAGCGGTATTCTGGTTACTTTATGGTTAGGCCTCCGGCACTCTGCACGGCTACACACGGATCCACCAACCTTCCTGCTGCGAAACAACACACATACACACACAGGTAGATAAATGTCGCTTTTTCATAATGTTTATGACTTTATCCACGCAACTTTGCTTAAACTTGACCTTTGCATCTGTGACTCCCTGATGGTAAGGAAACCTCAAACCCTCCTCTCTGAGATACTGAACTGGGCAGTTCCTGCACGTCTTAGCAAAACAGGAAATTTCATGTTTCCTCTGCTGCTTATAGCCACAGCTTGCATCACACTACTTCTGCATATGTACACACACACACACACACACACACACACACACACACACACACACACACACACACACACACACACACACACACACACACACACACACACACACACACACACACACACACACACACACACACACACACACACACACACACACACACACACACACACACACACACACACACACACACACACACACACACACATTCACACATTCACACAGCAACATTTTGACATCAAGGTTAGGGTCTGGTTTTGAACCATACATCAACTGCACAAAGTAAAAAAGTAAATAGTCTTTTGCTCAAATACATATCATAGAATGATTGTTTCATTACAATGACTTGAATTTATTTCCAAAATACATTCCGTTACATTTATTAATAATATACTGTACACAACATGGTTTTGTTTCAGTTTATAAAGTATCAGTAGGATGTTGGCTTCAGGCACTTCTTTTTGATTGACATTGGTAGCATTTTGGGCTTAAAGGTGAGGAGAACAATAACTGATATGCCAACAAAAGAAAGACAGATAGGTACAAAAAGCAGAATGTACCACAATATCGATTCCTCTTCTGTCTGATTACACACAAATAGCTGAAAGTGCTCCACTCTGTATCTCATTTGGATGAGATCCTCACATTCAATGTGTGATTGTCCGACCATATTGATAGTCTTTGTTGTTTCAAATGTCCGGAACCATTCGGTTTGGCAGCAGTTGAACGGATTTCCTGTTAGGAAAACAGTGTGCAGTTTCTGGGCTAATGTGTTGGCCTGAATTGAGGGAATAGTGGACATTTCGTTGTCCCTCAAATCCAGCACTTTTAAATCGAGATTAAGAAGGGAAGGGGGAAGATGGGAAAGATAGTTACCGGAAATGATTAAAGACTTCAGGCTTTGGAAATGGGAGAAGTCAAAGTCTTCTATGTAAGTGTTTCCTAAACCTAGATGCTGTAATGTTCTTAGACCTTTTAGTGACTCTTGGACAATGACTCCAGGGTTGTCTGACAGTTCCAGGTGCGTTAGAGACAACCCAGTGAATGCAGATGATGGAATTATTTCAAGGTTGCAACCTTTAAGGAAAAGCTGCCTTAAGGATGCAATGTTTTTCCAATCCACGCAAGTTGTACTATTATCTGTTTTAGTCTCAGATTCCTCAGGAAGGCAAAAGCCAACGTTGTTATAACTCAGATCCACTGACCTGAGGCTTGGCAATGAGGAAAATAATCCAGAGGGTAACAACTTAATGTCGTTCAGGCTGAGGTTAAGGTATGTCAGATTTCCAAGAGCTGTCAGCATACCTACATCTGCTGCGATCTGGTTCAGCCTGTTGTTGCTAACGTCCAACTCGTACAAGCTGCCAGAGAACTGTTCAGAGGTTAGATTCAACGTTTCCAGACAGTTTGTGCACATTTGAAGTCTCGACAGAACAGGCATTTTCTGGATGAATCCGTGAGGAAAATACTGCACCTGGTTCCCTCTTAGATCCAAAATCTCTAGAGATGCGATGTCTCCATGAATGCTCTCATCCCACAGCTGGGCCGTCACGTTGCCCGAATACTTGTTCATATTGTAGAACTCAACAGTTGTTGTCGAGTTCGGCAATGTGCTGTTGTCTGCCAAGTGTTCGTAAAACCTAATGTTGTTGTGGGATAGGTAAAGAATCCGCAAGTGGCTGTGGTTAGGCAAGAAAGGAAAGAAGAACAGTCTGTTATCTGATAGATCGAGCGTCTCTAGCAGGAACGTGTCATTAAGGTCCTGTCTGGAGCTGAACCATTCAATGAAGTTGTGGCTGGCATTGAGGACCACCAGCTGGGTCGTGTGGAAGTCTGTCAGGCAAAGCAGATAGTTGAAGGCCAGGTTGAGCCGCTGGAGTTTGGGATTGCTGTCGAAGGCGCCAGCAATCTCGTACATGATGTTCCTCTGTAGGTCCAGTTCTTTGAGTTGGTGGAGATCGCTGAACGACGTCTCATCCAGCCTCCCCAAGACGTTTCCGGAAAGATTGAGGTACTCCAGGGATGTCAGATTTTGGAGGAGAGTGGCTATCATTTCATCATTAAGCTCATTCTCAGATAGATCCAGAGCCCTTAGCCTGGGTAGAGTCTTTAATGCATGGCTGGTTTCTTCATACCCAAGATGAAGCTTGTTTTTGGCTAAATTGAGGCTTTGTAACAACTTTAAGTCTTGAAAAGTGTTTAATTCAATTTGTTCTAAACTATTACAAGCTAAGCTCAAGGTGTTTAGTGAGGGATAATT
Organism: Pseudochaenichthys georgianus; assembly: GCF_902827115.2. NCBI lineage: Eukaryota > Metazoa > Chordata > Actinopteri > Perciformes > Channichthyidae > Pseudochaenichthys > Pseudochaenichthys georgianus. The sequence continues at coordinate 5,172,795 of NC_047522.1, read as the reverse complement.
GAGGAGTGAACTGTTCTGTAGTGTTTGAATGTTGTTGTGGTTGAGCTGAAGCTCCTCCAGGTCCTTTGGGAGTCTTGCAGGCACAAAGGAGAGATTGCCATTGTTGCAGACAGCTGTTCTTTGTATCTGCGGAGACAAGATAAGAGCACATACCTTTAAGATTGTGTGTAAATTGTATGTCTATTTTTGTCAGCCAGATGGCGAATGAATTTCATTTGGCAAATGTCTACCACTTTGATCCACAAAAACTCTCAACAACTGTTTTTTGCAATTTATAGCAGTGAATTCTTATTTGAGAAAATGTATTCAAGTTATCTATAGGATTTAAACTGTCGATATAATTCAGCTATGGTTAACCTTTGCAGCCTCCAGACCAAACCTGGATTATTAAGAAGTATTTACTTTAATAAATAGAGACTTTATAGTGAGTATGCGCAGACTGAAAACTCATCTCTTTCGACTCCACCTCGAGCGATAGAATTACTAACAAAGAACTGCTAACAGAGCACTTATATACTAATAAAGGACTGGCTTATCTATAGCCAGTTGAGTAGCACTTGAAATGCTTGGCTCTATGAAACCTGATGTACTTATATGATTCTGTTTTCTTCAAGGTTGTGTCTTCCTGGTCGAATGTACTTATTGTAAGTCGCTTTGGATAAAAGCGTCAGCTAAATGCAATGTAATGTAATGTCATTAATAAAGCGTACTTCCAATAAATCCCTTCTGTAAATGTGAAGTAGTGATACAGACTAAAGTCCATATATGCACTATGGCGTATAGTATGTATGGTACATAGGCTTTTAGATACTATTTTTTTTTTGTGTGGATATTACAAATAATTTTAATATTTTTGATATCCAACTTTGATGAATCACATAATTTTCCTGATGAGCAAATGTCAGAGCACACAAAAAATCCCCACAAAATATAAATTGCTGCAAAATGTTCACAAGACCATTTTTAGTCTCAGTTCTCATCTTTACAGAACATCTGATATGCACTGAATGCAGAGTGTTGTAATGGAAACGTTTAAAAAAAATCTTTTAACCAAGCTTTACATCTGAGTCTGTCTACCAGTAGCAATGTTTTTATAAAAAAAAAAACATAAATAGGTTTGCCATTTTCATCAGATTTACTTCATATGTCCAGCTATGTTAATGAGACTTAAGTTCATTTCAAGATGTGCTTTAATTAAGTAGAATGTATAAAAGAGAGACATCTTACCAGCTGGCATATGCTGTGTTGTGGGTGACTTGACACTGAAGTCAGGGTTGTCCACATGTGTAACAAGCAAAGCAGGATGTGATGGATCCTGTGGACTGGCATTTTAACATCCTCACTGTTGACAGGGATATAGAAAAAGAGAGAGGGGGGGGGGGTGTTGTGTTGTGTTAGCCTTGCTGTTCCTCAGTTTAAAACCATACTTTTAAAACTTGCATCTAATGATTATCATAGTATCAATGTAGCACTATGTCTTTAAAAAGCAAATATGTGGTTGATCAATTCCTTCACTGTACATATATGATTGAACTGGGGGAGCGTTGGGGAGGTCAGAGCAATGATAACGCAACAAAACAAATGTATACTTTTTTTTATTACTTTTTTTTTGTTCTTAATTTAGGCATATATATATATATATATATATATGGCCTGACAAACATGTGCTGACTGTGTTCAGTTCATGCGCCTTCCATTGCGGAAGTCTGTTAATAATATGAATATTCTCTATACAATCATATTTCTTCCTGAAAAAACAGCAGCTGGACATTTTTGTAAAATGTCCCTAATTTCTATTTTAACAAGGTTGTGAAAAACACTGAATATGGGGGCCTTGTGTTCCTTTTTGGCCTGCACGCATATTAATCTATTAATTAACGTCAGTGGTGTTATCCTGTTTTGGGGGGTATTATTCATGAGATTTTACTCTGAGTTTAGAAAAACAATATATGACCATTTACTTTTGTTTTATGCTAAGCTATTGAAATAAATATTTAATATTTCCCATTTTGCAGGGCTAAAAATAGTTAACTACATTGTTGCGCACAACTTAACTTGCATATCTAAACCATCGTGCTGTTAATACTGATACAATATAATCAACGCTTATTTTGCATTAAAATTGCACAAAATGACAGCATATTGTCCCATGCATCTGAATAATGACACAAAATGAAATAAGTTAATTGAATAATATAATCTAAAACTAAAAATCTGCATAAATAAATGAAGATAACATTGGGCCATTCGTTTTATTCCAACTTTGGAGCTTTAGTAGTGAGTAATCCATTACACAACGATAGTGCTCAAATGCGATACAAGCAATTTGGGGACATGTCTAATGACTCATGAAGCAACATTGATACACATTCTGTATAGGATGCCATTAAGAGTTTAAACGACTCTTTATGACATCCTATACAGAATAAGCAAGATTTATATAATGCACAAAAGCAGGTGTTTGATATGATATACTTCGCAAATGCACCAAAGACAAAAGAGTTTAAATTCAACATTCAAATGTAAGATAAATCACGCTTTAAGCAGCCGTAGCCTCAGCGCATACTGCAGTACTAGTTGAGTGCAAGGTGCATTTACTTACTGTGGTGGTTAGGTGTGGATTTCCCAAGCCACTGACGGTTGATCCCCTGACCATATCGCTGCTTGACTCGCTGTCGCAGAGTGTGTTCTCGTGTGTGAGATTCAGCTGTCTTCCTCTGCTCTGAGAGAAACACCAATACCTCTTTTTACTATTCACGGAAGCAGGCAAGCAGCGGAAACCCGAGTCACATGGACAAGCTGAAATCAGAAAGAGGTTCTCAAGGCAGGGGCCACAGGAAGGCGAGTGCAGGCTCAACAGCTCTCAACCAGCACAGCATAAGCCTCTTTGTTTTTTGTTTCCCATCACACACACTCCAAGACAATTGTTGTGTATGCACCTTTAAGGTTGACAGCGCAACTGCAACCACAAAAACCTTAGCAGTGCACACCCTTCACACCCTCGGCTTTTTCTGATCAGCCAAGCTACTAGAGAGGAAACCACTCGACAAACACACCCTTCCTGCCTGATATTCGGCCTGTCGAACCGTCACGCAGCAACACACAGATACACTCCAGTCTGTGAGTAGCAGGGAGTATGTTCATGGGTCACAGTGCTTCTGGATCAAAACATCATTTAGAGAAGAAGATGATTAATGAAAAACACAATTTTAAAAACAAACCGCATCACTGCAACTAACTCCATTTGGAAACTTCTTAGATGTAACCCATGGGGGAGAGAAAAGGGAACAGCACCACTGGTTGATTTGTTGGTGATGCCTTCCTGTTTTCACACAGGACATCTCAAGCTCTCACTTCTGGCCTGTTTTAAGTTGAGGTGGTGACAACATTTATTAATCGATGTCTGCATACGGAGGTAAAGTGTTGTGTGATACTCTCAAAGGTCCAGTGTGGAGGATTTAGTGGCATCTAAGAACCCACAGTTGCCTTATGGTAATGTAAAAATGCCTTTTTTTGTTTAATGTGTAAGTTCTGAGCTACTGTAGAAACATGGCAGTATAACATATTAAACTCCATTGTGAAGCTGGCAATTGAGCGGCCCGACCAAGCAAGGAGGCAGAGGCATAACGTCCAAAAATATAACCCGGCGTCGGCATTTATTAAAAACATGGGCACTGAGTTCACCGCCTCAATCAGCGGTTCTCCTTTCACCCATCCTGCAGCCACAAGGATCTCACACACACACCCAGCCCTCTCAACAGACAGGGCAACAGAGCCTAAATACCCACACTCCAATCATCAGCCACAGACAACCTATACTGTGCAATCACGCCAACAAAGTGCCATATCACCCGGCCTGAAGCCGTCAGTCCATAGTGACGAAGCCACCTTCGCCACATCCATGAAGAGGAGTATGAAGGGCTCATTATAAGATAGTGGTAAACAAATCACTTTTAGGTTTCAGGCTATTTTACTCTAATTAATAATGTATTCCATTTCTGCCAATAGATCACCCAATTCATATATACACATTGGAATGTGTACAGTGTTCGGAGCTGCTGCAGTTTGAAAACAAAACAATGGAGTGTGCAGAGGTGGAGGAAGTACTCAGATATGTTACTTATTAAGCAAAAGTAGAAATATTTCATTGTAAAAACACTGTTAATAGTAAAAGTCTTGCATTTTAAATCTTACTCACTTACTTTACTGTCATCCAACTATACTTAAAGTACCAAAAAGAAAAGTACTTATTGTGCGTAATGTCCTTTTTGAAAAGTATATATAATAAATGACTGGATTATTATTGATGCGTTAATGTGTTCATCACAGATGGTAAAGGTTGAGCTAATTTAATTACTTTATATACTGCTACAATTGTATTTAATAGATTATGAATTTGTTTATTTATCAAGCCGTATAATATTTGTATATATATATATATATATAATATATATATTATATATATAATATATAATATTTGCTTCTGAAATGTAGTGGAGTAGAAGTATAAAGTAGCAAAGGGAATACTTAAGTAAAGTTCAAGTACCATAATATCATAGTTAAGTACTTACTTCAGTACATTACACCATTTGATGTATGGATGTAAACGTTTTAATAAAATCTCAAGGTCTGCCCGTATTGAAGTGAGGTGATGGCTATTGTTAACAACCATTTCTTTATTACAGGAGATAATTCAAACCACACCATGGTGCAAATGAATGAAATACCGTTGACTGAATCGTTGTTGAAACTGAAATGAACCAGCTCATGGTGGAAGGTGTTGAGTTTTCTGTTACAGGCCCACAGGAAAATACTTCTGCGATAAGAAGTGAGAACATGAGAGAGTCAGACAGGAGTCGTCTACTTTCATGACAAATGGTGATTATCCCGATGATAGGAAACGAATGAGGGTCCAGAAAGACTACTTAAAAGTCACCATATTACCTCCCAGTTGTGGCGTGTCACTTGTGTCATTCTTGTTTCTGAGCACACTCTGGACGTGTGGTGAAAACATGTGGGCACACTTGTGAACTCGGTTCTCTAGGATTTGTCTGTTTCAGGACATATTAAGGCCTGGTGCAGTGTACAAATTAGCATTCTATTGTTAAGGGCTGAGCTGGTGAGAGTGCCCGTTGGGGTGTAAAGTCCCATGGGGGGGGGGTGGTCTACTCACAGCCTGCAGTAAAGAAAATCCTGTAAACAACTCAAAAGACAACATCCAAAGGAACTGACATTACAACACATGAATCAATAAATACAAGAATAATGAAGATTATTGTTTATATTTTTGCTTTCTCTTCAGTTTTCTTAACAGTAGTCTCTGTCAACAGCAAATGTAAGTCCTATCTTCCTCCTAATATCTTTCTAAAGTATATTATGTGTATTTTAATATTTGAGCTGTGTAACTGTACAATTCACTCGTTCATTCATTAATGTATTCGTTCCAAATAGTTGCAATTTGCAAAAAAAACGGCTTGATTTTTACTAAAGAAGTAAGCTGAAGAACCTTTGTCCTCTTGAAATGTCATCGTGAACATGACCAGAATTTTCTTTTGCTGCAAGGGTATATTCATAACATGCACCAGAGTATTACTGCCCTCTTGTGTAAACAGGATATATTGAATATATGAAACTAGTATTGCCTGTGTAAATAGGACTGTTATATGGTATTTTTAAATGGCTTTGCATTTCTTCTTAATATAGGAAATGATAGATAAAAAGCGAGTACGTATGATAATCTGGTATTTAGAGCTGTTGCATGTAGTCTGTACAGTTAGCAACAAAAGAGCTATTGAATTATTTTTGTGCTAACCTCCACATTGACATTAATTTGAGAAATCGAGACATGAGATCATCAGCCCAACACGAAAGATGACTGATTGACAGACAGGCAGTGAAAACGATCAAGGATGGAGAGGCTGACATTGACAGACAGACAGTCCGGCAGAGAGACGTTCAGGGTCACAACGCAGAATGTCAGGATATTAGAGGTAATGCTCTGTAATAGCAGATACGCAGTGTCTTTGAAAGTGACAAATCGGCAGACATACCGAGGCAGCCAAGCTCTTAGCATTGGCAGCACATACTGTATTCAATCAATCATTTATTAAAGTGGTAACCGAGAGATCACAGCAGAACACTTTGTCCAGTGCTGTGATGTTGTCTCCTTTTATTTCCTGTTGGCGAGGGCTGATCTCCTGTAGGTGGAGGGGCTTTATTTCTGTCTGTTAATCCACAATTATGAGTCATGGTGATGTTCTTTCGATTTAAAAAAAGAAAAGAAAAACTGCTTGTTTTTGCTCTTAGTACTAGAGGACTTTTCTGGCAGTGTGAGACATTAAGTCAACTAAGGTTAAAGTGTCAAAACCTCAGTGTTGGCAAAAATGACAAATGTAAGTTTTTTCATGCCATACATTGTCAGGGAAATATGACTAGGTTGTTAGTGTCGCTGAGGGTGTTGGGCTGCTATATTGTTATAATAATGGGAGCCTTTTCCTGTAATTATGCCCCGTTTTATTTTGTGGACGACCCGTGCAAATGTGCGAAAGCAGCACAAAGCAGCTAGAAATGCAAAGCGCTTTAAGTAAACCCTGAGCATGTTTCATCAAGTAGGCAATGTTTTCTAAATGCTACATGCTACAAGTTGGTGAGGATGTTTCTTTATTTGCATTAGTTTTGGGACATTTGTTTCTTTATTTTCTTTGCTTTGGAGGTGCAGAACGTTTCTCCTTATGTAATGTGTTGGGCTGTTGCAGCGTGTTTGCACAGGTCGGACAACGTATATGCACGCAGTAATGATATGGTGCCTGGAAAAGTAAAATTACTATGTTTTAATGCTTCTTTTCTTTTGAATCTCATGAAATGCAAAATGGCCGTAGTATTTGCACATTGCCACTTAACTTCTGCTGCTAGACTTGTAAGTGAGTAAAGATAATAATTAAGGTAAGATTAGACACGCAGATGTTGCAATATTCACCTCTGACTACATGGTGAGACAAAGACATATTTATGCTAATTATTCCTTTGCTTTAATCCATGCACACGTGAAGATTGGAAAGTTTTAGAAGTGATCAGATTTAGAAGTGGAATACGCAATGCTAAATGAAAAATAAGTACACATTTACTCTGACATTAACTTTATGCAGCGTCTAAAACTGGGTGCTAGCATATATAATTGAGTTTTGTTAAAATGAATATAACATTGGATGGAAACATGTAGTGTAAATGGACAGTCGTGCATAATCAGACATCCAGTCATCTTAATTCTAAGAGTGGCACCAATGTAGACTTTATTCTCAGGCCTTATTACCATACACAGTAACTATAGTACCATAGATAAAACCAAGAAATAAATAGTGTGTAATACTACGGTAGCATATTAAAAAGGACTCACATTAACATGATACAGGTATAGTTTACACCGTTACTGAATGGGTATATTAAAATGTCAGATGTTATACTCCATGCACATGCATGACAGTTGGTCCGCATGTCCTCTTAGTTTTCAAAGTATAACATCAGGTCACATTGATTTGGCATATAACTACTATATTCCACTCATCAAGTATAGGTGAAGTGTTAATCCACGATGAGCTGGTTCTATAAACTCATACCGCAGATGGCAATTCATAACAACTACTGTTTCACTTGTTAACAAGATGTCTTAAAGTATTTGCCACATTTTAGAATAGTTTTGGCCTTATTTAAGCAGACATAAAATCTCAAGGAAAAGTTCAGCACTGTTAGCCATGATCGCACACAATTAAATAATGTTCCCCCTATCCTGTAAGTAAAACAGTCCAGCAGCTAAACTGTAAAAGTGAACACTTCCACGTTGATACAGAAACATGTTTCAGACACATTCATTTTTCTTATAGTTTGTCCAGTCGAAAAACTGCCTCCTTATGTTGAGCAGTAGTAGAAATGTCAACAGTTGTCTCTGTGTGTGTGAATAGTATTCAGCTTGGAAGGAACACGACCCCCTGGACTCCAAAACCTTTTAAACAATGCAACAAACAGAGTCAGTTGCCAGAGAAAGTCCTGCACCTGCCAGTGGACTGTGAGTTTTATGGTGGCACCGGTATGTTTGCTGCTAGCCGTCTAGAGGTTTTCCCAGGTACACCATGGTGACCTCAGTGTTGCCGTACACTGCAGAGACAGCGGGGAACAGGCAGGCTTTGGGCAGTCCACGAAACGCTATTCCAAGAAACTCAAAACCCCTCTCGAAGGCTAGCGTCTTGTCATCCATGTCTAGAATCACTCGTATTCTCTCTCCAATCTGCGGACAAATACACATTACAGGGTTACAAAAAGGGCAAATAATGAATACACAAATGATTCCACTCTATTCATAGACCTACAATCTGAAGAGGGTACACAAATAAAAAGTCCTACCTGATATTTTGGTGCATTGTTACACTGGGGGAAGTTTCCGTTGACCTCCCCGTTGTGAAGCAGGTTGTTGTCCACCAGGTTCCAGCCCCAGCTCTGGTCATCGCTGCCCAGCAGGGCCAGGTAGCCCTGGCACTGCATGGACGCCCGCTTGGTGGCCAGGCCGATCACTGCCACGGTGCCAAGAGGGCCTTCCCACCAGATCTCCCAGGCGTGCCGCCCTTCCGTAAAGCCAATTTTACCTCGTGCACCATCCGTGCTCTGGGCGATAGGGTTGCGGTGCAGGGTGAAGCCGTTCTTCTTCACGTAAACATTGCGGGAGCAGTCGTGGGAGCTCAGAGCATACTGGTAGGCCTTGAGCTGTAGTGGACAGACATTAAGGTAGGAGAGAGTCTGATGTTAATGGCATTACAGTGGTGCAAACATATTAAAATATAAACACACAAGCATACTTCATAACATCATATTTTAGAATGTGCTACAGTTAAAAAGGAAAGTCCAAAAATATCCTGTACCTAGATGCTTGCATCAACAAAGTACTTTAGCTTTAGTACATAATGTGTTGCATTAGTGTTTTGGAGCTCAAAGCTTCTGTAAAATGAATTTGATACATACAAGTATGATTATGGCAACTATCACATTGCCCACACCATTCTTGGGCCAGGACTCTCTTGAAAAAGAGATTTTTAATCTCAATGAGACCTATCCTCGTTAAATACAGGTAAAATACATTTTTTTTAAATCACTATTTGAGATAAATTGATCAATATCTTCAGATTAAAGCCTCAATCTAATATTTGTTTTGGATTTTTCATTATCAAGTGTAGGAAGTGATTTACAGCAGCTTCATTGGTCACAAAATCAAATCGGTTTCTATTGACATATTGAATCATTTAATATCAACATGTTATTCTAACATACTCTAAAATAGGGTTTCACTATATGTTTGGTCTTCCATAGAGTACATAGACTTACGCAATATAATAGTAAACAATAACAGTGACCTCACTATTGGGCCCTGAAATAAAAAAGGTGTCCATGACCTAATGAGAGCGAATGACAACAAAACACAAAGGGATAAGACATTTAAATCCCTACATCGGACCTTAAATAGAAATATGCACGTTGGTTTTCGGTTTTCAGCAAACATACACTTTAATTGTAAGTGAACCACTGTATCAGCAACGCTACGTGAAGGTGTTTGCAAAACAAAGGTAACATCACATAGGCATATTTGATCATCAATCAAGGTTTTCCCAGCCCAAGAGAACAACGGCATAGAACCTACTTTCCCCCTGTAGGTCGGCAGGTTGCACAGGATGTCAGATCGCATAGATTCATCGCTTAAAGACCGGTTGCAGAGGCTGCGCCACACCTCGCTGTTTTCATCCGCCAGGATATTGTTCCAATGCCAGCACACCAAAGTGCAACGCATTAAGTCGGAGAGCTCCAAATACGAGAAGACATGCTCCAGAACCCGAGCTGGTAATCTCCCGGCCACCCCTGCACCTCCTCCGGCTGCAGCAGCGTAGGGAGTGCCGGCGGAGCTGCAACTGGCTGCCGCTGCTGCGCCCTGACAGGAGGAGCCTCCTCCTCCACCGGCCGCTCCAGACATTGTGCCCCTGCTCTTTAACTACTAAACCAGTCGACCGAATAGTTTCACCTGACAACGTAAAATGGTTCCTAATATAACTTAAATAGCACCATTTTACCTATAAAATCGCACTCAGGTCGCAATGAAACTACAACCGTGCTCTCCCAGTTCAATGGCTGAATGGAAACGATGCGTCAAGGTCCTTGAAGAGCAAAAATAAATAATTCTAATGCTGTTAAAGAAACATGACATTTAAGTGATATGAGTGCTGTTTACCTAAAGTGTTTAGGATATCGTTAGATCAGGTATTTAGGAGATATCAGATAAAGTGAATAATTTCATAAAATAAAATATATTGTATGTGTCTTCAAGGACCATTGAGTAGACACAATAATAAGCTCGCGGAGAATTGCAACAATGTTGCAGTTATGTTTATTGTACATTATATTATTGCAAGAACAACGTATTGCGACTGTGTCGAACACAAAAACTGCGTAAAGGTACCATACTAAATATGAACCGCATTGCTTTGCAAATTGTATCTGTGGCCGGTTACGTCATTTTATTTTTGATAATTAACCCTGTTAGAGATTGCGCTTGCATTGAGGAACATTTGGGGAAAAAACACATTATTGCATAGAGACGAAAACAAATACACATTGCAATAAGAACACAATTGAACTGATAAAGCAAATGTGTTTTATATTCAAGAGATTTTCACATACCACGTGACACTACACGGAAGTGACGAGTATGCTCAAAAGAGTTCAGTAAAGCATCTGGGAGCAAAACACCAGCTAGCGTAAAATTTCACATTTTACACCAGAAGACCGAAGGAAGAAACCACCATACGTTCAGAGCAGTTAACTGTAAGTTGTTGTTGTTTTTTAGCTGGATAAGAATGTGTTTTCTGTAGTGTTGGGGCAGGAATTACTGCAGAGCACAGCTATCGGGCTGCCTGCCTCCTGTGCTATGCGGCCTGTTGACAAGCTGCCCCATCTGGCTGCTGTCCGGGGACAGTCCGATGTTTTTCTGCGGTCAGACAGGTGATTACCAGGTCAGGCTATATACCATGACCAACCTGCAATGGTTAATATGCGTAGCTAACGGCGCGTCGTGCCGCTAATAAGGCGTGTGAGCCGAGCTAGCTAATGATAACAAAGCCCCGCTACGTTCACCTTTCGAAATTCTTCTACTTAAAGGTTGCCATCTTTATTTTTGCAGGCAATGCATCTAACATCACATGAAAAAACACAAACACATCTTTATTAGCAATGCCTACTGGAAGGAACATCGTTCTTATAACCAATCAGCATTTTGTAAAAAATAAGAAAAATACATATCAATTTAGTATTGCGTCACACTCGCTCATTGGTTTTGGTGGTAGGAAAGAACACCACGATCTTTATAGCTGACATTTTCCTGGTCAGAGTTTTGCATGTCTTTTCAATTTGGAGATAGGATAATTGAGATTGTTGTACACTATGAGGTTATATTTATCCTTGCGGTTTCCATAAAAAAACCTCTGACTTTAAAATAGATTCGAGTTTGTAATAACCTCTCATTGACTTTGCAAATATTGTTCTCTGTGTAAATGGTTGTGTCATGGTTTTAGTTTTACCTTCATATTAAATTAAATGAAGTATTAACGTAGTGCGTTCTTCACTGATGGAATTGTCCTTGGATCAGCAGACTTGCAAAGTGATGTAATGTTATTGGGATCACCACTAGAGGGCAACACTGAGTGCTTTTCTTTTTTTAACTAATGAGCATCATGTGAAGTCAGGGCTTCCTCTGGTAATGGACGTTTTACAACTTCGGCTACGCAAATTTGACATTTTAATGAATAAATGTATGGGATTGTGTTTTACTACATGTAACAACATGTGTATTATAGGAGGTATATTTAAGATGTTCTTTTTAGGCCGTTGTACAACATTACAGATAAATAACAGTGACAGTTAAGTGGAAGAAAACAATAATGCCAAGCTTTTTATGTGCTGGAAATGCTTTGAGACATAATAGATAAAGACATATGTTGTGTCACTATGACCTGTGAAGGTCATATCACATTATCAATGCACCACCAGCAGTCCTCACTGTTCTCTTCACCAGATAATATCATATCCATACATACACACATTATCATTTATTTAACCATTGCAGTCCCTAAAATGTCATGACTCGTCTGTGCTAAGTGTTGGCATATGGACGAGCCACTTGGCACCAGCAGCATCAGGGGAATGTCAACATTTCAGCATGCCTTTGCTTGATCTGCTTAACCTACAGATTAAACTGTGATGCTTTTTGAGCAGCTTTACTTGACTCATGAATATGTGCTATATTTACCCAGATGATCTTTCCTTTTATTTTTGTCTATCTCTGAAAATCATGTTCTATGCTTCTTTTATTGCAGCATCTGTGCCCATTATGAATCCGGTTTACAACCCTGCAGCAGCAGGGGTCCCATTTACCAATACTAAGGGTATGGCATACCCAGGTAATTTCATTTGCTGTGTGTAATTTTTTAAACAAACCTCTTCACTTCACAAAAATATCCAGGAATCAAGAACATTTTCAATGATTGACTTTCTGATCTCTCTTTGGTTATGGTAGCTGGATTCCCTGTTGGCTATGCAACAGCAGCTCCTCCATACAATCCCAATATCTATGCAGGAGGAAACCCAGCCTTCCCCAGCGGTAAGAACATCTTATTACTGCGTGTATGACATAAGCTAATGGAGATTTGACAAGTCAGTGCTAGAGCAAGGATTTGATCGTGTTGTATGTAGGTCACACCCACTTACTGTAAGTGACACTAAATTGAATTATCATCAGTAACTTAAATGTCTTCCTCCCACCTAGGCTATGCTCCAGGCACTCCTTTCAAAATGTCCTGCTCTCCCAACAATGGGACTGTCCCACCTTACTCCTCCTCACCCAACCCATACCAAGCTGCTATGTACCCGGTCAGGAGCACCTACCCCCAACAGAACCCCTATGCACAGGTCAGTGTGACTTTACATTTAGCTCTCGGTTATGGTGATATTGCTGCTTCAATGTATTTTCTGTCTGGTTTAAATGTTTGAATGTAACATGTTTTTTGTCTTCCAGCTAATACCTTCACAACAACAAGGCGCTTATTACACACAGCCCCTGTATGCTGCCCCGCCTCATGTTATCCATCACACTACAGTGGTCCAGCCGAATGGGATGCATGCAGCCATGTATACCCCCCAAATGCATCCTCAACGCCACAACAGTGTCGCCATGGGGATGGTAGCCGGCACCACCATGGCCATGTCAGCTGGTGAGCATCGATTAAAGGGTTGGTTGGTGTAAACATTTTCCAAACACTTGACTGGACCAGCAAACTGACTTTTACACTTGATCAGCATTATGTCAACATTTAGATCATAACGTTTTAAAAAAAAAAAAAAAAAAAAAACTACAGCTGATTTGCATAAAATAAACCGTTTTTAGCTCGTACACCGGAAAGGATTGTTTTAAAATTAAAATAAAAACTCTATTCCGTTTCAAACGTATAATTTAGCAGTAACAATATGTTGTAAAGATGCTACATTTGAAGTTATACCTCCTTGTGGTTAAAACATAAATGCCAAGTTTTACACCAATATTTACACCTTCGGTACATTTGGTCCCATTCTTCATGGTACATTTTATGATTGTATAAGACCCGTTTTCATTCTGTGGTCACTTTGCTTCTCAGGAACCTTGTTGACGACTCAATCACCAGCGTCTGTTAACCCTCACCAAGTCACGATGCCCACATATCGGCCCCCGGGCACACCTAGCTACAGCTATGTGCCCCCACAATGGTGAAGAGAGAGAAGCGTGAGTACATGCCATTAATATTTAACATGTTACCTTTCTGGCTTTACATTCTGCTCTCTGAATCCTTTCCTGAAAACACACATATAAAGTATTTCTGCATTTTGTTTTCTTCGCAGGTTAGGACAGTAGATATGCATTCACACTCTACGCCAGTGTTTTTTGCAATTGGTTTAGACCTGCTCTGCCAGTGTCTGCAACCAGTTACTCTTCTTCCAGCATAATGTGAATCTAAACCCAAATACATAGAAAGAGGCCCATTTGGATAGTCGGGGGTGCAGAATAGGCCCATCCCCATGACCCCTCTCAATGGAATAAGGCTGCATTCCATGTCAAACCCCAGCGCCAGCACCTCTTCAACCTGCTGCATATCTCACATCCAACAGCAATGCCTCCATGCAAACTTTTTTGTGGACTGTCATGCAGGGTTTTTTAGCTTAAAAAAATCTTAAGTGGTAAAAAGGGAGTTTGGAATAGTTTTTGTGTTTCTTTCAATTTGGGGGATATATATGATGTTGAATGCATGTGTATACATAGATATATGAAGTAATGCTAGCGCAATCTACCTGCTGTGACAGATGCAAAATCAACAAAAGGCACATCCAAAGGAACTAAAAAAAAAGTAATAATCTGCAATGCTGAATCACCAGTGACCATTTATTACATGTGAAAGAATGAAAGACAAGAAACGTGTATTCATGTAAAAACATACCTGCACAAAGAAGTGCAGACCAAACTGTACTATTTTCACTGCTATGTGTTTTGGTAAGTACGGCTAGGTTTTTATTATTTCTCTGTCATGCAGTTCAAGCATTTTGTCTTACCATTTTTGTATTTTAGGAAAAGATAGGACTTTTTAAGTGTCGCAATGGCCATCAGTCAAAAACTCACCATTCTGAGTATTTTATTTTTCCTGCTATATCCAGGAGTATCAACTTTCCAAAAGTGTCAAGCAGCTTTTCTTCCTTTTTTTTGGGGTGATACTTTTACAATTATTCACTTATTTTAGCCAGAAACACTCTTTTTGTGAGGAACAAGTAGAGGAAGTTGTTAGAAATAATTTGCACCCATCTAAGAGTTTAAGAGAATGGATGAGTAGGAATAGTGGTGTGTGTGTGTGTGTGTGTGTGTGTGTGTGTTGTGTGTGTGTGTGTGTGTGTGTGTGTGTGTGTGTACGTGTGTGGATTAAAATAGAAACCATTAAAAATGGTGCCATATATTGCAACGCGCCTAGAATATTCGACCTACATCTCACAATACTCAATTTGTTCTTAGGTAGGTCTAAAGCACTACATAAAATTACTGCTAACTGTGGACATGTAAGAAAAAAAAATTATCTTGTTAAACTTCATTCGTGATTAGCACTACTGAAGGCACTAATTCAAAACGGTAAAGATATCTGACCTTTTACATTGCTCGCTGTTTTACCTCAAGGTTTCAGGCTAACCACCAATATCACTGTTTCAGACATGCTTTTATATGTTGCCTCGGTCACCTCGGTTAAATAATCTGTTTTGTAAATGTTATTTTTGTGATTTTGGTTCTTGTTTTGTATTATAAAGAAAGACCAAAAATAAAACAAATATAAGAATAATCTTTGTTTCCTTTTGTGTCATTCACTTCTTGGTCCTAGAAAGTACCTTGCTGGCAGATATACTGTATAAGAGTTACCCAAAAAAGGTTGTGAATAAAAAGAAATGTTTACACGGTAGTAATAACACAATCCTTTTCTTCAAACTGTAGGCTACAGGTGACATATGATAAGCTGTTAACAGAACACAGCAAATGTTGCTTATACAGCTGGGGTAGCCAATTAGAATGAGGGTGGAGTATTTCTTCTCGACAACAACAGACAAAGGCCCTCAATGCCCTACTGTACATTAAAACAGCTATTACAGAATAAGATACACATACTGTTAACATTCACTTACATATACAACAAAAAATAAAAAATATATATATGTTTATTACGGGGTTCCTACATATCAAAAACACATAAAAGTGCTCCAATTGTTTGAGCCAGCGCTGGTTTGAGCTATCGATAGTAGTATTAGTAGGTGGATTAAACCGATTTGAACGGCAGGGGGCGCCAAATATTCCAGATCAGTAGAAGAAGAAAAAGAAAGAATAAGAAGACTTCCCAGCATGCAATGCGGCGCGCGCGGATTTGTGTTGAAGTTACTAACATGGGAGTACTGCACAAAATAACGTAAATGTAACGAGTTAGCCTCAAAGTCCCCTATAAACAGATACGTGTTCATTGGACTCATGTATGTAAGTTTTGTTCATTTAAATATGGCAGTGTTTCGTGTTGTATGTTTAACTTCAAGGCTAGTAATGGGTTTTCTGTTGTAAAATATATTAATAGCGAGTGACAAGTATACATGTGGATTTAAGCTAACCTTTTAGCTAACTTTAAGTTAACGTTACCACCACCTATGCTTTGTAACCAACTATTTGTAATGCTCTCCATGTATTGTCACTCAAGGAAACAAGATGCTATCGAGTATAATAGTAAAGTTACTTAGTAACACAGAGACCAACATGTTTGCACATTGAAACATAAATGAATATAGAACACTAGATAAAGATATTTCTTTTCAGGTAGTAGGGTGTGTTTTAGCAGTGAATGGAGGATGAGCAGCTCAGGACAGAGCAGCGGGACATCAGCTGACCCCTTTGAAGACTTATGGAGGCAGCTCAGAGAGTGCCAACAGAATGCATTACAAGGTAACTATTCAGCCATTATGTTCTGTATGTAGACATAAAGTGTTGCCTCTATCATCCCTGTAGGTAACTTTAAAGACAGATACTAAAGTTACATCTTTCAAAGTGTATTTTTTCTTGTGTCACACTCTTCAACATTGCATTTGTTGCTGTTTTTAGAACTTGAGGCAAAAGTGACCAAGTTGAAAAAGGAGCGCTATTTGTGAGTATAACTACTAATTAACTAATAATGATAATGATGACAATAACATCAGTAGTTTTGAACCTGGCTTCAAACCATCATGTGAGACTGGTCGCTTTAAATGTAGTCCTGTCTTCAGAAGCTAACTGTCATTGCTTTTGTTTTTCTTCAGAGATGCTCAGAGACTTGAGGTGTTTCACAGTCGCACCCAGCAGCTAAAGGAGCAAAACAAAACCCTCCAGGATGCCATCATCCTCCTGGAGGAAAGGTAACTCCCCCCACAACAGGTAACCTTTATTCAAAACTGTTTGAAACAAAGACCAGCAACTTAAAAAAAAAACGATTTACAGGCTCCGTGAAGGAGGGTGTGGTCGTTGTGCCATCTTAAAGGAGGACATGAAAAATAACCAGGATCAGAATTTACGACTCATCGCCAAACTGAGTGAGTTAAATAATGATTCCTATTATTCCAGTCAGATAGAAAAACCTACTGTTTTAAAGTAGGGATCTGTGTCTTCAGGAGGACTGGAATGTATTTCGATTGTACCAGTGTACCACAGCATATTGCTACTTGCCTGGCAAAGAGCATACTATTTGTAATAGTGAGGTAGCATCTGTGTAACACCTTGGTGTTCTGCTTTTCACCAGAGAATGAAAGAAACAGCCTCGAGGATGAAAACAGAAAACAACATGCTGAACTGCAAAAATTAAAGATTTCTTGGTAAGCTCATTATTATGTCAACATGTTCTCTTTGACATAAGTCAGTGTTAAAATAAATGAAATGTTCTTTTATCAGCTACCCAAGATAACTATACATACTGTAGGTAATTTGATCATACTGGTTCCACTTCTGCTTTGATTGAGTCAGGTGGACTGAGTTTTGAAGCAGATAAAGCATTTACAATAAAGTTTCAGTTCCCAGTTAAACATTGCAGCTGTTTTCTTAACAGCTCAGCGCCGGAGCAAGTTAACTCCCCAGAACAAGAAGAAGGCGTCATCCCAGACTCACCTATTATGGCAAGCTCGCTGCCTGTAGCAAACAAGCTGAAGAAACGAAAGAATATCGACAGAATTAAGCATGTCCGCTATGCAGAGATGCCTCTACCAAAGGCTAACAACTCTCTCTTCAGCGGTCAGTCTCCCTTTGAAGTTACTTCCAACATTTCTAATGCCCCTTTAATCTAAATCTCCTGTCCGAAGGCCCCACATCTTCTAATGTGTTTTCTTTTTTAAAGCACTGGATAAGGAGCATGTTGATGCTGTGACGAATCCTGGAAGAGCACAAGTTCTTGTACCCAACACATGTGAACTGGACACAACAGAAATATCAAGTATGGCTCTATCCAATTTAAAAATAAAAAATATCATACAGAAGGACTACATTTGGTTTTCGAAGAGAACAAGAATTGAAACCCTATTTATTTCCTCCCATTAGAAAATATCTGTTACTTGAAGTCGTAGATTAGCACGTGGCAACATTGTCTACGCAAACACACCCATCACATCAGCGCAATTCACCCGACGGGCTGCACAGAGAGAGGCGTGTTCATTTGATTGCAAAGTCTCAATTCGGTCCTCTTTACACAGAGAAAGTATAATACAAACCACCTCTTGCATAGTTATCCGTTTGAAATGAGGCATCATATATTTGCAGAGATGGTATATACTGATACATGATAATACTTTTGCTTTTTATGTTCTTGTCTGGTAGCATTTCTTTAATTTTAAGTTTAAAAATAACAATTTAGGTTCCATAGTTGAAGATCTATTCTAAGATTTGTAAAGGTGTTGTTGGGTCTCTGTCTTTTTTTCAGATGATGTGAATGTAAATCTGGAAGACGCTATAGCAGAAACCTGCGGCCTTGAACTCATTCACAAGCCTCGCATGGTAGGTAGGCTTCATACTGGTGAATAGTCTGTGTCAAAGAGACTTCCCAGAATATGCCCTTTGTAAGGGAATCATTCTATTTGATTCAAAACCAATACAGCTTATTAATAACATCCCATTTCTTTCCCTTTTCTCAGAAAAACAAGACGACTGAAGGCCAGCAAAGCAGCTCAAAATGTCCCCGGACGTATGCCGTTCATTTAAAGTAAGAGGACAACAGATATTACAGCAAATTGGCCAACTATCACATCAAAATCATAACTTGTTAGTTCTGACTTTTGCAACTTTGGCTTGTAAAAAAAGACACTGCAGCAAATGGCAATGAATGCTGCCAACCTGTCAATTATCTTATAACACATTATTATAACACAAACATATTTGTTTCCCTGCCTTAAGACCTTACCGTTCCGCCCCTTCTTCCACGCTGCTCCACAGTCCAGACTCCACGTCAGAAAGTTCTCCGTCGCTTCTCCCATGTGTCAAAAGGTTTTCAGAGGAAGGCTCCGTTAACAAAGCAAAACGGAAAAAGGAGGAAAGTGTTCTGCAAGAGAAAGACCAACAAGGAAACCAGGAAGGGGCCGACAAACAAAATGGAGGCAAACTAACTTCCCGCCTTTGAGCAATCAAAGCTTTAAGCAGGGGCTGCGCGACAGCAAGGTTAGAGAGATGTCCAAAAGGCTTGTTTGTGTGTGTTGGGAAAAGTAGGGTTAAACATTTCCTCCATGTGGTTTTTAAATGTCATGTGATTTTCTTTTCAGTCAGGACAAAATGGGACTTTCAACCAAAAGCCAAGTGTTTCCTGTTTGAGTCCTGTTTTCAAGAAGCCAGAGGTTAAAGCAAACAAGAACAGTGTTAGAAGGAATGGAACACCTCAGCAGGATCTGAAGGCCTCACACAACCGACCTGAAGGAAAAGATGGTGAGTTCTGTCCTGTTTCTGGCAGAGTGTTCAGTTTGCAATTCATCATTTTCTTTTTGTATAATTTCAGGTATTTCTTTATAATCACTTGTATTAAATGTGTGCTCTCTATCTGTTTCTGCTCTCACAGGGGAAAGGAAGATTAAAGTGGAGCCCATGTGGAGCATGGACCCTGCTCTCTCCCGGTCCATGTATGACAGTGAGTGGAGAGGAGACGAGGTACCTGTGACCACTTTCTGTTTGCGACAATATTCTGTGATCTGTACACTGTATGTCATGACTTTTCGTCCTCTTATAAACATTGAAAGAGGGAACACGTTCAATAGGAAATCATTGTAACATTCAGATGGATACATTGGTTAAATGGTGTCTCTTACGCTTATCTGCATCTTATATTTTAGCCAAGGGAAGAGGAGGAAGAGTGTCCTGCAGATTTGGTTGATACTGACCGCACTTGGGTCAGTCACAGCCTTCTCCTGGGTCGGGGAGAAAATGCCCAGGACAGAAGAGACAGTGTGTCTGGTGAATACAAACCGTAGCTTTTATAATCATTGCTTACCGACCAATGTTTTGATTGACAGCTTATCTACAGGATTTAATAATCAAATGGGCTGTAATTAAAATTAGATAACATGTCTGTCTCTTTTTCCAGCACTAGGAGAGAAGGCAAATGACAGTTTGGACATGATGTTTGACACCACAGCTTGCGGGGAGTACAACTCTCACTTAGGCCGGAGCCAGCCCTGTGGTGGTGATGAGGATGATGAAGAAGGAGAAGGAGAAGAGGATGATGGTAGGATTTCATATTTTAAAAACGGTTCAATATTGATTATCCGATCCTAAATGTGACTTGTGTTCATGTCCTTGTTTTACTCTCCAAGATCCTCATGAAAACACTATGAGCCAAATAAGCAGGCGCAAAGCACGGTAAGAAACTCTGTGCTTGACTTAGTCATCAATGTAGGAGAATTCATTTTTTATTTCCAACAATCTTTATTTTATATTTTTAAGAGGTCCAGCGTTTGCACACATGGCTGTGGTCCGCAAGAAAGACGAGAGAAGAAAACTGAAGGGCACTACCTGCAAGGAATGTGACGTTGTAAGTGTTTTGATCACCAAGCTGAGTAACAATGACATGTTTTCTCTCTGCTCCTTTGTTAAAGATGTTTATGTCCAACAGTATTACGCCCATCTCCCAGAGGATGAAAAGGAAAAAAAGTTATCAGCATGCTCGAGGCACAGGTTTCTGTACATTCCTCCTTGTACTCCTGAAAACTTCTGGGAAGTCGGATTCCCATCAACTCAAACCTGCATTGATCGAGGTAATTTCACTCTTTACCTTTTTAGTCCAACCCTCCAATCAACAGAAAGTGTTAAGGATAGCAGGACATGTAACACTTTCCCTGCAGGGGTCATATGTTGTCATTTTTCACAATGTCTTCATTGGTCCATGATTATGCATAAAGATACCTATCTAAGACAAATCATTTCCTCATAGGTTATATAAAGGAAGACAAGAATCCCCAAGCTCGTACTCGGAGAAGACAACCCTACAATGCTTTATTCTCCCCCCTAAAGCAAAACCAGGAAGAAAGCTAAACAACAAAAGTATGTTTGCCTCCCTAAAATAACTCTTTAAATTGTTCAATTTTCAGAAAAGGCTCATTACTGTATACAAATTGAGCTAAGGGTGCAATGGATCTGTTTTATACAGTGATCTTATTAAGAAAGTTAACACCTTGTCATCTTTTCTTTTTCTATTTAAATTCTTTGTCGTAAGTGTTTTCTATATGTCTAGACTGTTTGAGTGGCTTATGTGTTTCAGAGGTTAAGATAGTGAATGAGTATGTTTTTTGTACGTTTGGATAAATAAAAATGACTATATCTGGAGTGAGGTCAAATGTTCAAAGTTATTCCAAGTAATCCAGTTTGATTCATCAAACGCTGCCGTTCCAATTTGTGTTAATAGGAATGTTTTTGCAAAGTAAGAGCACGGAGAAGGCACAATATATATAAAGATATTTGATTTGGTGAGCAGATTGTCAGTGCATAGAGAGGTTACAAAAATAAGTTTTATTTTGATAGAAAACAATGTCTTTGGGCATAGCTGGAATGTTCTTATTTATCACAACTTAGAGTCTCTCTGGGAATACACCAGCAGGGCCTCTCCAACATGACTGGTGACCACACTGTGAACAAAACAACTAATTAGAGGAATGATTATAACCCAACACATTTCAGTATTTAAAGTAGGCAGGAGACGTGCTTACCAAATAAGAGATGGAGTGTTAATGTCCATGTTGAAAACAAAAGGGGACAGGGACATGGCGGTGATCTGGAGGGAAAGAGTTTCTTCTTAAGCAATTCAAAAAATGTGATTCACAGTGTTCTGATTGTGTTCATTATGATGCTGCTTCTGTGAAGTTCACATGCTTCTAATTTAACTGTGAAATAAACATAAAACTAAGTCAAATGTATTTTATAATCACCTTAGACAGAAATATCCAGACCTCAAAGTGCTTAAGGGTCAACCCACTCTTTAGTTTCACTGTGGCCAGCAACAACAAAAAGCCCAGCAGTGCACTGTGAAATAAAATGATTCATTATTCTGAAAACATCAATAAAATAAAAGTGTTCCTTAAACTACAAATAAAAAAAATGCCTTCTAGAAAAATGAAATGAAACTTATCAAGTCTAAAAATAACGTTGTACACTTTTTTCTGCAAAAGATTACCTTGACTTTCCAACATAGATCTACTTATAATAATGGCTCTGTAGGCATCACATGTTATAAATAGTTAACTTGTTGTGCACTTGATATCCCACAAGGTTACATTGACCGTCCGGGCTCTGTGTCAAAGGACAACTGGCACTGAAAGCATGTTCTGTTTCGACACTGTATGTGTATGATGTATACTTGCTGCTCGACAAAGAAAAAGTGTTGATGGACAGAAAGTTCTCACCTTGCACAGCAGCCACAGTGAAATGTGTAGGACTGAAGTGAGGGAAACTCCATGGCACCCATGAGGTCACCTATAGAGTGAATAAGTATTACACTAATAATGTTTGACTGCTAGGCAACTTCTATCTTGCTCGGGGTCATACATACCTGATGGGTGAGCGGCGATGGCCAGAAGCAGTACACTGTTTTAAAAAGGGGAAAGGTTGAGTTTACATTTGAAATTAAACGGACTTAGTACCCAAACAAAATATGTATTCTTACCTAAACAAGTAGTTAATGCACTGTTGTTCGAGGTCACTGTAATGAAAACATCACAAAAAGATTAGTCAGTGACTTTTTAAAGTTAGTGATAATTTATGTCAGTCAGAAGAGTGGTTTAACAACTTCAGGATGAGAACTGCATTGGAGTTAAAAAAAGAAACACAATTTCAAATGTATATCTTTGCTGTTGCATATTGTTGTGCTTCCGCTTACCTCAAATGACTGGATTTGTAGTGAACTTGAAACACTCTGTATCCACCTGAAAGATTACATTATTTTATTACACTCTACTGATTTTTAAAGTTTTCAATTATTGGTGGTGTCCCTCAAGGCTCAAACCTCGGGCTGCTGCTCTTTTCTTGAGCTCTTACACTTATCAGTAAAGCATCTCTGTATATTAGACTTACCCACACAGAGCAGATGACCAACAGCCCACAGGTAACCACTGATGTCAAACTGGAAAGTTAGCAAGTAAACATAAGTCATTTCTTATAGCAAAGGACCCTTGTATTCTTAATTAAAAACAGACAATATTATAGTGGGGCAAAAAAGTATTTAGTCAGCCACCAATTGTGCAAGTTCTCCCACTTAAAAAGATGAGAGGCCTGTAATGTTCATCCTAGGTACACTTCAACTATGGGAGACAGAATGGGGGGAAAATAATCCAGAAAATCACATTGTAGGATTTTTAAAGAATTTATTTGCAAATGATGGTGGAAAATAAGTATTTGGTCAATAACAAAAGTTCATCTCAATACTTTGTTATATACCCTTTGTTGGCAATGACAGAGGTCAAACGTTTTCTGTAAGTCTTCACAAGGTTTTCACACACTGGGCCCTTCTCACTTCGGTTAAATGGATTCCTTGCGTCCCTCACTTGCGTCGTTTCCCTGCGACTAGTCCCTCCCACCAGGGAAGCATGGAGAGTGATGACGCTGCACAGCTGATCGTCTGACAGCAGCCAGCTCTGTCCCCGTTATTTCCACACACACCCCTCTGTTAGTACACATTTACTGACAAACATTTTTATGTTTATCATCTGTTGTAGAGCCAAATAAATAAAAATAAAATAAGAACTAATTCTCAAAAAAGATAAACGCCATTCTTAAAATGTATAAACGAACAATAGTTGGATTGATATTGATTAGAGTGCACAATAGAAATAAAATAATTGAGAGAAGAAAAAGAGATATATTATCTATCAAAACCCAGTTAGATTAACATTCATTGGATTGCACACTTTGTTTGTTTGGATATGTAGCACATTAACATGTTAATAGCACTTAATGATTGACTGAAAGGAAATGACAATAAATGAAAATGTAAAACGAAAAAAGCGATCATGAAAATGTTTCCAACAAATGAATAAAATGATTTTTGACCACTTTGTTGTTCAGATATCACATATTTGTATCTAAATGATACATTAATTGAAACAAAACACAGTATAAACTGAGGAGTGACTCCCGTGAGGTTCATGTATTTTCTTCACTCTGCTGGGAAACTGCTCTCATGTCAAGAAGCATCAGATCAGTGCATGCACTGCATCGTCCAATCAGTGAGCGATACACAGTAAGGGGGCGGGGCGAGTGTCTGAGGATTTAATCGGAGGATGGTCTGGTGGTTCCTCGGTTATAGCTCCTCCATTATCGCTCCTCGCTCCTCCAGCAAAAATAAGGCCATTGGGACGCTACTCAAGATGGCGCAGACAAATCAACTTCTGGTGAGACCGAGACCGAGGAGCGAGGAAATGAAAAATAAGAGAAGTGAGAAGGGCCCACTGTTGCTGGTATTTTGGCCCATTCCTCCATGCAGATCTCCTCTAGAGCAGTGATGTTTTGGGGCTGTCGCTGGGCAACACAGACTTTCAACTCCCTCCAAAGATTTTCTATGGGGTTGAGATCTGGAGACTGGCTAGGCCACTCCAGGACCTTGAAATGCTTCTTACGAAGCCACTCCTTCGTTGCCCGGGCGGTGTGTTTGGGATCATTGTCATGCTGAAGGACCCAGCCACGTTTCATCTTCAATGCCCTTGCTGATGGAAGGAGGTTGTCACTCAAATCTCACGATACATGGCCCCATTCATTCTTTCCTTTACACGGATCAGTCGTCCTGGTCCCTTTGCAGAAAAACAGCCCCAAAGCATGATGTTTCCACCCCCATGTTTCACAGTAGGTATGGTGTTCTTTGGATGCAACTCAGCATTCTTTCTCCTCCAAACACGTCTAGTTGAGTTTTTACCAAAAAGTTCTATTTTGGTTTCATCTGACCATATGACATTCTCTCAATCCTCTTCTGGATCATCTAAATGCTCTCTAGCATCTCTCTGTCTATACCTGTGTACTCTCATGTTCCGATTAACCCAGCTTCCCCAAATGTATTTCTTTTTGGTGTCTATATACGCCGGGATCCGGAGTCATGGATGATCCTGCGGTCCTGTGTCCTGGATCGCGAGCCCTGGATCTTGAGTCGTGGCTGTGAACCTGGATCATAAGTCCTGGATGGATATCCTCGTGGATTCATCTTCCTATTATACACACATGCATTTCCAAACATTTGGACTACCTATGTTGCAAATGTATTATCTTTTCAATTTACACACGGCATCTATTGCACGTCTGTCCGTCCTGGGAGAGGAATCCCTCCTCTGTTGCTCTCTCTGAGGTTTCTCCCATTTTTCCCTTTAAACTGTGGGTTTTCTCCGGAAGTTTTTCCTTGTACGATGTGAGGGTCTAAGGACAGAGGGTGTCGTATTGTCATACTGATATTCTGTACACACTGTGAAGTCCACTGAGACAAATGTAACATTTGTGATATTGGGCTATATAATAATAATAATTCCTTACATTTATTATAGCGCTTTTCCAGATGCTCAAAGCGCTTTACAAATACACATTACACATATCATACATGCAATGGTCATGTACTGTGGACAATACCCACAGGAGGAAGTTCAGGTGAAGTGTCTTGCCCAAGGACACAATATAAATAAACATTGATTGATTGATTGATTGATAGATAGCAAACTTCAGACGGGCCTGGACATGTACTGGCTTAAGCAGGGGGACACGTCTGGCACTGCAGGATTTGAGTCCCTGGCGGCGTAGTGTGTTACTGATGGTAGCCTTTGTTACTTTGGTCCCAGCTCTCTGCAGGTCATTGACTAGGTCCCCCCGTGTGGTTCTGGGATTTTTGCTCACCGTTCTTGTGATCATTTTGACCCCACGGGGTGAGATCTTGCGTGGAGCCCCAGATCGAGGGAGATTATCAGTGGTCTTGTATGTCTTCTATTTTCTAATAATTGCTCCCACGGTTGATTTCTTCACACCAAGCTGCTTACCTATTGCAGATTCAGTCTTCCCTGCCTGGTGCAGGTCTACAATTTTGTTTCTGGTGTCCTTTACAGCTCTTTGGTCTTGGCCATAGTGGAGTTTGGAGTGTGACTGTTTGAGGTTGTGGACAGTTGTCTTTTATACTGAACGAGTTCAAACAGGTGCCATTAATACAGTTAAGGAGTGGAGGACAGAGGAGGCTCTTAAAGAAGAAGTTACAGGTCTGTGAGAGCTAGAAATCTTGTTTGTTTGTAGGTGACCAAATACTTATTTTACCGAGGAATTTACCAATTAATTCATTAAAAATCCTACAATGTGATTTCCTGGATTCTTTCCCCCCATTCTGTCTCTCATAGTTGAAGTGTACTTAGGATGGAAATTACAGGCCTCTCATCTTTTTAAGTGGGAGAACTTGCACAATTGGTGGCTGACTAAATACTTTTTTGCCCCACTGTATAATATGATCATTAGGATTTATTACCTGAGGGTCGTACATCGGGAGGTTGATGGCTGACAGCAGCATGAAACATATGCTACAAAAAGAAAGAAGCATATTTAGAAATGTAAAAGGTAATTTTGGATTTATGAGTTTAATGTTAGTTATTTTTGCACAAACCTGACAAATTTCAGCCATTGTGTCTTCTGTTGATAGAAAAGAGGTCTTTAATCGCTTTTTCAATTTTGTCCCTGTTGCAACAAAGCATATTGAATCATTCTAGCTTTTGCAATATAGTGTGCGGCCAGGATCGTAAAACAGCTGCTGCTGCTGCTGCTGCTGCTGCTGCTGCTGGGTTTGATATTTGGACATTTAGAAAGCGTTTTTGTTTTTATATTAAGTATTCAAGTATTCACTGCCTCCTTTGTGCTCCATTTTCCTCCAATCAATAGGATGGGGGGGGGGTACGAAGGGAGGGAATCCACAGCACATAATGATATATATTCACATACGCCACTCACCTCTCTATGGACAACCTTCAGGATTATGTAACTGACGACATGGGAGGAATTCTGAAGAGTGAAGAAAAAAGGAATGTCCTGGGTATAGAGAAGACAAGGATTTCAGATATACTGCATCTCAACTGTACTGTATATGGTAAAGCAAATATTAACTAGGATATTTAGAATGACGGTAGTTAAAAATATACTTTATCTAAGGTTGTATATGACGTACAATGCGTGATAAAGCCCTGGAACCAGCATAAATGTTTCCCACAAACAGGAGGGAGCCTGGAAGACAGGAAAGAGCCGCTGATCTGTAACACAACATAACAACATGTTAAGCTAATACATGTGGTTATTGGCAGCCGCGGAAAACAAATCATATGGCAATGCATGGCATACAATATTCATTCAAAATACCTGGTAATGCGGCTCATTTCCACCCATCCAAACTTCCCAGAGAGTAGAAGCAGGAGAGCCCCAACAAATGTCTGCCATCTGAAAACGTGCATTTGTATAAGTTTATAAGGTTTTCAGGGTGTGACATTTGTATTTATAGAATACAAACTAGCAATTTTAAAAGAGATGCAGATCAAGCTTTTTTGTAATTACACATTCTTAAGATTTGTGATCTGTATATCTATTTGTCTGACTCTAAACTGACTAAAATTGGATTAAATTTAAAGGCCAACATTTGACATTTTAGTCTATTCCAAGTGTTGAATATACAGTATTTTTTAAATGTCATTAGGTGCCTGCAGATCCTGTAATGACCATGAAAGGATAAAACACAAAGAGGTTCCACATGAAAGTATTTACCTTCAGCTACTACTCACCCTTGAAATAAGGTCGGATATGTGAATTTTAACACTGACAGGACGAACTGAAAAAAAGAGTGATATAGTTCAGGTCATTGGCTTATTCTAACAGAAATCAATGTGTTATCATCATAGACTGTATATATAAAGGTTATCATCCTGAAACTAGGAGATGCTCCAACACTGTCCCCAAACCTCCATCGAAATGTAGTGTTTCCACAATAATACTACATTATATATGGTATAACTTAAATGTAAATATATTATCAATGGTTGCATTCACACTTCGATTCGGTATGTTCTACATCCAAAAGGTGTCATGTTTACAACTTCATTTCCTACAAATGTTTTCTACCAAAATAAGAGTTGAGGATTTGTTATGTTGTTAGTTAATGTGAGTTAGTGACGTTTAATCGGTGACGTTCATGCATGATTAGTGACAGCACTTTCGAGAAGGGTCTTACATGATAAGGGTTACATTGCAATTTTCATAGGATTAACTCACGTTATCTACATTGGGTAGTAACGTTATGCACACTAATTGCCTTGTTGTCAATTGCTTCACTTGCATAATACGAAATAAAAGTATCTATTGTACCTGTAAATAATGGTTAAAAGTCATATCGATTTTTGTATTTGAACTATGAGCCGAAATAAGGTACTTGGAGTTAACGCCATCGTCTTACACTCACCTTGTTCGTGAAATATGATACAACGAAAACGATACTAAAAGCGAGCCCAGTAATGTGTTTCCTCCACTGCATGTTGACCTGCACACACACTGCAGCAGGCACATGATTCTCAACAAAAAATAATAATACTACATTTAAAACAGGTAGCCCTTTTCAAACTAAAAATGTCAAGACTGCAAACTTCCCTCACTGCCCCTGTTGACCATGCTGTTGACACGTCAAGACGTTTTGAGACAAAGATCGTCTATATTTGAGGTGACCATTCACTGGTAAAATGAACGTCACGCATCTTAATCTAATGCTGGAGTCATTTATCATTTTCTGCAGGGCATTTTGTTTATGATTTTGTATGAAAACAAAAACACCAATATTTAATGTAAAATGTCAGTCATCTGCAATTAGAAAGTATTTAATGAATACGGAAGACAAACAGACTCCACATTGTATGTCTAATACATTAAAAATACCACTGCATACATTTATACATTTAAAGGAATGGTAAATAATTGAATGTATTGAATGTTGAAATCAGGCTAATTTTAGTTAGTTTAATTCATTCTGGGTATTTAAATGTAGTAGATTAATGTAAAATCACTGCTACACTTTTCAAAGATTCATGGGCCAATTTTAACGGTAATTTCTTAAATAAAACCCGTAAAAAATCCTTAAATGCAGGGTAAAAATACATAAAAACATTATCATGCCATTTGTTTATTTTTGATAAGGTATCTCGGTTAAATGTTGTTAATTCGTTATGGTATCCCAAAATATAGTCGGAGTGGAGCCTCTCCTTTTTATTGTTATGGTATCGTTTGTCTCATGCAAGTCACGTGGTATCCAGCAAGTTTCCGTGTTGACAGAGATGTGAACAGACCAGACTGCTCGGTGTCTCTTTACTTCTTTAAAGGATGGTGTGCAGTCATGGCTTTTTTAAAGAGGAAAGAACGAACTAAAGAAAGGTTTGTGCTGCTTCTCCTGCTGTTGGCATAGCATTATTTCAGAAAGTGTAGGTCATTCTGTAGGCTTAGTCCGGTGTTTCTCTCGGCTGTGGCTGAGTCTCATTTGCCAGGCTGGGCCACTCCGCTAATGAGCGCTTCACTGTCAGCTGTGTGATGCACTTTCTTTATTGAAGACCACATGAGCGGCCTCGCTTAGCAGCAGGAGTTCAGTCTGTGCTTTTGATAACACAATTAATAACAGTGTTTTCATACCAAACCGTTATATGTCCAATGTCTCCTTCAACTGAACACATACAACTTATTTTGACTCCATATGACCTTAAAGATGAATCCTCACGAAGCTAGTTGTGACCTGAAAGGAGCAACAATATATATATTCAACTGATATGAATATCTCCACAGAGATATATTATATCCACCAGTGCATAACATACATTATAGTGGCCATTGTGAACATATGGGAAAAGTCTTATTGATTGTTCAAATCCTTCATGACTTCTTAGACCCTATATATGTTTCACATTTACCACAAGAGCATCTCTTAAGAGCTTTAAACTCATTTTCAAAGTGGTTCTGATCTAGAGGGAGGCATTGGATTTCCAGACTCAATGCACTTTACTGTGGCTTTACTTTGTCAGGAAGAAGAATTAAGCGTCCACTGTTTCAGCTGAAGTGAATAACTGTTTGCATTAAACATTCACTCAAACAACTTTTCAGATTTCCAGAATGAGTTGTGGTTGTATTGTCCCCTATAGATTTTTGTATAGTGGTGGGTTAACACTCCAGCTGCCTTTTACAGTAGATTCCTGTTATTTGACATTGAAATATTGTTGTTTTCCTCTAGATTTTCCCTCCTGTTGTTGGATTTGGAGGAATATTATTTTGAACAGCACACTGCATACCACGTGACAACCTGTTCAGAGAAGGAGAGGTAATTCATAGTCTCTAATATGCTGTATCTTCTAGTAACATCAATCACCTAACAATATGTGACTATATGAATGTGGTTTCTCTGTCGGTTCGCCAGTTTCTTTTTATGTCAACCTTCCTGTAATATGTGATCATCTTCATCACCATGTTGTGATGCAAATCCTAATAGTGGTTGGAACAAGATAATACATCATATCCTGTTAGCTATGTTTGTAGAACTTTATTTATTTGTCAGTTTTTTGCCTGTACTAATATTAAGTCAAATCCTTTAAAGCTTGTGGCGGTTTTGTTAGGAGCAGCTGTTCAAACAACATCTTATCCTTTTATAATGTCTTGAGCAAACTGAAGAAAAGTCACCAGACACTCAGAAGAAGACTATGCAGACATATTAGTTTAATTGTCGTATAATACGTTTCCAATAATGTGAAGGAACTGTTTTTATGTGAAAAGCAGTGGTTTGTCTTTTATGACAAATTATTAAATGTTACTGTGATAATAATGCCAATTTGTACCAGTCAGCACGCTGTATTTTACACCATTGCCAACGCTGTAGTTACCCAGTGAATGCTCTATTGATGCAGCCTCATAACCTACTTTGACCTCATAGCAATTCCCGTTACGCTGCCTACGGTGGTGGAGAAATCGATAGGGACTTGGCTTGGCAACTGGAAGGTCACCAGTTCAAGTCCCGGCAAGACCAAGTGCTACCGAGGTGTCCCTGAGCAAGGCACCGTTCCCTACACTGCTCCCCGGGCGCTGTTCAAAATGGCTGCCCACTGCTCCTAACACTAGGATGGGTCAAATGCAGAGAAACAATTTCCCCACGGGGATTAATAAAGTATATCAAATCAAATCAAATCAAAATCAAATAAAATCGAATGTGTTGCAGCACATTTAATAATGTTTATTTTATCCAAGTACTTATATCCCCACCACTTTTCAACACAAAGTGCTTCTTCTGAAACATGTGTATTCATGGGTTATATTTGAAGGATTCTTTACTGCAGTGCTTAAAGTATAAATGTTGTCTTATCATTTAACTAAAGTGGCTAAAAGTGCTAACAAGCTAACATGTAGCTATTGTCCTTTCAGAAAAGTCAGAGGCTCGTTCAAGGTCTGCTCCAGATCTGTCATATTTGATCCAGAGGATGTTTCAGAGCCAATTTTAAAGGTTTGTTTCAACAGTTTTTCTGTAGCCCCGGACAACTCTCCCTCAATAATATAATAATACATTAACCGTGCTTTACCTGAACCTCATCAGGACAATAGAGAGGACGGCAGGATTGTAATTTCCAGTGTTCATTGAATGCAATTATTATGTAAAAGATTATTTCCAAGGCACACCTTCATATGATCATTATAGTTATACAAAAAATAAGAGAATAAATGAAAAACAGTTATGAAATATATATATATTTCCAGATCTCTCAGGTCTTCAGGGACTGGTCAGCTTTCTGTCCCCAGAGTCAGAACTAAACATGGAACATTTAGTTATTATGCTCCAAATATCTGGAACAAACTCCCAGAAACCTGCAGGTCCGCTGCAACTCTTGACTACTTTTAAATCCAGACTAAAGACTTTTCTTTTTGTCGCTGCTTTTAATTGAACTATTCACATCTTAAACTACACTGTAACTTTTATCCATGTATTTTTTCTTTTAATGTTTATTTTACTATCTTTTCATTTTAATGACTGATTTGAAATGCCATTTTCTTAATGTCTTTCATTTTTTGTAAAGCACTTTGAATGGCCTTGTGTTGAAAGGTGCTATATAAATAAACTTGCTTAAACTTGCCTATATGACAGTAAAACAAGAATACAGTTTAAAAGGGGAGTGATTTGTAAAATATCCAAAAAGTTAATCTGCTTACAGTTCTGTTTCAAATGGGTGTTGAGATATGTATCCATACATCTCTTAAATTTGCTCTCAAAGTGCACCAGATTGATGCTTTTAACTTCAATATTGTAAAAAAAAAAATCTTCCCGGGGGAGCATGCCGCCGGACCCCCCTGGAGGATGTTAGGTCCACTCCCACTTATAAAAATAGCACTTTACCCCTGCTTATACCTATATACCGTGAGCTGATTATCGAGCCTTCATTGTAACAGTCGCGGGTGTGCGGTGTGTGTGTGTTTGTGTGGGGAGTGTTTCAGTAGAAAATTCCACTGTAGCGCCCGGTACCCTAATGGGAAACCCTACATGTTTGAGCACCCTCTATGAAACGTCAAGCTACCCGCAGCACCCCCAAAAGAAAATCTCTGGCGCCGCCCCTGTGGGCTAAGCCCCGGATGTTTCCAGGTCCAGGAAACGCCCCTGTTCAACATACTGAAATTCATGCTCTATTCATATCACAGCCAGTTTTGCCCACACTTTATTCCATTTGCATGTTTTGCATGGAGGTTATATTCTTCATTGTGCGTCTGCTTTGCAAAAGAGGCAGTAAACAGGTTGTGATTAAAAGTGAATACATAATGACTTGTCTCTGATTCTGCAGATTCCTCTTCGCGACTGTAAGAAGATAGAGTTTGTGGAGAGAGAGAGCAACCCTTTCAATGAGTGAGTGTTCTTCTTCTGTAGCACTGTCAACACACTGATGTTGATTCAGTTGGTTGAACTGGTCCGGTAACTTTAAAAAGGGAATGCAAATGTTAAACTAGGAACAACACTTGGAAACCAACTCTAAAACCAACATTTACAAATAAATGAGCAACCTATATTTGATCATTTAGAACAAACTATGTACCTGAAGTCTGGATGACAAACCCAGAAAGTTAAGTTTGGTACACATTTGCTAGAAGTCATTCTATGTTGCCAAAATGTAAATTTCACTTTTTAAATTTGGGATTTAGTTTTGGTTGGAACTTTCCCTTTAAAAAAAGGAAAGTAAAGTAATGACTTATTGTGTATGTTGTGTTTTCCTCATAGTCCGAGACCATCTGTCATCTCTATTTCATGTGTACAGGTAGGTCATCGTTCAAATGTAACACAGCTGACCAAATGTGATAAATAAGGACAAAGATAAATGAATATTTGTCATGACAGCTTCACAAAGTATAAACATTTACACTTTCATTTCAGGCTATCTACATCAAGGAGAGCAATGTCATAGCACCTTACAGAAATGAAAGGGTGAGTCAGTGAATATATAACGTTGTTTAAATGCCAGGAGCAGTTTGCACAGACTGGACTTTCCTCTTTATGTGTCCGTTTGTTTGTAGTGTGAAAATGCATCCACGCAAATCTGCAAGTCTGTGCACATGTTATGGTATACTCTGTTTTTGCCGGTGGAGTAGTTTTCAGAATACTGTCAGTCACATATGAGTTTTCACAGCCTCAGATCAAATGTTGACCTCAGCCATCTGAAGACTATAGTGATGTGTCATCAAGTGCTGATCTCATGCTGATTCTCTCACTCAAACGGAAACATGGCAATAAGTTGACCAGATCAAACAGAAAAGGCTCAGAGATGAAATTGAAACACTTCTCTCATCACTTTGGCAGGGGGCAAAGAAAGTGACGTTCCAGTTGGAAGACTGGAGTAAAACAGAAGATGTGGTTCAGACATTTCTTCAGGTACGTAGCGTTTCCTCCATAATTGTGGCTCTAGGATTGGGAGGTACATTTACATCCAATAATATCTCCGAGTCATGGGAACCGGGCAGTGTGTTTGCCTTAATAAACAGAGCTGTACTATTGTTACTGCTGCTAATTTACACTCTGATGCATTTTGCAGCTCCACAGGGCGTCCTGTCTCGAGAAGCTTGGAGACCAGACTGCGATGGTGAGTCAATCAATACGGAAAGTTCAAGCACACACACAGTGGGCCTCTCAAGTCTACACATATTTGTAATGGTAACTTTCATACAGTCTTTCATGATCAAACACACAGTTCTTGTGTATTTCTAGATTGCCGCCATTTTACAATCACGCCTGGCGAGGTCTTCTTTTGACAAAAACTGGTATGTTCGCTTTGATTCACATATCGCTGTCTGTTACATCACACTTTGCAATGAGATATAATGATTAAGAAGTGTCTGTTGGAGTATGCGGCTGGGTGATGAACTGTTGGGACTGATGTGAAGCTTTCAGAGCATGGCAGAGAAGCCTCACATGGAGTGTGCCGTGCAGATGGTCCTGCCTCTGGTGTCCAACCCCGGCCACGTCTGCATAACGGATGGAAGCCTCTACTTCCAGCCTCTCAATGGATATCCGGTGAGACGCCACATCTGAGTGGACATGCTGAGAGCTTTTATTGAGCTGAGGTCATAACATCATGTTTATATGACGTGTCATTCCAGGAGCAGGTCATTCAGATCAGACTCAACAGAGTGAGGAGGATTTACAAGAGACGGCATACACTCAGACCTCTGGTGCGTACAACTGGGAGGAGTTGGTAAATGAATAATATGGATGAAATCATTTGAATCCTCATGTGTGTGTGCATCTCTTCTCACCCAGGGTCTGGAGGTATTCTGTAGTGAGGATGACTTCTGCTCCGACATCTACCTGAAGTTTTACAAGACGGCTGACAGAGATGAGATCTACTACTACATCGCTACTTTCCTGGGTGAGAGAACTCAACCCAGGACTGAATCAGTGGCAAAGTACCTCTAGTTCCTACACGGTCTTGTGTAAAACAAGAAGGTGGAAATGTGACTGTCTGTGTTCCTATCATCAAACATCTTTCATTTCAGCTATACTGGCCTAAAAAAGGCTCTCTAAAAACTCTCTTTTATGATGCAAATGCAATGATGACAAATATTGGCGTTTATTGGTAAAAGCCCAAAACACATGCATTCTAACATTGCTGTTCTCCTCCTCCTCCTCCTCCTCCTCCTCCTCCTCCTCCTCCTCCTCCTCCTCCTCCTCCTCCTCCTCCTCCTCCTCCTGCTCCTGCTCCTCGCTCAGAGAACCATGTGACGGAGCACACGGCAGAGAGCTACATGCTGCAGTGGCAGCGCGGCCACCTGAGCAACTACCAGTATCTGCTCCACCTCAACAACCTGGCTGACCGCAGCTGCAACGACCTCTCTCAGTACCCCGTCTTCCCCTGGGTCCTCGCAGACTACTCCAGCCCCCAGTTAGGTGGGTCAACTGATTCATGAATAACAACACATATTACTGTAGTGATCATGCTCAGTAAGCAACCAGCTTCAAGGATTACTGTATTTATCATCAAGTTGTCATAACGGATTGATATTAAGCTATAATCATCCATATTAATACATACATCCGTGGCTTATCAGGGATGCAAACTTGTCACCTTTCGGCGAAATTCGCCGTTTTGAATCCAAAAGATGTCGTTTGTGAGATTCATGTAGATCTGCAATAAAAATATGTTTGGGGTATGGGGGGGGGTCTGGGACCCGGAGTAATCGGCGGCTGCGAGCTGTTATGTGCCATCATGACACGCATGGTGTTCTTTTTTTATATATTTTATATATCGAGCTGTGTGCTCGAGTCTTCCTGCCTGTCGGCTCTGCTCATGGATGTATAATAAGGCTCCGCTGCTCTGCTGCTCCGCGATGATGGTCAAGCTTTAGCAGCTACATTACCTACGGGTGCGTTCGTTAATATTAACTGTGCGGTACGGAGTCACTGTGGCACAGACTGACCGCTGGTGAAAAGTACTGCATTCAAAATGTCCCTCAAGTCAAAGTAGAAAAGTATTATTATCATTAAAATATAGTTAAAGTAGCGACAGTAAAAGTAGTCATTGTGCAGATTGGTCCATTTCAGAATAATATATATGATATGTATTATAATGATTGATCATGAAAGTGTTCTCAAAGCTGGTAAATGTGCAGCTAGTTTGAATGACTTTGTATACTGCAGGGTAGCTTGTGGATTTACTCCAGGTGGAACTAAAGTCTGATTTAACACTTGGTTAGATTTCATTTCACATCATTCATCCACATCTGTAAAGTAACTAAAGGGATTAAATACATGTAGTGGAGTC
This sequence comes from Pseudochaenichthys georgianus, assembly GCF_902827115.2. Classification (NCBI taxonomy): domain Eukaryota; kingdom Metazoa; phylum Chordata; class Actinopteri; order Perciformes; family Channichthyidae; genus Pseudochaenichthys; species Pseudochaenichthys georgianus. The sequence goes on along the minus strand of NC_047522.1, from coordinate 5,136,390 downwards.
AAAGTACACCATGTACCTCTGAACTGTAGAGGAGAAGAAGAACAAAGTAGCAAAACATTGAAATACTTAAATAAAGTACAAGTATCTCAAAATTGTACCCAAGTATAGTACTTGAGTTTATGAACTTAGTTTCTTTACACCAGTGGCTATACAGATAAGCCAGACTAAGCCTTGAACAGAGGCATGGAAATACATTTCCAAAATGCTCAACAGTGCTGCAAAAATTATAAACTGACTGCTACACAATTAAAATAAATGCTTTTATATATTTCTATTAGATGTGACTCTTTAGCCTTTCTGTTATTATTAACTGCTGCTTTAGTTGTTCCGACTGCTGTGCTAACATCCTGTCATTCCTCATTTTAAAGCCGATATTCCGTGGGGTCGGGGGGCTCGGATCCTTGTCACCTTTTTCATACCTGATGAGGTTGCATCCCTGCTTATACTCTCTCTCTATTTCCCAGATCTGACCAACGAGGCCACATTCAGGGACCTGAGCAAACCTGTGGGAGCTCTGAACAAAGAGCGACTAGACCGACTGCTGGTGGGTCTCTGCTGTTTCTTTGACTTCTATGGAATGTATTCAACGTACTATAGATGGGGAAACATCGTACATTTAGTGAAGGTGCTACAAATGTGGCTGTAACTGTTTGTGACACATTTGTGAGTTGTACTGTTTTTTCAATGAGGCTCATTTGCATAAAAAGGATCCGGTTATACCCCAATTAATGCCTCATTTAAAATATGGATATCGCAAAGGAAAACTGAGATTGCTTGGTAGCAGATGTCGGGGTGTATTTGGCATCAGTAACAGAGTTGTCTCGTCCACAGTCTCGATACAGAGGCATGCCTGAGCCCCGCTTCATGTTCGGCAGTCACTACTCGTCTCCAGGCTACGTCCTTTTCTACCTGGTCCGAGTCGGTACGTCACACCTCCATCTTTAGAGCTACAGTGTATATGAAACTCTATATTCACAGCTTCCATTCAGTGTGTGTATGCACCACTGCTCAACAACGCTTGTCTGTTCTGTAATATACCGTCTCTGTTTGTTATAGACTGAGGTGCAAAGCCTGTCAGTTCATTGACCAACATGTAAACCTCAAATACTTCTTTATGCTTCAAAAACGATATGTTTCAAACCTAATACTATTAGATATTCTGATTCATCCAGCAGCCCCTTTTTTTATCTCGCATTGTTTTGGGCTGTAGAAAAATCCCTGTAGACCAAGACAAACGAAACGACAATAAATAATACGTTACATTGCCTTTTCTTGGGTTATTTTCATCTCTATTGAGCCTCTTTCACGACAGCTGTTAACTATGTATTTCTGCAGGTATCTAAAAAACAATTACACAAAAAGAGCTTTGGTAATTTCTAATGAACATCTTTTTTAAGACGTGGAAACGGTTGACTTGAAATGCCATCGGTGTTTCTGTGTTCTGCCCCTCAGCTCCGGAGCACATGCTGTGTCTCCAGAACGGCCGCTACGACCACCCAGATCGCATGTTCAATAGGTATCTACTCCACTCTGAAAACCATGACATGTCGGATATCATCTAAACATCAAGCCTGTGTATTTTTCCCCTCATTTATTGGTTTTGGAATAATGACAATCTGGAACAATGTTACACTAAAATATAGAGAAAGATATTTCCTGAAACTGTACAAACACATTGTAGTACGAGTATACTATTTATGTTTAGTCTGTAAATAATAACACTGCATACATTTTTCATTTGAGTGTGATTTTGTATTAACTGACCCTCATGGATTTCTTACAGCATAGGTGATACGTGGAAAAACTGCTTAGACGGGGCAACAGACTTCAAAGAGGTGAAACATGACTTGTGTGAATGTCACTACTGCCATATGAACACATATCTTTCTAGAAGTTAAGAGTTTATGGGTTGTTGTGTTCACCAAGACACCATAGTGGTTTCTGTCTAAGAATTAGTTGGATGTTTTTGGATGAATGTTCTTCCTGTTTGCAGTTGATTCCAGAGTTTTATGGGAATGACTGCAGCTTCCTGGAAAACAAACGTAATCTTGGTTTGGGGAGGAGACAGAACGGGAGCCTGGTCGGGGATGTTGTTGTCCCGCCCTGGGCCTCAGGTAACTTCCTCACATCTGTTCATGGGCCCTTTCTCATTTCTCTAATTCCCCTCCTCGACTCCTATCCTCGTGTCTTAGTCCCGCCCACAGCAGATGCGAGCGGAGGAGGGGAACCGAGGAGAGAGGAGTGGAAGCAGCAGGCGTTTAGAGAAATGAGAACTCCTCTCCTCTGAGCGGTCATCTTAAAGAGATGTCCATTAATGATGACAGGAGGCACAGCAGCAGCTGTCTGATGGACAGATGTGTTCATGACAACTTATATTATATTATTATATCATTCACAGTGCGGTATAATGAGACAATAACAGGCTACAGATGCGGACACACACACACACACACACACACACACACACACACACACACACACACACACACACACACACACACACACACACACACACACACACACACACACACACACACACACACACACACACACACACACACACACACACTATATATTTATATATTTATATAAATATATACAATTTCAGAATCAAACAAGTATGAGAGCACTCTCAAAATAATGTAACACAATCAGAGACTGGATATATACCTCTGGTCGCTACAATGAGGAAATTAAATTACGGGCCAAACTTTGTATTTACAAGTATTGAAAGTAAGCATAGCACACCAAACCAACTGAGACCTGTCTGTCCGCATCTATGCACGCACACACACACATCTTTGGGCCTACAGGCCTACAACACACACCTACACACTGTACAACACACACCTACACACTGTACAACACGCACCTACACACTGTACAACACACACCTACACACTGTACAACACGCACCTACACACTGTACAACACGCACCTACACACTGTACAACACACACCTGCACACTGTACAACACACACCTGCACACTGTACAACACACACCTACACACTGTACAACACACACCTACACGGTTCCTAAAGCATATTATATATATCAGGCTACAGCTGTTGTGTATTTTATTATGTGAAGCACTAAATGTTTTTAGAAAAATATGGACTCTTTGTTTGTAGATATCTACTAAACTAAAGCAAATAGAGTAATGTTGGCCTGTTATACTGAGAGATATATATTTTACACACTGCTCTGCTCTCTGCACGGACCTCACAGCTGTTCTCACTGTAAACGGAAAGCAGATAATAAAATGATATCCAGGGGACGCATGCAGAGCTGTCATTGGCTGAGATAAGTCCGGCCGTGCGTCACGACTCTTTTAAACATCACTGTTGCCGGAAATACATCCGCGGAGGATCCGTGTATACTCGATTATAGCTCCTCCAGAGAGCCTCCTCGATTCTCGATCCTCGAAGTGCATTTAGAGAAATTAGATGTCATTCAAAATGGCGTGCTGAAATCAATTTCCGGGTCACTACCGGAGGACCGAGGAGTCGAGGAGGGGAAATTAGTGAAATGAGAAAGGGCCATGGTGTGCATGTAATCTCTGTTACACCCGCTGACAACATTATGGTATACTCTTGTCTCTGTTGTTTTACCAAATGTTAAAACCCCCACTCTCACCGTGTCCCGTTTGCCTCCAGATACCAGTGATTTCCTCCAGAAGCACAACACAGCGCTGGAGAGTCAGTACGTGTCGGAGCACCTTCACGAGTGGATCGACCTGGTGTTCGGCTTCAAGCAGAGAGGCAGTGAAGCTCTCGCAGCCCATAATGGTGAAGAGACCTGCAGCTGTTTCTTTCAAATCAAACCAACCAGACGTGGAAAAAGCTCACATTCATCCCTTTGTTTTTCAGTGTTTCACCCTCTGACCTATGAAGGAGGTGTGGACTGTGACAGGTACATGGAAAACCACTCGCGCATGATTATTATTAAAGATATTTGTCATTATTTCTTTGATCTAACTCTCCATTTCTCTGAAGCATCGAGGACCCTGACCAGAGGATCGCCATGCTGACACAGATCCTGGAGTTCGGCCAGACGCCCAAGCAGCTGTTCACCACCCCTCACCCTCAGAGGATCACCCCCCGGTTTCACAACATGACCCGAAGCCCCAGCAGCAACTCACCTGTCAGCGACCTGTCTCCAGGTGCGATAGATGATCACACACAAACTTAAAGACTGTGAACTATGTCATTAAAGCACTTAAATTATAGACAATGTGTTTAATAATAACATGTAGTGTGTCCACACAGAGGGTGATTCATTTTCAACTGACCTAGATCATTTCCTTGTCAGAAATAATGAAATAATCTGCTGCTGATTTAATTTATTTCCAGTGATTAGTTGCATAATGGTAAACTGGCATGAGCTGCATCCACCACCAGGCATTGATATGTCCACTTTGTCCCTGCGGCAGCCTCTCAGAGCGAGGACTCGTCCTTTGAAGACCTGACGGAGGAGAGCAGGAGGTTATCCTGGGCGAACATCGGAAATCTGAAACCCATCTCCAGCCACAAGATCCATAAAGAGTAAGTCAGGAGGCATCAAGGTTGAACTGCACATATAACTGAGAAAAGCTCTGGTTCAAACAAGAGGAAGTGCGTGGCGTGCAAAGCTAGTATCGGGTCGGCAGCTGCAGAAAATAATGACACAAATATTTGTGAAGACATTTGTCGAGGAGTGCGAGTCGAGGACAGATTTCTGCTTGAATACATCTTTGCTAAATGTACTAGTGTGACCGTTATGTTACCCCCCCCTGCACATTTCCTTCTGGATACGTATGCCCTTTCTCGTGTAATTGAGTCTTTCCGTGTCCTGTGCAGGGCTGTGAGCGGCATCGCTGTGACCCGGGACGGAGCAGCTATATTCTCCACATCCCAAGGTCAGGAGAATATATCGATCACAGAGTTGCAAAAAGGACCAAAATACTGTTCTTCAGTTTAGTTTAACCTGTTAAATTCCGATCCATAATGGTTTAAGATTTAACTCGGTAACAAATAACTAGTTTGTGTAATTTTAAACGGGTAACATCATCCCTGAGTTTCATAATGGAGTCGTTTGAGTGGCATTGTGGGAAGTGGTTTCATATCTGCTCAATGTATGGCCTCTTCTCCCTCTAGTGGCCCGTTGGGGTTCCTCCATTATGGTGCAAAATGATGTCATCACAGTGAGAAGTACCTCACAGGGGATAAGACAACACTTAACGGTTGAATGAGTTAATCCAAGTAGTTTGTACAAGTAGAAAGGGAGAACAAATGGCAGATTGGTTCAAAAATAACAATGAGTTTTGTTCTCATTGGTGGGGAAACAAACGGTTGTGCTCTGCAATACTCAGCTGTGTGACTCTTTGTTCCAGACTCAACCCTTAAAATGTTTTCCAAAGAGTTGAAGGACTTCCAAAGAAGCATGTCCTTCTCTAACATGGTACAGTATGCAGCTGTATTTACTCTTCACCATCTCTCTAATCATTTTGAACTCTGAACAATAAACGATGTGGCTTTCTTTCAGGCATTATCGTCATGTCTCATGCTGGCTGATGGTAAAACTGTGGTGTGTTCTTCCTGGGACAACAATGTGTATGTATAATATCCAAGGACAAATGATATCAACAGGATCTGCATGGCCACACACTGATCCATATGTCTCTCTTCCCTTAGTTATTTCTACTCCATCCCATACGGCAGGCGGCAGGACACTCTGATGGGCCATGACGACGCTGTCAGTGAGATGTGTTGGTTTGATGAGCGGCTGTACACGGCGTCCTGGGACTCCACCGTCAAGGTACAACAAGTGCTTTATTGAGGTGATGCTGTTTATAAAGCAATGGATTCATCAGGCAACAGAAATCTCAGAAAGATTGAGAGTCGGGGAAGAATGGCAGTAATACAACATGACAGCAATGTGCATGAATTCCTTTTGTGTTGTGTTTGTGTCTAAGAGAGAGGTGACCATTTCCGTTTGTTTCACAGGTCTGGCAGTGCCCTTCTGATAGCTCGTCCAATCACAAGAGATCCCCGTTTGAGTTACTGGCCGAGTTGGAACATGAGGCTGGGGTGAGTGTGGACGCTTACACTGCATTTTGAAGCACAAGTTTATTATTTATTATCGATGTCGTTCATAAAGAGGAACTGAAACGTGTTGGGATCAAAGTCCAAACACTGAAAGGCAGCAGAGCACTCAAAACATGCACGTGTGTCTCCCTGCAGGTGAACACCATTGGTCTGAATCCAGCGGGCACCCTGCTGGTGTCGGGCTGTAAAGACGGGGCGGTCAGCCTCTGGGACACCAGCAGCTACACCGCCCTGCAGCAGGTCCACTGCCACACGGGGACCATCCACCACACGGCCTTCAGTCCAGGTGGGTGTTACACCAGCTCGCTGATTTTCACCAGAGATAAGATATTTTTTCCACACGCTATATTATGGCTTTTCTGTCATTTGTAACTAAACTATGCCTGGTTTCTACACACTATACCGTGCCTTATTTCCACATACAATAAAACGTAATAGTATAGTATGTCAAAAATGTGCAACAAACGACATAGTATTTGATGAAAATATGGAAAAAAGGCATAGTATCGTTTTTGTCATTCTTATCGACATACTAAACGGTTTGTTTTCTGCATTTTTTTCCACATAGGAAATGTCGCCATACAATAAAACTGAATACTGTAGTATAGCATGTCAGAAATTGGAGAAATAACGTCATGTCGAAAATGTGAAGAATAAAAAACGGCATAGTATAGTGTGTTGAAAATAGGACAAAGATCTATACATCCCAAATCAACACTCATGAGTCACCTACAAACCATGTCTAAAGTGATGACTTGGATCTCTGTGTCCTCAGACAGCAGACACGTCCTGAGTGTCGGCGCTGACTCCTGTATGAAGGTCACTGACGTCCAGACAGGAATGGTGATATCGTCTGTGAAAGCTGAGGAGGAGCAGAGGTAAGAGCAGGACAGGCAGATTTCAGCGCCTCGGAGTCGTACGCAACTGAGTATTTGTTTCATATATTTGTATTTAAATAAGTTTATGTTCTCTTCGTATGTATATTACGTTTAATTAGTCTCTACGTTGCCTAGCCTGGGTGTAAGCTCTTAACAACTGTAGCCCATTGAAATAAGAACATGATATATGCTGCAGCTCAAAAGGAGTTCTTGCTGTGGGTTCAGGTGCTTCTGCTGGGACGGGAACTCTGTGCTCTGTGGGGGGGGGTCAGGTGACCTCCTGCTGTGGGACCTGCTCAGCAACACAGTCACCAAGAGGATCCCCGCACACTCAGGTACAGCTACCTGGTTAAATGTCTATGTGCATGATTTGTACCAATAGCTCTAATGTAATGTGACGTAAAATAAGTAGGTATTTTCTGTGTACTTATGCATGTGATGTTCCTCCTGTAAAAGGTGCCGTCACGGCCATGTGGATGAGCAAGCTGTGCTCCACGGTGATCACCGGCGGGGAGGACAGACAGATCGTCTTCTGGAAGCTCCAGAGTTAAAGGACGCTTTCTTCACAATCCATCTGCTGAGGAGATAAAAACCTTTCTGGACTAAACCGGCCAAGTGTCCTTCAGACGACATGACTATCTGACTTCAAACAGAGACTCGCTAAACTGTTGAGGAGCTGAACACGTCCAGTACCACAGAGCAGTTCTCTCTTAATGCTAAACCAAACAAAAGGTCATTCAGTCGCTTCTGCTTATCAAGAGAATGTCCAGTTGCAGTATTGTGCATGAGAGCAGGATATTTTTTTTTAAATGTATTATTTGGTCTGCATCCTCTTCCACTGTTTTTGTAGCTTTAAATTAGAAATCATGGACCTTAAATGTCAATTGATGCTTCATGCGGCGGCTCAGGTGTTATCATCATTCAATCAACGCTGTCTGCTAATACTTCTCTAATGTTACAGGTCTCTTTGTAATCCGGGAGTCCCTTAAGGTTTTGTGACCAGCTAAACTGTGTTGTCATATTCCTTTAACTTATTTGATGGAAGTATAAATTGTAGAAACACTTTCCCTGTTCAGCTATTTCTGCTAATACAAAGTCACTCCAGAAACCGAATGACTACAAAGGGAAAACAGGGAGGGAGCGTATCTGTAAAGAACACCGAGGAAACATTTGAGTTAACAGCTTGACCTTTTTATTTTATATTAAAAATAAAGCAACATGTACATCTTAAAACATGTTCAAGGAAACGTTAACTGATAACCATTTGTAAAAATAGCAAACCTATATTACAACATCTGTTTAGAGACTCGTGCGTTTACTGCTTTAGTACTGACGGCTCTCTTTCATTGAGAGCTTAAGATAGCACAGAGTGAGTAATAGATATACAAATGCTTTGGCCACTGATCAGACTCTATAAAGGTTAACAAGGTGAATCGTTTGAAGCTGTATTTACAGGTGCCTGTGTAAAGTGAACTACACAAAATGATGGTGACAGATTAGAAAGTGTAGAGATGGCAGCATCACTCGTCTTCCTGAAAGAGACAATGCTGAAAGTCTTCTACTAGTTGTTACATTGTCTTTAGGCACTTTGTTATGAACAATGCTACTTTGCCTTCGCCGCTGTCCCTTTGCGTAACATAGCGAAGAGTTTAATTATCTTGGGAGTCTGCGGTTTTCGTCCAAACATCGTTCCTCCTTAGGACCTTTGGCTTTGGTCAGGGCCCTTCACAAAACACACGTCCTTAATGGGCTGCATCTTACACTTTAATTTGCACAGGTATTGTAAGCTGGTGGGAAAAAAGTGTCATTGTGTTTATGGCTAACTGTAAAGACTCACCTGGCCAACACTTTCTGAGACTCTGGGTAATGGACGAGGATATCAAACGGGTCTTTCTTCTCCAGGACGAAGAGGTTAGCGAAGCCATGCGCCTTCACGTTAGCTGTGCGCCTGTTCCCTCCATCTTTGGCAGGCTGTAGTAAACTGAGGGCACAGAGGCAGTAATAAACCATGTGTCCAATATTACACTGCAATGCTACAGCCATGCATTATACCAGACAAGGATAAGAACATTGCACAATATGCTTACACATATTCTCCTTATGGACATGTGTCATTGTTAAAATGATAACAAAAGATAAATATGTGACTTGTTAATCCAGCCTTCAGGGTGACAAACACAATGCTGTTGTCCGGCCCCCCCACCACCTGCACCGCTCCCCCTTTGATGATGTACATCTCTTTACCGATGTCCCCCTGCAGGAGGGGATCAGACATTATGGATATTTGCTTCATTTTGATCACCATCGTTTATCCGTCACACACACAAATACTCACTTTCTTCACAACAAAGTCTCCGGGTAGATAGACTTGAGCCTCAACAACATGTCCACCAACATCTGATGGTCGCAGCCCTGGAAGAGACAATATGAGGGGACACTGAACAGTCCTGACCAAGGCCTTGCTGCTAACAGGACACGTGATTGCTGACCAGTGCGATCTTCTGGAAGGTGGCCATGTTGATGTCCACAGCGATGGCAGTTCTCATCACCATAGGCATCTTGTTCATCTGCAGAGGACATGTGTAAAGAGTAACTCATTACGAGTTAAATACATCTTTTGTCATTTTAATAATTGTCTGGTTTTCGGTTTTTAAGTCTACATTTCTCGTATTAAAGGCTCAAAAAAGTACCCAGCATGCCCTGAGCTGCCCAGGTGTAGTTGTACCAGGTCCGGACTCTGTTCTAGACCTCCTTGGGGATGGTGTAGGTGTTCATGTAGTCAACGCAGCCGTCCATTGATGCCCGGAAAGACGTCACGCCTGCTGTGGCTGCTCCCATCACGTCTCTCGTCTGAGAGAAGACGGAGGGAATAAAGACGTGAGATAAAGGACAAAAGCTAATGTTAAGAAGTGAAATGTGATATCATTATGAATAAAGATCCTCGTCATACATACCTGTCCAATCAAACTGGAGAACACAAAGACGCCAATGAAGAAGTTGGACATCTGAAAGGTAATCTCAAAGACGGTAACGGGCTCTGGAAGACCCCCGATGTTGATCAGACTGCGCACTGCGTAGTAGTAACAACGAATGTACCTGTGGAAGAACGGGTACATCTTCATTTCAATAGAACGATAATGCACTATAATTAGCTATATCTGGTACTATGTGTTCTCTTAAGAAGTACATACGCATTGCCCTTCCCATCATAAACCCATGTGGTGGACCCCAGACCCGGGTTTACTGAAGCAACGTAGTAAATGCAGGCGTTGAGATGGAGAACGAAGAGGTGCGAATCACTCTGTAACAAAGAACATAATGATTAGATGGAGCTGAACTGTGTAGAGAAAGATTATTTTACTCACAAATTGTCAAGATTAAGTATTGGGGACTTTAAAATAAATGAATAACGAGAAACAAGCATACGGTGCGTAATGGAATGAATACAAATTCTTTGTTATGTGGATATCTGTTGTGCAAACTATTTAGTCACACAGACCCATTGAGGAGATAAATCGTTCAGAAACTTTCAACAGTCTTATTTTTTGCTTAGAGATAACAACAGTTTTACTAATGGCAGGAGTTTGCACACAGAGAGTTGGATAAATAAAGTAACTATTGATTTACCTCCAGATATAGGCCTTGGCCATGACACTCTCAAGTCGATCGCTGAACTCAAAGAACGACTCGATCTACAACACACAAGGAAACAGACGACTGGTCACGACAAATATATAATATACAAGTTGTACTTAATTGATATGAGTAAAAATGTGTCTGCTGCCTACCCGGACAAAGCGGTTGATTGTACACTGAGGTTAATCCAAACTGCAGGCAGAGGAGGTCAAACGGGAGGATGCTGAGGATATCCAACTAAAAAGAGGAGGGAAAATATGAGGTTATGTTTACAACAGATAATGTGCCTCTGAGGTTACAGTGAGTGGTAGATTGTCATGATTTTCTCACATTCAAATGTACTTGCTTGGACATACAAAGTGATGGAAGAAGTATTAAGATCGTTCCTTTAAAATTCTACTCAAGTAAAATAAACTATCATCAGCTAAATGTACTTACTACTACTACTACTACTACTACTATTAAACATGATATAAGATCTTTGATACTGATGCATCAAATCTCTAATCATCCAACTAGCATTTTACTTTTGCAGCTGGTCTATTTGAGTCTCTACATAGTAAGTTAAGTCCAGAGGCCCTCCAGTCACAAGATTCTTCTGATGAGTCATAAGAGGATTAATTAGGTAAGAACCAAAGAAAAAGCTACCTGTCAGGTAAACGTAGTAGAGTCAAAAGTACGATATGACGCTACAACATTTAGTGGAGAAGAAGTATAAAGAGGAATACAATAAAAAATATTCCTCGTAATTGACTTGAGTAAATACTTTCTATCCCCAGACACACCACTACAGACTCACCTTAAATCGATATGATTTCCGATGATGTACTTTAGCCATGCTTCTGTCTTTCTGCAAGGGAACACACAGTATTTCAGTTCAGATGAGTTAAGACTACACATAAAACACTTCAATATAACTATCACAGATACAAATAGGTTCATAATGCCTCTGGACTCACAATAATGTCCCCGGCATTGACGAACTGCCATATGCCATATTAGGATGTCGATCACATTCACTATGTCACTCAGAACAGCATCCAGAAGCAGTTAATGGTGTCGTTGTGGTAAGGGAAGGCCATCCGGGCGGTGCAAAACCAAAAGTTATAGTTGATCGCCACGGCTACCACGGATAACCAGGCAATGTACCGCCGATCTTGAGAGAGACAGACACATGTTATGGTTCATTTAGTCCCATCCTCCTGTCCCCTGTGGGCCCCTCACCCACCTGTGAAAGGGTTGATGGTGTTTCCCAGGATGTCATCCGTCCGGGTCTCTATGGGGCTGAAGAGGGCGTCCATGAAGGAGAAGTGGATTTCTGGGAGGAACTTTGCCTTCTTCGCGGCCTCCTCCTCCAGCCGCTCCTCCTCCGCCTTCTGCTCGTTCTCCAGCCTTTTCTCCTCGTCCTTCTTTCTTCTCCTCGGCCTTTTTGGCTGCTTCTTCTGCCTTCTTTTTATCTGCTTCCTCCTTTTCTATTCCCTCCTCTTCCTTCAATCTGATGTAGTCCTCCTTCTTCAGAATAGGTGCTGAACAGGCAAAGTTAAGATAATCAACATTGAATAACTACATTACATCAGACATACGTAGAAAGTGGCCAATCAGGTGCTCGCTTCTTACCATGGCACCGTTTTTAACGTATGTGTATAAGGGTTGATCTGTTGATGTTATGTGCATACTTGTGGACATGAGTGGGTCTATTCTGTAGTGTGCTATACACAGTGCATCCGGAAAGTATTCACACCACTTCACCTTTTCCACATTTTGTTATGTTACAGCCATATTTCAAAATTGATTAAATTCATTTGTTTTCTCAACATTCTAGACACAATACCCCATAATGACGAAGTTACAAAAGTTTTAAAATAATTTTTTCAAATGAATAAAAAATAAAAAACTCAAATATCACATAAGTATTCACACCCTTTACTCAATACATTGTTGAAGCACCTTTGGCAGCATTACAGCCTCAAGTCTCCTTGAGTATGATGCTACAAGCTTGGCACACCTTTCTTTGGGCAGTTGCTCCCATTCTTCTTTGCAGATCGTCTCAAGCTCCATCAGGTTGGATGGGGAGCGTCGGTGCACAGCCATTTTCAGATCTCTCCAGAGATGTTCAATCCGGTTCAAGTCTGGACTCTGGCTGAGGCACTCAAGGACATTCACAGACTTGCCCCGAAGCCACTCCTTTGTTATCGTGGCTGTGTGCTTAGGGTCGTTGTCCTGTTGAAAGGTGAACCTTTGCCCCAGTCTGAGGTCCAGAGCGCTCTGGAGCAGGTTTTCATCAAGGATCTCTCTGTACACACACACACACACACACACACACACACACACACACACACACACACACACACACACACACACACACACACACACACACACACACACACACACACACACACACACACACACACACACACACACACACACACACACACACACACACACACACACACACACACACACACACACACACACACACACGCACACGCACACGCACACACACACACACACACACACACACACACACATTTGTATTGTATTATTGTATGAGAGGTTCCAGGTTGTATTGAGGCAAATATTTGTAATGTTGTGTTTAATATTCATGAGAATATTTGTCATATTAAAAACTTGGAAAAAAAAACCTTCTAAGGAACATTTAGAACAGATAAAAAATGTGCGATTAATTTTGAATTTTTAACACGTTTTCAAACAATTATTTAAAAACGTTTTCACTTCGTCATTATGGGGTATTATGTGTGGAATATTGAGAAACAAAATGAATTTAATCCATTTTGAAATAAGGCTGTAACATAACAAAATGTGAAAAAAGTTACCTTTCACTGTAAATAAAGTTGAATTGAAAGACAAAATAATGTGTTCTGCCTGCGTGGTTGTTTTTCATGTCCATACTTACTGACAGGAGGGGTGATTTCTGGAGAAGTGGCATAAGGGTCTATGGCTTTCTGTTTGAGCACCTCTCTGCGCTCTCTTAACCTCTTTATTGTATCTCTGAGCGTGTCATCGGTGTAGCGGAAGTAGATAACGGGGGGAGGAGGAGGAGGGGAGGCCTCTTCACTGGGAGGGGGCAAGAGCAGAAAGAAAGGTGAAATAAAGAATAGAAAAGGTGACATTTAATCAGAGAGGAGGGGGCAGAATGCTTCCCCTGAGCGTTGAGTCAGAAATGAAACTCATTTCCTAATCTGCTTTCCTACTTGTCCTGCTTTAGGAGCCGCAGTGTGATGATGTCCCCTCTGCTTAATGTGAGGAAACACCAGACAATGGACCATGCAACCTCTCAGGAAACACTTCCCATTTGCACATGTAGGTCTGGAGAGTAAACAAATAAATACATCTAGATTTTGATGACTGATTCTTGCAACAGTTATGATTTACATTTGTATGATAATGCATTGTAACATATATTCTTGTTAGCAGTCACAGCTCCTATTGTGTACTGAACGTGTTGAAGCTGATACACCTGGAAACCTAATCCTAAATCTAGGCAAGTGGAGTTCCTGAAATAGACTACTAATAGCTATGAATCATTTAGTAGCTATTAGCAACCCCCCACTTTCAATGTTCTTTTAGTCTTTATTATTTACCTACCTTTATATTGTTTTATTTATTTTATAGGTCTTGATCTTTTTCTTTCTGTTGGACCATATGTTCACTTTGTTTTATGGGGTTGTATATTTTATAGTGTTGCATCGACTCGGTTGTCTTGTGTCTTATCTGTCAGAGAGAAACCATTATTTATTTTATTTTATTTTTATTATCATACATTTGACCTCCTTGTGTTTATTAACCTGATCAGATGTTATATTTTGCTGCATGTACCTTTTAAATTCTTCTGAGGGGAATTTCCTGTTGTTTGCTTTGAACTTGTGATGTGTCATTTTGTAAAGCACTTGGAGCTGCACGTGGTGTATGAAAAGTGCTATATAAATAAAGCTTTATTATTATAATCACTGTTACAATCTCGTCTAGCCTCATCATATTTTTTTAAATAATACAAATGTCAGTTCCTAAAGCGTCTTTTAAAATGTCCAACTAAATAACTAAAATTATATTTTTCTTCTCTAAATGTGGGATTGTGACTAAATGATAAGTGATGTATTGTTCAGCCTAAAGTCACTTTTGAAAGCCTGAAATGTCAACATTGATTTGTCAATTCATCATCTGTTCATCATATGGTGCGCTCTTACCCCTCTGGAGCTGGAGCTGGAGCTGGAGCTACATTTCCCCCATCTAACTCTCCTTTGACTTCTTGGATATTTTAAATCTGTAAAAAAATAAAATCACTTGGAAATGTGTACGGATAGGTATTATTGGAGTATAAATTCAGATTCAAGTGTGAAATTCTGATAACAGAAAAGTGCAATTCATCATCAATTGCAAGTGCATGAGGAAGATGGCCAAAAGCAGCTGCTTTAAAGTTCATACTGCACTGCAGTCTGCAGGAGGATATTGTTATTATTTAAAAACAACTAAGTGAGACATGTTACTACTTTTCTAACATCTATTAATTAACTGACACCTTCAAAAAACACCTCAAACACCATCTGTTCTCTCAGGCCTTTGGCCTCAACTAATATGCAGTACCCAGCGCCATGTAGACTGATATCCATGTAGACTGATAGCCATATAGACTGATATCCATATAGACTGATAGCCATATAGACTGATATCCATATAGACTTCTATCTCTATGGCGCTGGCAGTACCCAGCAACCTGTTCCTGTTTTGTTTTCTTCAGCCTATGATTATTATTACTTTTTTTGTTTTGTTTTGTTACTTCCCATTGTAAAGCGTCCTTGGGTTTCGTGAAAGGCGCTATAGAAATTGAAATTATTATTATTATTATTATTATTAACTGCAATATTCACAATATTTACAGTGTGTATGTAACAGTAATCACCTAGACCAGTGGTCCCCAACCTGGGGGGCGCCAAAGATCACAGGGGGGGCGCCAGGCCTCAGATGATTTGAGGCCAAATATCATATTTAGACTGTTTTTTTTTTGTGACTTTCTTTTTCTTTTTACATATAATTGTAATGCAATACATGATTGTCACTAAAAGCCTTGTAGTTACATTACAATCAAATATAAAAAATAATTGATTAATTAATTTGAATAAAGATTCAAGTTAGTAGCTAATAAAGGCATAAAAAGACAGAACTGTATAATTCTTTCTTTAATAGAAATGTTTCTTCTGCCCGTAAATTGTCCAAACCGGGCTCGTCTGGATAAGCGCATTTTTAAAACAGTCATTGTCCATGCCGGTTTCAGTTGGATTATTTGTCACAGTTGCTCCGATCAGATCGGTCTCCTCCATTTTGTAGATTATTTACGACTTTTGAATCCACATAAACACATCGGCAAAATCCGGCTTACTTTGAGCATGGGTTTTAAACAGTTTAATCCCTTTGTGAATTGTTGCCACTTGCGCCGTCCTTTAATTTCTTCATACAGCGGGAATCCAAATGAATTAATCCTGAGTCCAATAACCATCAAAGTCACTCCAATAGTGCTCCTTAATTACGCTTTCATCCTCCTTCAACAACATACTTCACATTCATCCACGTTGTGACAGTAGTTGTAGAATTGTTGAGACTTTGAACCCCCCCGTGTGTGTGTGGGGGGGGGGGAACATTTCCAACAGGAGTCATTTGGGGGGGCTCTTGGGAAAAAAGGTTGGGAACCCCTGACCTACAGTAGGCTACCGGTCTGTACATGGTTGTGTTGTGCTCTAAATTAAAATCATAGCTCACCTGGTTTTGGCTCTTCTTCCCTTTTCTCCTCCCCTTTCTTCTCTTCTTCTTTCTTTTCTTCCTCTTTCTTCTCCTCGTCTTGTTTTGGCTCCTCTTTCTCATCCCTCTTTTCAGGCGGCTTTTCTTCCTGTAAAGAAACAATGCTAGTAACTGCAGAAAAAAGTGGGAAATTGTCTTGAGACAAATAGGACTCATTCCCTAATGATAAGGCGGTGCACACATAACGTTAATTATTCCTCAGCACTATCCCCTTCCTCAGATTCAGGATCACATATTGCCTTGCCAGCATCCTACTGAGAAAGCAACAGTAAATCCACCCATGCTGTTTATCAGTGCCAAGCTGCTTCAGAGGCTTTCACTGATCTGAGTAGCATTCTAGGAAATCGGATAAACAAGCAGTAACGTTTAATGTCCTAATTAAACAAAAATATGTCAGTTCTGAATTTATATTGAAGATTAGAAAAGGCCTTACCTTAGCTGCTGGAGCTGGGGATGATGGTGGGGTCGGAGCTTGTGCAGGGGGTGGCTCAGGAGCCCCGATCAGGCTCTTCAACCTGCTGAACATGGGGGGTCTCGGAGTGGGCTACAGCCACCAGCCACTGCTCCTGAAGGCGATTTCTATTTGATTTCCGATTCCTCTGAAAACTCTCAGGATGCTGTGCAGTCTTCGTCTTACATCCAAACAACAGACTGAGGCAATTCAATTTCTTACAGGCATTCATTCCCTCAGGTCACTCCCCTTTTTCCAGGAGTCAACGCAGAGTCAGCCATCACTGCCTCCTCACTGCCTCCTCACAGTGACTCTAAAAGCTGAGTGCTACCCCATTTAGCACGGTAACCCTTTCGTCAAACAGCGCCACGGTGTTGTTGCAGAGCCTCGAGTGCAGAGACCATCCAAAGGACTTGTCTTTGTGGGCGAAACTTCATTATCATAACTAAAACGAGTGCGTCTCCTGTGCACTCAAACGCCAGGTCAGAGGGGAGAGCCCGATCGGATACTTTTTGGTGAGAACAAACGGCTTACTAAATGTGCCATTACCTTTTTTTCTTTATAAATAAAAACAACTCAAACTGGACTCTGCATTTCACATAGAACTGAGTTAATTTTCCAATATATTTCATAATGGGATAATACATGGATTAATTGGTAGTAACTCACAAGTGTCTGGTGTACAATTAGACTGCTGAGGTTCTTTCAGACCGCTCTGGAAACAGAGTTCAGAAACTCAGAGAGCATTTAGTGAATTAACTCTCACCGTGTCTCTCTCTGGCTAACAGGGTTATCTTTAGCTCTCTGTTCGAACTCTAACTTATACTGTACACACACAGTTAACACACAGATAACACACAGATACACACAGATACACACACGCAAACAAACAGGACATTATTTGGTTATCAACTGAAATGAAGTCAGTATTTATTCATTTAAGCAGATATTGACAGATCCATTCAATTACATATTGTGTTGTGAACATTATTGAACCAATTGTTTTGATCATCTCCGTAAGGCTTTTACAACGACTGTGCATTGGCAAGCTCAAAATAATATAGCAGAGAAAAGCAGACAAACACATCAAGGTGGATAAATATATACACATACAACAAGCAGTATCCACTAAGGGCGGTCGTTTTTACACACAGATATTGCACATCTCATCAAATAGTTTGGTAACATTGTTGTATGTCTTGTTGTCTTAGACAGGGAGGCTCTGTTGAGTTGTCTAAGCATATCAAACCAAATGTTTGTAATGAAAGAAAACCCATATCTTAAAATGACACAAAATACACAATCAGTACAAAAGTAAACTGTACATTCACTCCCAAAAAGGAGTTGTAAATAAAAAGCTCTCAACAATTCTTATTTGTTTCCAGAAATAGCCTGGTTGGGGGGGGGGGGGGGGGGGGGGGGGGGGGGGGGGGGAAATACAAAACATATGTCAGCATTACTGCAATGAAGTTGTAATGAGCACATATAGAGAGAAGTGTAAGTGCTGTTACCTTCATTCTTTCAAGCATGTTCTTTCCGGCGAAGGCTCGCAGCAGTTTGGGTGTGGGGGGTTTGGGTCCGAACAGTGCGAGCCCCTTCTTCTTGTCGTCATCTGCTTTAGCTGCTGCTGGACCCTTCGCCTTCATCAGTTTCCTACACACAGACACGGAGAAGCTGGCTGAACAAAGTGCTCTGGCGCTAGCTACAAAGCAGCTGCTACTCGGGTAACAAATAGAGTATTTCTGAGTCCGATGTCCCGATGTCTAAGTTTGCTGCCATCTAATGGTTCTAAAGAGAGATCCGATGTTTAAGGGAAAGGAAAAAGGTCTTCGTTGCTGAAATGTGAGCTGCCTAGTATACACTTTTCATACTAGGATTATATACAGCTAATATCAATATTTGGTGAGAACACTTCTTTCAGCAATACAGGCCCGGTTCTACGGGGGTGCATAAGGGTGCATTGTACCCTCAGTTGAGTCGTTATGCACCCTCATTTGAAAAATGAAAAGTAAAAAAAAGAAAAAATGAAAAGTGAAAAATATTACATTTTGCCTACTATTACTAACAATAATAATAATAATAATAAGAAGAAGAAGAAGAAGAAGAAGAAGAAGAAGAAGAAGAAGAAGAAGAAGAAGAAGAAGAAGAAGAAGAAGAAGAAGAAGAAGAAGAATATTGTGGTTGAATAGCATTTATTTGATCAATTTAAACGGTAAGTAACGTTATTATGTCAGGTGCGCGTGACCTGTGCCGCTGCACATTCATCATCTGCAAGGTGCTTACACAGCAGTCAATGATGGATCAGAAAATGGTTAAAACAACCAGCCCTTATCGCCAGCATACACTGCATCTACTGCAGGTAATAACAGTTCAGATCATGGGGACATTACGTTCTAACGTCCTCCTGCCCGACTCGCCGGCTTTGCCCGCCTCGCCCACAGAGGCGGAGCAGCCACAGCCGTCTTCGTTACCCCAAACACCGCCACCCCTCGGCGGCCCGCAAGTGCCAGAGGACCTCAGCAAAACAGAGCCTGCCCAGGTATATTTAAAAAAGTACCCAACTCGCCTGTACAGTGGGGTAAGGCGCTCATTTTGAAGCTCATGGTTTCAAAACAGAGATTGGCTGGAATATTCATGTAAAAAAGATGCCATCTTCTGCTACGCATGTAGACATTTCAGTTCAAGTAAGTCAGATGCCTTCACCACAACTGGCTACAACAACTGGCACCATGCTCTTATAGGCTACGTGATAAGGGACTGGGAAGGCATGAATCAAGCAAAGAGCACATAGATCCATAGATCTCTTAATGTTGCTCTCAAAGTGCACCAGATTGATGGTTTTAACTTCAATATTTAAAAAAAAAAAATCTTCCCGGGGGAGCATGCCCCCGGACCCCCCCCCAGGATGAGGCGAGGACCCCCATAGAGGGTGTTAGGTACACTCCTCACTTATAAAAATAGCACTTTACCACTGCACCCTCTCTAATCTCAGATGCACCCTTAGTCATTTTGTTCTGGAACCGGGCCTGCAGCAATAGCTCTGTACTTGAGCAAACGTGTTATCGGTTTATCATTTAAAAACATCATTGCTAGAATGTGTGCAGTGGCTCTGGGAAAGAGTAAGATGTTGTAGTAGTGGTGTGTCCTCCTGAGTGTCTGACTTACTTTCCCTTCCTGGCCAACACTTTCTGAGACTCTGGGTAGTGGACCAGGATGTCGAACAGGTCTTTCTTCTCCAGGACGAAAAGGTTAGCAAAACCATGCGCTTTGACATTAGCTGTCCGCCTGTTCCCTCCATCTTTGGAAGACTGCAACAGACTGAGAAAGAACAACCTTTTAAGGATGACATTTCCCGGACTGTATTCTTTGTCTGTGGATTTGACTCTATTATCATCTAGATCAGGGGTTCCCAACCTTTATGTTGCCAAGGACCGGCAGATACATTTAAAAAAAATCACGGACCGGTTGTCAATTTGAACTGATTTTAATATGTACTCACCAGCAGGTAGCAACAGAAACTAATTGTATGTAACAGCCTGAACAAATACTAGAACAATAGGCATCCAAAACAACGTTTAAAAAAAAGAAAGAACCGGTGTTTTTCGGAAAAACAACATTATTCCGTTTTTAAACCAAAACGGGAAAACAGATAAATCCGGACATCTCCTTCATAAAACGAGTAATAGGGGGAATAATCGGGCAGTTTGATATGTGTAGAGGTGTGTGTGTGTGTGTGTGTGTGTGTGTGTGTGTGTGTGTGTGTGTGTGTGTGTGTGTGTGTGTGTGTGTGTGTGTGTGTAGAGGTGTGTGTGGTTAACATGTAGCAGCCTGCAGTCACTCTTAAGCTGTTCTGAAGAAGGTAAACACAGTGAAGGCGGTGCGTAAAAAGGCACAGTTTGAAATATATCACAAATAATGTATGCACTGCTATTTCCTCACATAAACATAATGAATGCAATGAAAAGGTTGTCTCCTGTACGCTCCTCTTCTACTTGGCGCACCGTTAACTCTCTCGTGCGCAAGAGAGGCTTAGACCTTGAAAAAAAAATCATGAAAGCCATTTTCAACTGTTTTCTGGTGAAAGTTTAACTAGGCTACTGGATTAAATAATATGACTGGTATAGGTGCGAAAATTAAACACTTTTTGAAAAAAATATAAAAATATTTGTATATATTTATAATTCTGCAAATATTACGACTCACAGCTATTTCGCGGCCCGGCAGTAACGCCCGGTACCGGTCCGCGGCCCGGGTGTTGGGAACCCCTGATCTAGATTACATTGTGGCACATGAATCATCTCTGTGTGACAATGACTCACCTGATTTCTCCAAACACACAGCCAGCCTTCAGGGTGACAAACACGATGCTGTTGTCCGGCCCCCCCACCACCTGCACCGCTCCCTCTTTGATGATGTACATCTCTTTCCCGATGTCCCCCTGCAAGACGGCAAAGTCAAACACATGCAGAAACATACCAAATAATGGACAGAATAACAAACAATAATTGATTATGAAATGTCTGACACACACATTTAGACATGATAATAATAACTTACCTTTTTTACGACAAAGTCACCGGGTAAATAGATGATAGACTTGAGCCTCAGCAACATGTCCACCAACATCTGCTGGTCGCAGCCCTGGGGAGATAATAACAAGATGTTTAAATGACCTAATGTCCAAGCTGCAGTATGTCTGCTTCACTGTGTTTGTGAAAGGCACCTTGAACAGTTCAATCTTCTGGAAGGTGGTCAAGTTGATGTCGACAGCGATGGCGGTTCTCATCACCAGAGGCATGCTTTCCAGCAGCTCCGACTCGTCTGAAAGCACCAAGGTCAAACAGGAAAGGTTAAAGGAGGAAGCCACTCTTTTCAGATGCTGTGGATTCTAATAACGAAAGGCTTTCTAACTAAAGTCAACTGAACACTTTGTCTAGTGTTACTGACCCAGCATGCCCTGAGCGTCCCAGGTGTAGGTGAACCAGGTGCGGACTCGGTTCTGCACCTCAGAGGGGATGTGATTGGTCACCATGTAGGCCATAGTGCCGTCCATGGAGGACCTGAAGTATGTCTGTCCTGCTGTGGCTGCACCGATGACGTCCCTCATCTGAAGCTCAGGGAAATCTTTCGTTAAAATCGGAGAACTACTGCAGTCGATTACACATGTTTTTGTAGCTAAAATCTGTACATTTAACAAGATTTTTGACAGTCAAGACTTCAAAAAAGTGTATACTAGGCAACACAACATTTAGAGTGACGGATGATGGGGTGTTAGTGGAACTACTATGGTGAGATGAATGGTGTTGTCTGTCATTTCTAACACCACACGTTTTATTTATCTGTCACTACATTACGACACCAAGGAGACACGGTAATTTAGAGGTTTCTACAGGAACTGAGCATGCTGGGACTTTGACTTTGTCATGAATTAGCTCCATGTTACCTGTCCAATCAAACTGGAGAACACAAAGACGCCCACGAAAAAGTTAGTCATCTGAAAGGTAATCTCAAACACGGTATGGGGTTCGATAAGACCCCCGATGTTGATCAGACTGCGGACAGCGTAGTAGTAACAACGCAGGTACCTGTGGAGAGGGGGGGGGTTAGGGCGGCAGTCACACTCACTATATTTCACTGGCCTGTCATATTTTGGGACGGACATAGTGCTAAACGTGTGCGCATGTGTTGAGGAGGAAGGATTGTTATGTATCTTTTTTTTGGCTTGAATCCCTTGACGCCAAAAATATAAAAAGGTAGAAAATAAATGTGCTCAAATTCAAAGAAAAAAAAATGTAATATAAATAAATAAAAACTTTTAAAAAATGATTATAATTAAACTACCTGGATAAGAATGGTGGACATAAAGAAAGCCCCAAAAAGGTAGTTTGTCATCTGAAAGATCTGTCCGAACATGGTGTCTGGTAATGGCAACTCAGCGATCATCAGCAGGGACTTCTCGGCATAGAAGAAGCAGCTGAGGTAGCTGCAGCAGCGGCGGACAGAACACACAAGACATTTTCAAAGTGTGGACGCCACGCAGATGGAGAAAACTACAACTTGTTTTCAGTGCAGCAAGCATTGCAATGACTCTAAACAGTTGACACACTCTTGACAGTTATTTTACTCTTATTTTTATTTATCTCCTATTTTCATAGTCTTTTATTATTATTATCATTATTTCCTTGATTTTATGTTATTTATTATTTATTTTAGATTTTATTGATCTGTGTGAATCTTTGCTGTACTGTTTTTTTTCACGCTTACCCTGTTGCTGCTTTGTACAACTGAATTTCCCCTCGGGGATTAATAAAGGTTAATCTTATCTTATCTTATCTTAAAAGCTGGCTGGTGTTTGATAAACGTGTCCCGTTTTGTCATGTGTGGCAGCCTTTATGGGAAACTACTTTACTAGGCCTTTATTTAAATGAGCAAAAGAATAAATAATATAATATGTATATAACATCCTGCTTCATTTTGTTTACTGTAAATTGGTGTTTCAACATGTATATATCTATTTTTTTAATGCTCTTTTATTTCTATTTTGAAATGTTTACATTTTAGAATGATTTCTACCCTTTTCATTTCTCTTATGCCTTCTCTTTCATGCTGCTGCAACGCAAACATTTTCCAAATTGGGATTAATAAAGTACATCTTATCTTATCTTATCATATAAAATACTACTTAAAGTTCAAATTGCGTTTATAGATAAAGATGCTGGTGAAAGTGTGTTTCTTATAGAACTGGGATTAAGGATAATTAAGTGTCTTTCACAATGGTCAAAACATCCCATAGATTATAACATTTTGTATGTTTTTCATATTTTTTAAAAATTGTATTCAGGCCATTACAGTTTCCACCTCACTCTCAGCATATTTACATTTCTTTCTCATGGTCTGTATTTAATGTTTATTTATGCATGTCTATTCCTGGAGAGATAGACAACTAAAATGCCTCACACTTTAACTGTTGTACTTACGCGTTGCCCAGACCGGAGTAAACCCATCTAGTCTTCCCGATTCCCTGATACTCTGAAGCCACGTAGTAGAAGCAGGCGTTGAGGTGCAGCATGAAGAGAAGATATCCAATGGTCCGAATCACTCTAATGGAAAAATAAAGAAACGTCTCTTTGTATCTGTTCATTTCACTTTCAACTCCCTGTCGAACAGAAGTGATTCAAATATGGTAACATCAATTACGGCATGATCCTTTGACTGACCTCCAGATGTAAGCTTTGGACATTAAGCTCTCAAGACGATCGCTGAACTCAAAGAATGTGACGACCTTGAGAATAAGCATGAAAGTGTCAGCCACAGGAAGGAATCGAGGTCAAGCATCGATTGGCTGGCCTTTGTAACACATGGGGAAACTCACCTTCATCAGACGATTGGCTCTGAAAATGGATTTGAACCCAAACTCTAGGTACAGCAAGTCGAATGGCGCGAGGGCCAGCATGTCTAGCTGTTGGGGGGGGAAACAGAGATATGAGGTCACTGAGATTAGTTCTTCCTCATTTTTCTAAGAAATTGAGTTATAGTACCTTGAATCTGACAGATCTTCTGTAGTTTGTCTTTGTCACCAGTCGGTCTGTCTAAAAAGGGAACAGAATCATTTGTTCAAGCTAAATCATTCTCATCATCAGGATCTACTGAATGAAATGAGGCTTACTATGATGTCCCCTCCTTTGACAAACTGTCTGCGGGGCTGGAAGAGGATTGCGTCTATGAGGTAGATGAGGTCTGCCAGCGTATCTGTGGCTAACCAGAAAGGAATGGCAAATTCCGAGTGGTACGGGAAGCACAGACGGGCCGTGATAAACCAGGTGTTGTAGTTGAAGGCCAAGGTCACCACGCTCAGCCAGGTGATGTAGTGCCGGTCTGTGAAAGGGTCAATGGTGACTCCCAGCACAGAGTCCATCTTGTCCTCAAGTGGCTTCAGAACAACGTCCACCAAGTACCAGAAAGCTTCCTTTATCTTGGTCGGTATGTTCCTATTCAGTTGCACATTTACAGCCTGCAATTTATTTTGCTTATCGTCTTCCTTCTTCTTCTGGGTGTTCTCCTTTTTCTTCTTCTCCTGCTCCTCTTTCTTCTTATTGTCCACCTCTTCCTTCTTTACGCGGTCCTCCTCTGCTTGCTTTTTTCTCTCCTCTAGGAGTTTTGTGTGTTCGTCTTTGAGCAGCACAGGTGCTGAAAGGACAATATTTAAAAGTGGGCTGAGACACGGAAAACAAACTTTTCATTGTTTGTGAACTATAAAGACTGTAAAGCACGGAAGATACCACAAGTCGCTGGTATCAAGCTGTCATGCTAACTTACACAGCTGAAGGGAGGCTGTAATGGGTTAGTACTTACTGACAGGAGGAGTGATCTCTGGGGATGAAGCGTACTGATCGACCACTTTCTCTTTGTAGATGTTCAGTCTTTCGTGCATGCGTTGGGCTATGGATCTGAGCTGCTGGTCTGCATACTTGTTTATGACAATGCGTGGAGGTGGAGGAGGGGGCGCCTCTTCTCTGTAGATTAAAAAACAATTAGCAGAAATATTAGCCACAGTACCTTGGATATGAATGAAATATGAATTTAAGATGGCAAATAAGCCATTTATTTTGTAATTAGCAAGCTGTAGCAAGACTAGTCGGAGGTGATGTTACTTAGTGCCTACTGTACAATCAATATTTTTGACAAAGAGTCTGCAGTTGTCATCGCATCTATTGAGCTTTAGTGTACAGTTTTCTGAAACATAACTCTACTGTGTTGGTTCAGTGTTAATGCTCTTATTTGGCCAGAGCAGACACCTGTTTGAGCAGCCCAAATTAAAACTCTTAAAACCCATGAAACACTGCCTGCATAGCGCTAACTAGGTGCAGTGGGTGTCTAGCTGTTTTAGATTTAGTTACTTCCCTTAAGAGTGAAGTGGCCAATAATGGGAGAAATATTAGAATTAAATAAACCAAGTTGCCAGAAACCAAACTGGATCAAATGCTAATGTTGTTGTATCAGCTGGGTGTGGGTAATAGCCAAATATGTGCTAGAAAGATTGCCATTTCAACTTTAACGATTAACTAATGATTGTGTTCATAGCTTTTTAGCATCTGCCTGCAAGTGGGTCAAACTAAACGAAAAGTATTAGCAGAGAAAAGGAAATGTTATGTGTCTTTTAACAAAAAAGTAAGAACAAGCCAGTAACTGTTTTACTTATGTCATGTCTACGGTCTACAACTGCTTTTCACACATGGCTAAGCATAGCAAATAGTGATTTGTTATGTCAAATGAAACCATTTGTACTGTGAAATTCCATTATTATAACAGGCAACTGCAGCCTCAGCAGTACAGATAGAGAAGAGGACATCTGTGCTCATGTGTCGCCCCCTGGTGGCCTCAATCTAGTATTACACCCAGCTGAAAAGCATTTGTGTCAAGCTACAGGAGCTACAGTCGATCTATGGTGTCAAGTCATTGATTTGAATAAACCACTAACGCACCACAACATCTTGACCATATATGAATTGAATAAGTTAAAATGTAATCATATTAAAGACAATACTTTTCACAATAGCTTGAAACAAGTTTATATCATTTTGTTTAAGTTTATATCATTTTGTCCAATGACGTTAGGCTAAATTACAAAAATGCCTCTATTTATAACTCAACAATTCAACAGCACTGCAAACAGCGGCCTCTTAAATGACCATATGGTTTAATAGGCACCTCTCTTAATCATACGAACATTAATACCTTCATGAAGTTAGAATGCATTGAACAAAGTTATATTAGACAGCATAAGTGTACGTTAGAGAAAACCAAGACAAAAAAAAATTGTTTATAGACAAAAAAGAACATATTTCTTCAGTTGTAAATAGTTTTTTATGCCATGGCAAACTGCAGATATTTATTCTCGTCATTCAAACTGATCGCCGACACGTCTAAATGTGCTCCACATAAAGCCTCACCATCTTACTGCCACTCAATTATCATCCTTTGATTAAATATTTAATACACATCTACTCATATAGATAAGTGATATTAGTTTTGCAGGTCAAGTCAGGTTTTTTTTTGCTGGGCCCGAAGCGGCCTTGAGCTCCTTAAACCTTAAAAGCTGCAAAGCTTTTAATCCACTTTCAGGTCAACCCCCCCCTTGTATGCATGTTGTTCCGAGGGATCAAGATCTCACATGTGTCCATCTCTGTATCTCCCTGTGTTCTTTCCAGAGAATCTGATTAATTAGTGGCCATTGGGTGATTAATTGAAACTACTTTGGTGGCAGTGTCTTGGCAGGCGTGTGGTTTGGTACGCTAAAGTGGTGTAAACAAACTTAATCTACTCTCTTTAATTGCCCAATACTTTTATTATACTCTCAATGCATCTCCCAGCTATTTGTCTGCAAACATATCAGACAGAGAAAATACCTGCTGTGATGATGTATTGCTCAAACTATTGGAGACTACAGAAAGCAGCAAGGGTACATGTCTTACCCCTCAGGTCTAGCTTGATCAGGGTTAGCAGGAGCTGCTCCTGGGGCAGGGGCTGCTGCCGGAGTGGGGGCCGGAGCTGAAGCTGGAGCTGGAGCCGGAGCTGGAGTAGGGGCAGGTGCAGGGGCCGCTGCTGGGGCAGGTGTTGATTCTGAGCAAATGGGAACAATCAGAATCCATAATAAGTGTATCTCCCCCAAACACATTTTGATCATTTTTTTAGCCTTGCATTTGAACAATGTATTTAGCATTATGCATTTCCTGAATTTCTTCATTTTGTGTTTTCTTTCATGTGACTTTTCTCATTTCATTTTTCTTGCCATACAAATAACGCCATTATTGTTGCCATTGTTAAGCATATGGCACTTTATTAAGAGATAGGTTTGGATTGTAAACATTTTAAATACAAAATAATAACCTCAGAATGACAGTACATAATTCCGTGGCTATAAAGTATCTCACGTCATTATCAATTACGCTCCAAATGAATATATAAAAACATTTATGATATAAATGAGTGCCTAGAAGGAGAGCAACACTATCAACAAGTAACTGAATTCAATGCATCTTACATCAGACTGCAGGGTCAATGATGTTTGGACAGACAATACGTTCAAGAGACGTTAAATGTTGTACACATGTTTGCAGTTTATCAATGTGTGCCACTCTGTTGTCTGAATGATCTGATTTTCCTTCTCAATAATTAATAAATAATAATATATATGTATTTTTTTTTAAGTGACAGGAATGGGCAATACAATGCTTTGTAAACTAATACAGACAATGGTTAAGTTGCAAATGCTAAAGTTCCCTTTAGTACAAAGTGACAACATTTGCAGTATGCCTGGTATACAGTTTCAACCTTGAAGGACAGTAAAGTCCACGGCTTACACAAAGTAAAACAAAAAGGGAAGCAGAATAATTTGGTTTCTAAATGTGTGGTTTCAGCCTCTCACATAAATGATCACTTACCCTGCGGGTTGTCCTCTTTCTTGGCCTCATTCTCCTCCTAAGACAAATCAACATTTCCCACAAAGTTGCTCATTAGTCAAAACATGATCATTAGAGAGACACTTTCATTTAGAGAGCCTTTTAAAGAAAAGGGAATTTATCATGTGACAAATTACTCCCTTGCCTGATACACTTTTTTTTCTAAAACAAGCTGGGTCTGAGATTAAATGAATTTAAAAGTGCCCGTTGGGTAATGACCAATTTCAATGAGGTCCGTGTCGAGAATCAATTTGATTTGATTCTTTGTTGGCAAGGGTACGGCACTATTGAGTGTATGGGGGAGCAGATAAGATGCCACTGATGTGAGGAACACATGTAAACCAAACTTGCTGTGTTACAGGCTGGATGCAACACTGCACATTATGTTATCATGCTTGATATCAGTCTTGGCTGTTACAGGGCTATTGAACGCTTGTTAAAGCATTGTAGAATAATTGAATGCCTTAGAAATCACTGTAAACATTACACAGTTTACAATTAACAGTTGTATTTACTTAATGAATATATAGCACACTTTTTTCTTTTTAAAACAAGTCTTACCTTGGCTGGAGCTGGATCAGGAGCTGGATCAGGAGCTGGATCAGGAGCTGGATCAGGAGCTGGATCAGGAGCTGGATCAGGAGCTGGATCAGGAGCTGGATCAGGAGCTGGAGCAGGAGCTGGAGCAGGAGCTGGAGCAGGCCAGCGGGCCTGCGGGCCAGCAAAGACTTTCTTCCACCTGCTAAACATGTCCAGAAAACGAAGGTAGCACCTGCTGTTATGTCTGCATGAGAGCTGAAATACTCCCTTCTAGATTAACCCTCTCTTTTATCTTTGTCAACCTCTTCTTCTTGCATTCTTTTAAAGCAACAAGTCCACACAAACAAGCTGTCTCCAATGGTGTTACTGCTTTTAGCACCACTAATACTCCTGCACAGAGAATAGCCCACACCATTAGTGTCATGTAAGCCCATCACCATAAGATTGAAATAGGCTTACAGATGTAAGCTTACTGCCTGTAAGGCAAGGCAAGGCAAGTTTATGTATATAGCACCTTTCAACACAAGGCAATTCAAAGTGCTTTATAAAAAATGAAAGACATTAAGAAAATGGCATTTAAAATCAGTCATTAAAAAGAAAAGCTAATAAAATAAACATTAAAAGAAAAAATACATGGATAAAAGTTACAGTGCAGTCTAAGATATGAATAGTTCAATTAAAAGCAGTGACAAAAAGACAAGTCTTCAGCCTGGATTTAAAAGTAGTCAGAGTTGTAGCGGAGTACATGCGTGTGTGAATACTTTCACCATTGCACATAATGTATGTTATCTAACTACAAGCTTTAACTGGCTCTTCCAATATGTCTGAGTGTAATAAGACACTTCCATAAAGTAAAGGTGCTCAAAAAGTAAGCCTTTAAACGTTATTTTACTAGAAAAACAAAAGTAGGATTAATTTTTTTACTTGATTCAGTACAGTTTTGATGCCAGAATGTAGAATGTAGAGGAACTACCATATTTAAATTGGATCTTACGATTCTTTCCTCATAAATAAGGACTTTCATGGGTTTAGAGAAGTTGCGACATTTCACCTTAGAATGATACAGTAGGCCTAAAGTTAGCTGTGACATAAATATCTGTACATGGGTTGAATATGTGTAGTTGGTACATTCTGTAGTTAAAGTTAAAGTTAAGTTAAAGCCTGTAGGTCAAACATAAAGACATTTGAAATAATAAAACAAAGTTATGTTGCTAGAAAACGACATTTCTGGCCTATTCAATGAGGGATGCATTAACACGCGATTCAAAATGGTGGCGGCCGGCAGTTAACAGGTGAGTACATTGCAAACAACGACATTAGCGTTAACCTGAGGGATGGACGGTCGTGTGGTGGGGGTTACATTTCCGCGAAGAGGGCGAGGGTCGGGTGGCAGTATTGTACTTTAAATTCAGGAGACTTGATGCAGAGGTTAGGGGCACACCAACCATGACCGCAACCACACTGTACAAACAAATAAATACAACAATGGCAGTTTTCACATAACGTGGGCAACAATCGAGCAACAGGTCATCTTTACAGATGTGCGTTCATGGATGTATAATAAGAACTGGATACAGCGTCGGAGGCGGGGTCTCGTTCTTTCCTATGAGAGCTGCTCATTGGCGCATGAGGACAAAATGGCCCAACTTTTGAGAGAACGAAATGTCAGATTACCCGTCATGCCTAGCTGTCAGAGCAGAAGAACCCGTATTTGCGCTCACAGAGCATGCGCCCCTTAAGCTCCGCCCCCGGAGCTCCCACTCTCGGCTCAGCAGATTGAATGGAGTCAGAAAATAAATCTAGATTCGGCTTTTAGTGCATTTTACAACTTTAAGGACCTAATCATTCTAATAAGGGCTATAAAATAGTTCATACTGGGTAGTTTATTTAGTTTAAAAAAAAGTATCCGCTGATTTACAGACGTCTCTTTCCCTATTACCGCTTTCACACCAAGTACTAAGTTCCCTGAGGGAAGATGACGCAAATGACGTCACTTCTTCTTCTGCTTTTGGGTTTACTGGCTGACCGCGGAGTCTACACATGTGCAGGCCTGCAAACCACTTCACGGCATATACTGCCACCCGAAGTCCCCGGCCGGAAGTCCCTAGAGTTGGGGACTGGCTTCACCGCTCCCATGTTTCTTTTGTGTTGCCATATGTTATTCTCTCTCCGTTGGTGCGCCGGGCTAATGCTAATGG
Source organism: Pseudochaenichthys georgianus (assembly GCF_902827115.2). NCBI lineage: Eukaryota > Metazoa > Chordata > Actinopteri > Perciformes > Channichthyidae > Pseudochaenichthys > Pseudochaenichthys georgianus. Next base: position 5,105,329 of record NC_047522.1, on the reverse strand, counting down.
TAATAATGCTAATGCCAGCAAATACAATGGTGGCTTCAAAAAACTTTTCAGAGTTTTATGGGACGTTGTTGGCAATTCGCCCAGCCAATAGAAATTGGTACTTTTTTCTCCCCAGGATAGTACCACCTCTCTAGCAGGCACTAAAAATGGGGGTAAAAGTTCCCGGCACTAAGTACTCTTTTTGGTGTGAACACAAAATAAGGGATACTAAACGGGAAAAGTGCGGGGAAAAGTACTCCGGTGTGAACGCGCCTAATGTCAATGGGGAAAAGTCTTTCTGGGCCCAGTGACGTCACGGACTGATACCACAGTATAGGGAAATCGCATCTTACATCAAAAAACTCAAATACAACAAAGACGTTCAAATACATTTTTAACAACATTTAACGCGACATGACAATACACCAGTGTTTCTCAAACTTTTTCATACCAAGGACCACTTAATCAATAAAAAAACACTCGTGGACCACCTAACTCCACAGATATCCAAAAACACATCGTTTTTTACAAATCGCCTGAAAATGGTACAAGCAAGTGGCAACATGTGTGATGAAGGTGTTTATCTGGGCTATATCATGCAATCGAAAGTGAAACTTAAGCTCGCTCCATTGCGGAGATATTCCCGCGAGAGTGCGTAAAACTTAAATAAATAAATGTATCTCAAATGTGAAATGTTACCAATATACTCACGGACCACTCGGGGGCGCTCACGGACCACCAGTGGTCCGCGGACCACACTTTGAGAAGCACTGCAAAATACACTGACTAGAGGATCTTAATTAATTTGACACATCACAAGATAATCATAAAAGAAACCTGAACAGCTAATTAAAGGATACTTACCCCTCTTCAGTTGATTTCACATAGTATCTCCCAAAAGGTTTAATTGATGCTCAGACACCACCTGCTGATCAAAGCGTGATAACAGGCAGGACTATTACAGGTGTCTTTAATAAACTCTGATACAGGCTTTTTCTACGATTTTCTCTTAAGTATATTATTATTGCTTAACATAACGGCTATACTTTATGTGATTAAACGTGTGTAAATTAATACTTTTCCAAATGTTTTATCATAAGAATATTATTGCTCTTAAACTGGCAGTGGTTTAAATAGTGACTTTGTGTAAAGATTATTTTATTTTATTTTTCAGAGCAGGAAGCATAATATCATTATTTCTCTTCCTTAAAGGTTCCCTGTTATACTGTTTTAGGGTTAGGGTTAGTGGAACTGATGTAGAGGAAAGACTTTAGTCAAGCACAATTATTTCTGAACTGTGTTTTGGCTTTGGATATCATAAAGCTATCAAAATGGGTCTAACATCTGTTTTTGTTTTGGTACATTAGTTTCCCCAACTGTCAATAGGTGGATTTACCAGGTGAATGAATACTCAGTGGATGCACAGTTAAAACCCAAACACAGGAAGAGTTTAATGATGTATTCATGGAATAAACTTACAAAGTCCCAAGGCAAAAAAGAGTATCGGCAGGAAAGACTGATTAGGTGAAATGGTGACTTCACGATTAATAAAGGGACAGTTAATTAATCAGGCGGGGCAGACAATCAAACCTGGCAGGAAGTGAACGGATCTGACACAAGAGGAGAGGTGAGTTACAGAATAAAACAGAAAACATGAATGAACAAGTTCAATGTAACAACATTTAGAAGCAGGGAAGGTTCTGACACCTGTGTGTTTGGGCTCATATACATTTCTCCTGTCCACATGCAGTGTAGAGACTTCACATCATGAATACATTCAATGGTTTCATAAACACCAAGATACACACAGGAAGAAATTACAAGTGTGGTTATTTCACCCCATAAATCTCTCCATTTCACTTTCATTATCTCACATACTTTCCTGTTCCCATAGCCCATATCTCAGTAAGACACTCATTTGCTTGCCTGTCATTAAGAATAAAATGACACCCACCCATGGCCCATATTCTGCTGTTCCATCTCTCTTGTCACAGGGAGAGCAGACCAATGAAATGCCACGGTGATGCAGACGGGGCTTGACTCAGCCAGGGGGCTTCGTGTAATGTATCTTGGAGCGTTCTCAAGGACCATTGACTTGTCTGGGGTGCGGAGATGAGTAGAGGAGGAAGCAGGCGAGTCACTTTTTCATGCCTCTACATACTTCCGCTACGCAGTGATGCGAGGGGATAGGGTCATTAGATCCTCTCTATCGCTACCATTACTCTAATTATGCCTTGGGGGGAGGGCCTAGTCACTGACACTGCTGTGAAAGAGCTTGGTTGGTAATAAAAAGAGCAAATAATTGTGTTAAGTACCTTTTTGATGACTCTAAAATGGTACATGGAATTGGGGAAAAGTGATTATAGGAGATGAATTACTGTAATTGTGTCTTAATTCAGATAAACCCTGACTTTTTCGCCTCCTCACACACACTCTACCGCATCACCTTGAAACCAGCACATAGGTTACAGCTGTCAGTCAGCAGCAGAATGACAACAGGGTACATTGACAGGGTAGCAGCAAGAGCTACATTTACTGCACAAATTGGAGGAGGCTGAATTGCGGTGGCCAGTGACATATGACTCACCGCTCTAATTGGTGTAATACAGAGCTGCTCTCTACCAGGGGTCTGGACATTATAACAAGGCCTAACCAAGGAGGCCAATTCAAAGTGTGGGCTTAATCATTGTGACAAAGGCCACAAAGATTACTCTTATTATAACGCTATACAATTCAAGCACTTTACAGTCACTATTTCAGGGGTCTCCAATCAGTGACGGGAGGACGGAAAAGGTAAGAGTGATTACTTCAGTTGACTTAAAGAGAACACTGTTTGAAGTATTTGAGATGTATTTGAATGGACATGGAGCTTTGACTTGTAAGCTTGAATGTAGATCTTAACTTTGTCTTTAGGTGCCTTAATTATTCAACTTTAAAGATGGCCAGGACTGTTCTGACCCAGAGATGACCCAGAACATGCTCCCTGACTATATAGGGTCCAAATCCAGTGTGAGTTATGAAGTTTCGTGTCTATTCATTTGGATTTTGTTGGTGCTGGATTACATTAAGAATCAGAATGCTGCAGATATTTTGAAAATTGAACACCATTTTTTCACCCGTGCTAGAACCTATTAAGTCCTCCACACCAAATCAGGTCCACAAGGATTAAAGTAATAATCCTTTCAATCCTCCAGGGTTTTTTGGCAATGTTGTTGCTAAGCATTCTGGTTATTGTGTGGTATTTTTGCTTTCCTGTTGAGAAAGTTTGACTTTCAGGTGTAACTGTTAATCTTATCAGCCACGGTGGCCCACACTGCTCTCACTAAATATCTAGTTTTCTATGCTTATTGCTTTTTTCCTGTGCTCCATTAGTTTTGTATATAATGTGTTCGTTTAGGCCCTTGTATTCGTTAAGGAAGCGCATACATTAATGCCTAATATGGCAAGTTATACATTTATGTAAGTTACAATTCTCAGAGTAATAATGTACCTACAGTAAGAGACAGAATCCTTAAAATGGTATAAATCTGATGTAATTACGTGCTGCCTTCGATATCTACTCTACACATAAATGATATCACTGATGATCATGATCATCAATGATCAAACACTTTGCACATGAGCAGTATTGAGTGTAGCTTGGGAATGGTGGTTCAAAGGGAATGTATGACAAGTTTAAAAGGGCTGAGTGTTGACACAACAACGTGTTATGTTTTTAATGTTAAGGGCTGCATTTCCGTGTGCTTCCAAAAGGGGGCAGAGTATCCTTTCATATGTCTCCTCTCCTTCAGATGATTGAGCTATTTTCATTAGAATTAGCCAGATGTTGTTGAGAATTACCCTGAGATCTGAGAACGCCAACAAGAGCAGACACCCGTGTGACTTATGAGCACTTTAAAGTCAGCCACATCTGGTGCCACTACAGAACTTGTCCCAGGGAAATAAAAAGGAGCCACTAATTCAACGTCAAACCCCAGAATTAATGCTTAACATCTGAGTCTTTGTGATGAGGCATTTGTTTGGACACTGGCTGTGACTATTTGGGTGTCAAAAGCTTAGTTTAAAAACATTTATTTTCAAGGGAATGATGATGTATTGAAGTGCTACACAGGAGGAACATTTTACAGGAAAATGCCAACTTCAATGCTTACTTAACATTAAAAAATCTTTGCTTTCAATGTCCCATCATTATTTGTGTCTCATTTTAAAGATTACCTTCAAATTTCCTGGATAACGACCAAATATATCAATCACGAATAATTGATTTTCCATCTTGAATTGTGTTTTAGCAGCTAACAAAAGTCTGACAGGGTGAGATGAGGTAAGCGAGACAATACAAGGCTGTGTTTTTATTGGAGAACTCCACAGTTGAGAAACATCTGATTCCAAGCCATTCCCATTGTTTCACTCTTTCCATTGATCTCTTCCCAAGGTTGCAGAGTGCTGGTCTACTGGACTTTCCTGGTGAAGATGTTTGTGTTTTCAAAGCTTCTTAGCCAGAGCATGAGAAGCCTCGGTGGGGTCAACACACTCTCACTCCCTAAGCGTCCAATAACGACGTTTGGTCAGTGTCCGTGGCGTCCAATTGTGACGCTCCTAGGCTCCTTCAGCGTCATAAAGGGACGCAAATAGCTTTCAACTGATTGCAATGTATTCCCATCTGCGTCGGGATTTGACGCTCATGGAAGCACTGCATTCGTTTATGTCGGCTGCCCTTAAGGTAATGTGAGCGTCCTTTCCCAGGAGGTAAAGGATGGCAGGAAGACACTACACTACCCAGAATCCCCAGCTATCGTTTGGACTACACCATGTGCTCTGTTTGACAAACCCAGTGATAGTCCTCAAGCTCTGTGATTGGAGAGTGTGCTCCGAGGGTTACGCCCGATTCTCAAACAGCACTTGAAATGGGATGGAACCACGGCAGACTGTCCAAAACTGGATTTGAACGGGTCCACCGCCCCCCCCCCCCCCACCCCGTCCTCAGAACTACACATGCTGGCTATTCTGTTTCGCAACATGTTCTCTATGGCACGTCTCTACTGGGAGTTGTAGTTTTAAAAGACGTTTTCGTATTTCCCATAATAAGAAGTTGCCAGTATTAAACTGTGTACATCCCTGGAGGTTTAGGGTGAAACCTAAAATAAATGGGTGAAAATTGCTTGTGCCCATTCTGGGCAGTATTAATATATATACCCACATGCCAGCTAAGGTCAGAAGAGCTTTATTTAACAGCTGGTCTTATGTGTGTGACCCCTGTGATAACATTACATTACATTACATTAATTGATAAGCCTGAAACATGCACTTGTCAAGGTTCAGAGGCACATTTTGCAAATATGGCAGTAGCCATCGATCAGCTTAAGATAAGATATACTTTATTGATCCCAAGTTGGAACATTTGCGTTACATCAGCATGTGTAACAGTTAAATATGCAGTTGTGTTTATTTGAAATCATTTAGTATAATCACACAAATTCTGTGTTTTATATTCAACAATTCTGTGTTCTTTATTTATTGATTGTTCAATACCTGACAAGGCCGGAGATGAAATATCTACATACATCTTATAAGAGTCTAATACATTATGTATAATATCAGTTAAAATAAGTGCTTCAACATAGTTAACATTGCTGGAGGTATGCACACATATTGATAGATGTCTTGTAATGCACTATTGAGGAACCTGCAACCCAAGTTTTTCATTCAGTGCAGAACTACACCACAGTTGTGTAGGCCTATATGATATGTCAATAAACCTTAGAAAATCATGAAATCTTGAAAGGGATGTGCAAAATAGTCATTACATACAGTCTTTACTGAACTATTAGTAGAGAATAACGAGTAATGAATATACTTTATAGGGATCGTATTAATATCTAATAATAAAAATAATTAAATTCAATAACATGCTTTAACCACCAGGTGTCCCTTTATATCAGCTGTGCACCTTTATGGTGTAAATACAGCCTATCTACCAATTGGATCAAATATAAAAGTGAGCCGAATTAGTGTTGATACTGCAAGGAGACGTATTGTGTGAAAAGAAATGTAAGATGTTGTTTAATGGCTGATATATTTATGATCCACGTCACGTTTCCAGTTCCTCATGTTTGTCTTCTCATCAGGGCTCTATAAATACAGAACTACGGCAGATATGTAATATGTAATGCAGCCGAACCGTGTATTACAATGCCGTTATGTGATGACTTTCAAAGAGAAAAGCAAGCACACTCGGAATAAAGTATTATTATTATTTTGTTTAAATGTTTTCGGTCTGTTAATGACGATGTGGTGTGAGATGTGAGACTGGAATTGCACAGGGGGGAAATAACGTAGGCTATCTTTAGATGCGGATTTTGTTAAACTAATATGTTTAGGCTGTGGACCAACACTATACATTGACGGGAAAGGGGGTAGCAATAAAGATAACACCATTAAACAGTTACACAACATAACACAAATAATATCGATAGCAGCGTCCCTAGCAACCACCTTGGTAACAATGAAAACGTCGCGATTTCCTGAAGTAATCTTCGTAATAACTAGCAAACTAAAGATCATGTACATCCACTGCACACATAATCTGAAATAACAACTCATATTTCTCGCATCAAATGACATCAAAACGCATTTTAATGGCCAAAACTAACTTTAAAATAGGCATTTTCTACCAAGAATAAAACGAATTTCGGCCATGTTTTCTTTTTCTGCAGAAAGAAATTTGAAGATCATGTGACATAGACGCTGGGGATTCTGGGTAGTGTAGTGTCTTCTGCCATCCTTTACTCAGAAAAAATATTTGTTTCTCCGAATCAAAGGGGAAAATACAAAAGCATTGCACACAATTTAAACCAATCAATGTTGTGTAATTAACAAGGATAATCTGGTGTTTTTTTAGTCGATGAGTAGTGCAGATATCACTGTAAATCAATCGACAGTAAGAGGAATACTTACTTCCGGGTGTACAATTCGCCGTTATCCAATGGGAATGGACGCTCACATTGCCTTTAAGGGCAGCCGGCATAAACGAATGCCGTGCTTCCATGAGCGTCAAATCCCGATGCAGATGGGAATACATTGCAATCAGTTGAAAGCTATTTGCGTCCCTTTATGACGCTGAAGGAGCCTAGGAGCGTCACAATTGGACGCCACGGACACTGACCAAACGTCGCTATTGGACGCTTAGGGAGTGAGAGTGTGTTGGTGGGGTCTATCAGTGTGTGAGGCCCTGAGCGCTGAGGTGTGTCATTGAGAGGACCTTTGGGGGTTAATGCCTGGCCGGTTGATGTGCACATTAATCGGAATGGAGGTATAAAGTCACAGGTCTGTGATTTAGACTGCCTATTAAAGCTTACATATCGTTATGAATCCAGATCAGAAGCTCAGGTGCTCTGAGCCGCCTGCATGAACAGGTGGATGATAAGCAGGGATATGCTAACACTTACGCATCAACATCAGGCCTTGGGATCTGCGTTGTGATGCTAGTTATTCATATCTACAGGATGTCTGCACGATTCTTCCCCCGTTGGCTATTTATACTGCTCATATGTGCGTTGTGGCCTCATTCACATTGCTGACAAGGCAGAGGTGGATGGCGGTGCTCAGAATGATTTGAGATTTTGAAAGTTTTTAAAAGTACAAAAGTGCGAGACGTAACATTGGGAACAGTCCATAAAAGGAATAGAGGAAGAAAGGAATGAAAAGAAAACGTAAAGAGAAAGGAGAACGTGAGAGGGAGGAAAGGAAAGGATGAAAAGGACAAAAGCGGGGGAGAAACAAGGAAGGAAAGGAAAGATGGATGAAAGGGATGGAAACAGAAGGAAGGAAAAGGTAGAAGGCAAGTTCTCTCCCCTCTCTCTCCCCCTGCCCCGACTGGACTATAACTCCCCACACACTCAGACACTCAAATCCAGCAACAAGACACTTTTAAGCTGCTATGGGACAATCTGCAATAAATGCACATGTTATGGAAAATCTTGCACCAAAGATATTGATATTGAAGTGACTGTTATTATTGATTGTTGTGTTTTTTTTTTTTTATCTTAATGTGTGCACATATGTAAATGTGTCTGTTGATTGTGTATATAGGGTATACATATTTGTATACATATCTGTATTACTGTTTAATTTTACATTCGGGATTGTTGGAGACGTCATTTCGATCTCTGTCTGTAAACACAAACTAAGTAAGATTGACATTAAAGTTGACTTTGAAATAAGAAAGGAAGCAAGGGTGTTAGAAGGACGTAAAAGGTATAAGAGATCGAAGGAAGGAAAAAGGGAAAGAGGGGAGAAGGAAGTGAGAGGAGGGAGGAAGGAAGGTATAGGAATTGACAAAGGAAGGAAGGAAGTGAAAAAATAAAGGAAGAAAGATTTTTAGAAGGTCATGAAAGAAGGGAGTTAGCAAAGATAGAAGTAAGGGGTAATAAGGAAGGAGGGAAGGTGGGGGGTGAGGGATGACAAAAGGAAAAGTACCAAACAAGGAAATAAGGAAGGGCAGGAAGGAGGGTTAAAGGAAGGAAAGGATGGAGGGTTGTGAAAAAGAAGGAGAGGGAGCAGATAAGATGGATCCATACATCACAGGGCTGAATGGAAGAGAGACAGCCAATCACGTAGATCAGTGCCGTCTGCAGAATGACACGTTGAAGCTCTCCCTTTGACATTGTGATCATTTCTCATGAATGTTAACAAGCCAATTTTCTTTTTTTCTCTTTTTCATGTCAGGGTCTGACACACCCCCAGGGACCAATCACGTCTTACATGACAAGGCTGTCATCCAGTGTTAAGCTACAGGTCTCCTCAACACAACACTTCCAGCCGGACAAAGGTCAACTGCGGCTGAAAAATATGAGCTACTTCCTGTCAACACTTCTTGAATTAGCTACATTGACTGAGGCTAATATGAAGCGATGAAACTTTAATGATTAGTGTGTGAGGGAGTGGAAATAAGCAGCCATTTATGGCATACATATTCGCTTCTTGTGTTTACTGGGTCTTTTCCATGTAACATTGTAAAGGAACATGCTGAATGCACGACTGCACTGACGAAAGTCTGAATCAGCAGAATTAGGTATATCATAGCAGAAAAAGAACATTAACAATGAGTTAAAAATTATTTGGCACATAACCAATCACTTTAAAATAATTGGGCGATACATACTATAAAGGTTGAAGAAAGAAATAACACATTTCAAGCTAGGGGCGGAGCCTTGTTATGCTCACCCACCTGTCACTCAAAGCAACCATGTCCTTAAACATGTTTATGTTTATATTTTATTTATAAAGGAGTGTAATATAAATGTACCCTCCTGTTAAGTTGTCAAAATGTGAAAGTTTGCTTTCATTGATCAAAACAATCAATATATCAAATTTGCTATGCGGTAACCTTGTTTATTTGTACTTTAAAGTTAGGAATGTTAACATGGGGTTCTATGGGGCGGAGCTTGTTGCTTGATATTACAGGTAATAACATTTATTTGATGACATCTTTTGATGATTTGTTTTTGAATGGCCTTAAAGTCCAATACATCAACTAATAGTTCAAGTGATTCATCACCAACAATGGTACCTATTGACATTGATTGACATAGATAAGGATTAATCTTAAATGTACCAATACTACTGTAGGATGGACTTTCCATGCATTGTTCTGACAGCGCATTATCTGCATCTAACCACAGACCACACGTTGGAGAACAGAGGAGGAAGGTGTAGGTTAGTGAAAGGTGTGTCTCTCATCTTGTCTTGTGCCACCCTCCACAGATGGAGACACTGATAACATCCTCCCTCTTCCTGTCCTCTCAGAGCTACTTTCTGCCCCCCCCCCCCGCACTGAGCTCCACTTCCTCTGGATAAGAGCTGCAGCTCCGACTATCTTCATATCTATGCTACGGGTGCCAACTGTAATCCGTCAGGTCTGTGTGTGGATGTGTGTTTTATATATAGAGGAGCCGTGCGTTGCTGAGACTGTGTGCATGAAATACAGTAGCGCGGCTTTTTATGTAAAAATGATCACCTCCAGATAAATCCACCGTGTAATAATAACAAAGGGAAGTTGACCTCAGCTTAAGGATACATCATGCTTCCCATTGGTGTTTTTGAAGTGATACAAAGCTGTTTTGCTAAGGATAGCGTTATCAGAGGCCTGTGCACAGCAGGTGGGCCGTATAGGAGCAAAAACACTCCACTGGCACTTTTATGTCCTCTGACTTTAAATTGTAATTATTTGACTGTACTACCAGTCCGTTCCATGAAAGAGTTGAATTCCTGCTATCAGTCTACTATACAAAATGTGCTTCTCCTGCTTCCTATTACAGACACTAGCAGAGACAGAGATTAAACATTACTCTGACCACAAAAAGTGGTCATCTGCGAGTTCCCTCTCTCATTATATTGTCCTCATTTCTGTGATTTAAATGCACTTCCACTTCTCGGCAGACCAATGTAATCAGTGTGATTATGGAAATGACATAAGATGTCTTAGCGACTGTAACGGAGCGTCCCACACTACAGCTTCAAAAAAAGCTTGGAGCTGGGCGTGTCTGGAGCTTGGGGATTTATTCAAGCAACGCGACCAACAACCAATCACATGAATCTCCCGCCCCCAGACATACAAAGCACAAACCCCCGGGGATTTATATGGGAGCAAATATATATATAAACTCCCCAAACAGGCGAAAACCTACCAGTTTCACCCACTGTCTCTGCCACCTCCCTCCATGCCTGGTTCCTCCGGTTTGTATCCCGGTAGGTGAAGAGGGTCTGGTCAAACAAAACCGGGTGATTTGCTACGGCGATAGTTAGTTTCTCCTCCGACTTTTTTTGAAATATAGAAATGAACGGCGGGATATCTCTCCCAGCTTAGACGCGGTTTGATTGGCTACGGCTTCAGCTGTCAGATTTTGGGAAACGGGATTTGATTGGCTGGCGCTGGCTACGTCAGAAGTTGAACAATGTTCAACTTGAACAATGTTCAACTTGAACAATGTTCAACTTCTGACGCCGGAGACGCCGGAGACGGACCGCTCTGCTACCCACAATTCAGTTCGGCGAAAAAGCGAGGCTACGTGACGTCACCCCATTGAAAGTGAATGGGCAGATTGGAGCTTTCGACGCTGTCGACGCTGTAGTGTAGACGGGCCGTGACTCCACAGTTGCCTACACTCTTTTCGGGTTTGCTAACGGTAGCTACTTTAGCTTGATAGCTAGCCATGGCTCTTTCCCACCCTCGGGTGTTATTTCCTGCTCTTCCTGTCTCATGTTTGGTTACTTCCCCGCCTCCTTTACTGGTAAGGATACATGTGTTAAATGTAGTATAGTTGGAGGCGGGAATCATAGCCATATAAGCCCGGCTCCGCATTTTAGAAAGTAACTCAGCTACAGTAAAGCCCATGTTAGCCAGTGCGGACCGGCCAACGGTAGCTCCTCTTACGGAGCGTCCACACTACAGCTTCAAAAATAGCTTGGAGCTGGGCGTGTCTGGAGCTTGGGGATTTTATTCAAGCAACACGGCCAACAACCAATCACATGAATCTCCCGCCCCCGACATACAAAGCAAAAAACCCCGGGGATTGTATGGGAGCAATATATATATATAAACTCCCCAAACAGGCGAAAACCTACCAGTTTAACCCACTGTCTCTGCCACCTCCCTCCATGCCTGGTTCCTCCGGTTTGTATCCCGGTAGGTGAAGAGGGTCTGGTCATACAAAACCGGGTGATTTGCTACGGCGATAGTTAGTTTCTCCTCCGACTTTTTTTGAAATATAGAAATGAACGGCGGGATATCTCTCCCAGCTTAGACGCGGTTTGATTGGCTACGGCTTCAGCTGTCAGATTTTGGGAAACGGGATTTGATTGGCTGGCGCTGGCTACTCCGGCGTCTCCGGCGTCAGAAGTTGAACATTGTTCAACTTCTGTCGCCGGAGACGCCTGAGACGGACCGCTCTGCTACCCACAATTCAGTTCGGCGAAAAAGCGCGGCTACGTGACGTCACCCCATTGAAAGTGAATGGGCAGATTGGAGCTTTCGATGCTGTCGACGCTGTAGTGTAGACAGGCCGTTAGCCGTCCCCCGGCAACTCCCGAGCAGCAGGGAGACTGGGTGACTGTTCAGAAGAGGCATAACACGAAACCCGCAGGTCCCCACCAACCCGTTCACGTATCTAACAGATATTCCCCACTCAGCGAGACACCCGCTGAGAAGCCAACTCTGGTTATTGGTAGCTCTATTATGAGACACGTGAATTTAGAGACCGAAGCCTCCACAGTCACATGCATTCCGGGGGCCAGAGCGGGCGACGTTGAGGCGCATCTTAAACTGCTGGCTAAAATAAACGTAAATACACTAGGATTGTTATTCACGTCGGTGGTAATGATGTTCGTTTACGCCAATCAGAATGCACCAAACTTAATGTGGAGTCGGTGTGTAGTTTATGCTAAAACAATGTCGACACCGTAATCTTCTCTGGTCCCCTCCCCAATCTGATCAATGATGACATGTATAGCCGCATGTCATCATTTCAGCGCTGGTTGTCTTAGTGGTGCCCAGCAAACAATGTGGGCTTTGTAAATAATTGGACAGCCTTCTGGGGAAAACCTGGTCTGATTAAGAGAGACGGCATTCATCCTACTTTGGAAGGTGCAGATCTCATTTCGGCAAACATTTCAGGGCTTTGTGGACTTAATCCATGACAAACTGGAGTTGAGACCAGGAGGCGGAGTCGCAGTCTTACACGCTTCTCTGGGCAGTCACCCATAGGAATCCCGAACCCAATAAAATACCCAATATTAGCGGTGTGTGTGTCTGCCCAAGGACAATTTAATGTAAACCTAATAGAGGTGTCATACATAATAACCTAATAAAAGTAAATGTAACAACTACTACAGTGCAACAAAACAGGAAGATTAAATGTGGTCTCTTAAAACATAAGATCTCTAGCATCTAAAGCAATATTGGGTAAATGATTTAATATTGATTATAATATTGATATATGCTGTCTCACTGAAATTTGGTTGAGACATGAAGAATATGTCAGCATAAATGAGGCCACTTCACCCAGCCATATCAACACTCATATTGCTCGAGGCACGGGCCGAGGAGGTGGAGTTGCAGCAATCTTTGACTCAAGTTTACTTATCAATACTAAACCAAAATTAAATTATACCTCCTTTGAAAGCCTCGTTTTTAGTCTTACGCATCCGACCTGGAAAACTTTGCAGCCAATCTTATTTGTTACAGTGTATCGTGCACCAGGTCCTTATTCAGAATTCTTATCAGAATTCTCTGAGTTTTTATCAACTTTGGTTCTTAAAACAGACAAAGTAATTATCGTAGGTGACTTTAATATTCATGTTGACGATTATAAAAATAGCCTTACTGTTGCATTTAACTCTATATTAGATTCTGTTGGTTTCTGTCAGAGTGTAAATAAACCAACCCACTGCTATAATCACACTCTCGACCTTGTTCTGACTTATGGTATTGAAATTTAGCAACTATTAGTCGAACCGCATAATCCTGCTTTATCCGACCATTTTTTAGTAACTTTTGAAGTAATATACGAGACTACAAAGCATTAGTCAAAAGCTCTTGCAGCAGAAACCTATCTGTTAGTGCTATAGCCACATTTAAGGAAGAGATTCCACCAATACTTAACTCGATAGCATGTCTGCATGTACAGTAGGGAGGACACTTATACAAAATGTACACCACCCCAAATTGATCATGTTGTTGATAGTGCTATAGATGCGCTGCGAATAAAATTAGACTCTGTTGCTCCTTTGAAAAAGAAGAAAATAAAACAACATAGATTAGCTCCATGGCATAATGCCGAAACCCGCAAAATAAAGCAAAAGTCTAGACAACTGAAAGGATATGGCGTTCCACTAAACTTGAAGAATCTCGTTTAATTTGGCATATTACTCTCAATGAATATAAGAAAGCACTGCGTAAAGCGAGAGCAGCCTACTACTCTTCATTAATAGATGAGAATAAGAATAATGCAAGATTTCTTTTCAGCACTGTAGCCAGGCTGACAGAGAGCCACAGCTCGATTGAGCCTTCTATTCCCATAGCACTCAGTACTAATGATTTGATGTGCTTTTTTAACGATAAAATTGTTACTCTTAGAAACAAAATTAATGACCTCTTGCCTTTGACCAGTATAGTGTTATCAACAGCTCCCGGAAACGTAAGTTCTAATATTACACTAGATCGTAAACTAGAATGCTTTTCAGCCATAAACCTTGAACAATTAAATTCAATGATTCTCTCTTCTAAACCATCAACGTGCATGTTAGACCCAATTCCAACTAAGCTGTTGAAGGAAGTTTTTCCATTAATTAGCACTTCTTTATTAAATATTATGAATATGTCTTTATTATCAGGCTATGTTCCACAATCATTCAAAGTAGCAGTGATAAAACCGCTTCTTAAAAAGCACAACCTCGATCCAGAGGTTTTAGCCAACTATAGACCTATTTCTAATCTTCTGTTCCTCTCAAAAATTCTTGAGAAAGCGGTCGCAAAACAGTTGTGTGATTACTTAAAAAACAATGATTTATTTGAAGATTTTCAGTCTGGCTTTAGAACACATCATAGCACAGAGACAGCTCTGGTTAAAGTCACAAATGACATTCTAATAGCCTCAGACAAGGGACTTGTCTCTATTCTTGTTTTGCTCGATCTCAGTGCTGCATTTGATACTATCGACCATGATATCCTATTGCAAAGACTAGAGCACTTAGTTGGCATACAGGGAACTGATTTAGGCTGGTTTAGGTCCTATCTATCTGAATGCTCTCAGTTTGTACGTGTTAACGATGAATCTTCCACGCAAACCAAAGTTAGCCATGGAGTGCCACAGGGCTCAGTGCTCGGACCTATTTTGTTCACATTATATATGCTTCCGTTAGGCAATATTATAAGGAATCATTCTGTAAACTTTCATTGTTATGCGGATGATACTCAACTATATTTATCAATCAAGCCTGATGAAATTAATCATCTAAATAAAATTCCAAGACTGCCAAAACTGAAGTTATTGTACTTGGCCCGAAGAATCTACGAAACAAATTATCTAAAGATATACTAACTATGGATGGCATTAATTTGGCCTCCAGTGAGACTGTAAGGAATCTTGGTGTTATATTTGATCAGGATTTATCCTTTAACGCCCACATAAAATCAATTTCAAGGACCGCCTACTTCCATCTACGTAACATTGCAAAAATCAGGCATATCTTGCCTCAAAACGATGCAGAGAAACTAGTCCATGCATTTGTTACTTCTAGGCTGGATTATTGTAACTCTTTATTATCAGGGAGTACCAAGAAGTCAGTCAAGTCGCTTCAGCTGATTCAAAATGGCTGCAGCTCGTGTACTAACCAGAGTTAGGAAAAGGGACCACATTACTCCTGTTCTGGCTGCCTTACACTGGCTCCCTATAGAACACAGGATAGAATTTAAAATTATTCTTCTCGCCTACAAAGCCCTTAATGGGCAGGCGCCATCTTACCTTAAAGAACTCATTATACCCTACTGTCCTACTAGGGCATTGCGTTCCAAGAATGCAGGGTTGTGGTTGTTCCTAGAATCTCTAAAGTACAATGGGAGCCAGAGCCTTTTCTTATCAAGCTCCACATTTGTGGAATCAGCTTCCAGTTGTGTTCGGGGCGGCAGACACCCTATCCGTTTTAGAGTGAGATGCGCTTAAGACCTTCCTTTTTGATAAAGCTTATAGTTAGGGGCTGATGAGATTCAGCCCCTAGTTTTGCTGATAGTGGCTTAGTTTGTCGTGGGACATCTTACTTCTTCCTTCTCTCTGTCTATACCCTGTGTACTCTCATGGTCCGATTAACCCAGCTTCCAAATTCTTTCTTTTGGTGTCTATATACGCCGGGGATCCGGAGTCATGGATGATCCTGCGGTCCTGTGTCATGGATCGCCGAGTCCGTGGCTGTGTCTTGGATCATACGGTCCCTGGATGGATATCCTCGTGGATTCATCGTCCTATTATACACACAATGCATTTCCAAACATTTGGACTACCTATGTTGCAAATGTATTATCTTTTCAATTACACACGGCATCTATTGCACGTCTGTCCGTCCTGGGAGAGGGCTCCCTCCTCTGTTGCTCTCCCCTGAGGTTTCTCCCATTTTTCCCTTTAAACTGGGGTTTTTCTCGGAAGTTTTTCCTTGTACGATGTGAGGGTCTAAGGACAGAGGGTGTCGTATTGTTTTGCCTACTGATATTCTTGTACACACTGTGAAGACCACTGAGACAAATGTAACATTTGTGATATTGGGCTATATAAATAAACATTGATTGATTGATTGATTGAGATGTAGTACCTTCAGGTGGCGGATTATGTGACTTTTATATCAAGGTTAACACCAACTGTAGTTCTTGTTTAACGCGTATTCCAAAACAAACAACAGACAAACCCACCCTGTGATTTAAAGGCCTTTTGCCACGCATGCTTAGACTGGCAAATGCAGATGTTTTCATGAAATTAATTACTCTACATTTTAGAGTGTGAGAACCAGAGACATAAACATCATGAACGTAAAATGAAAATGCATTCTCATGTAAAATGTAAGTTAAAGTGACAAATTGCAGATTTAATGCAATGGATTTATAATTGAGTTCAACTTATGCTACTCAGAGAGTTAAACATGTTAGCTGGGAGTTGTAATACAGAGCACAACATACATTTTTATGAATGTTATGATATAATTTCCATATGATGAAATACTTCCGACTGTAAATTGGATTCATTCTTGTCAAAAAACTGTTTAATTTGGAGAAGTCTGCTTAAATTCTGTAGCTGGTGGCAAAGGTGCAATTTAGCGCAACGTGGATGAGTTTAGTGGGATTTTATCGACTCAGGACAACAACATGTCCCGCCACTCAGTTTACACAGGCAATGCAGACACTGTGATGTAATAGAAAGTTGATCTGTGCACCTGCAGGACTGCGAAGAGCAAGGTACTATTTCCAGATAATATAGAGTCAGCATTTAAACACACATAAACAGACAATCACATTCTCAAAACACACCTAAGACGCAATTTAGAGTCTCCAATTCACCTGAGCTGCTGTCTTTGGACTATGGGAGGAGATCCAAAGGAAACCCACAGAAAATATGCTAACTCACACAGAAAACTCCGCAGCCAGCTGCTGGATTTAACCCCCACATACTGACATTCTGAGAGAAACACACAGGTCTCATCACCTATCTCCACTTGACAGGAAGAAGAAACTTTTACTCACAGCCTCTCATAAATCTGTGATGGTGAAGTTCAAACACTTCAGGATCTCACACTACATGAAGGTGTGGATCTACCTTTTACAACTTCAATATGCGAAATCACACATAAAGCAGTGGAGATATGTGAATTTTGAGACTATTTTTGGTATATTCAGTAATTTGATGTTTTGATTCCAAATAAATACTCTGTGGTTGATGTGTACTATCAGGTAGGCAGAGATGTTGCTTGGGTCTAATGTACCTTGAGCGGATCATTTGACTTTAACAGACCTGCTGAAAGGCATTTAAGGTGTGTGTGTGTGTGTGTGTGTGTCTGTTCATATATACTGCTGACTTTATATCACGTCCAAGTGCATTGCCGTTTTTTCCACCGATTCCTGCTGCCTCGCCAGATTTTCACTTTCATATTCCCAATAGTAACATGTGGACACACACACACACACACACACACACACACACACACACACACACCACACACACACACACACACACACACACACACACACACACACACACCACACACACACCACACACACACACACACCCACACACACACACACACACACACACACACACACACACACACACACACACACACACACACACACACACACACCTTTCCTGTGCCTTGTTCTAGTGAGAGCCTGACTGCATGCCATGACAGGAAGGGCATACATTGTCCTCCTGCTGGGACGCAGCACCTGCCCCCTCCACTCGAGCATGTCAGATGATGTGTCTCTCTGGGACAGGATGGGATGGGGGTCCAGCCCCGGGGCTTGTGGGCAACGGCCACAGGGACAGGAGCACTTGATGCGTGAGCTCAGGGGAGCCTGTTTTCCAAAGGCTTCAATAAAGAACTTGCTTCGTCTTCACTCTCACGTTTTTTCTTTCTGATTTCATCCATGTTCCTTTCTCTTTGTTTCCATTTCCTCTTGCCATATGTAGCATTGTTCCAGCACGTCGATACATTAGAAAAAAACTTGTTTCCCTTCCATTCTTTTCTATTCTAGCCACTGCCTTGTCTACTGTCTACAAACAATTCAAGGAGTTAAATTGTATGTCATAAAAGAATGTCCCTCTGATTAAAAGTCCCAATGCACCCTGATCTACAGGATGTCTGCACGATTCTTCCCCCGTTGGCTATTTATACTGCTCATATGTGCGTTGTGGCCTCATTCACATTGCTGACAAGGCAGAGGTGGATGGCGGTGCTCAGAATGATTTGAGATTTTGAAAGTTTTTAAAAGTACAAAAGTGCGAGACGTAACATTGGGAACAGTCCATAAAAGGAATAGAGGAAGAAAGGAATGAAAAGAAAACGTAAAGAGAAAGGAGAACGTGAGAGGGAGGAAAGGAAAGGATGAAAAGGACAAAAGCGGGGGAGAAACAAGGAAGGAAAGGAAAGATGGATGAAAGGGATGGAAACAGAAGGAAGGAAAAGGTAGAAGGCAAGTTCTCTCCCCTCTCTCTCCCCTGCCCCGACTGGACTATAACTCCCCACACACTCAGACACTCAAATCCAGCACAAGACACTTTTAAGCTGCTATGGACAATCTGCAATAAATGCACATGTTATGGAAAATCTTGCACCAAAGATATTGATATTGAAGTGACTGTTATTATTGATTGTTGTGTTTTTTTTTTTTATCTTAATGTGTGCACATATGTAAATGTGTCTGTTGATTGTGTATATAGGGTATACATATTTGTATACATATCTGTATTACTGTTTAATTTTACATTCGGGATTGTTGGAGACGTCATTTCGATCTCTGTCTGTAAACACAAACTAAGTAAGATTGACATTAAAGTTGACTTTGAAATAAGAAAGGAAGCAAGGGTGTTAGAAGGACGTAAAAGGTATAAGATCGAAGGAAGGGAAAAAGGGAAAGAGGGGAGAAGGAATGAGAGGAGGAGGAAGGAAGGTATAGGAATTGACAAAGGAAGGAAGGAAGTGAAAAAATAAAGGAAGAAAGATTTTTAGAAGGTCATGAAAGAAGGGAGTTAGCCAAAGATAGAAGTAAGGGGTAATAAGGAAGGAGGGAAGGTGGGGGTGAGGGATGACAAAAGGAAAAGTACCAAACAAAGGAAATAAGGAAGGGCAGGAAGGAGGGTTTAAAGGAAGGAAAGGATGGAGGGTGTGAAAAAAGAAAGGAGAGGGAGCAGATAAGATGGATCCATACATCACAGGGCTGAATGGAAGAGAGACAGCCAATCACGTAGATCAGTGCCGTCTGCAGAATGACACGTTGAAGCTCTCCCTTTGACATTGTGATCATTCTCATGAATGTTAACAAGCCAATTTTCTTTTTTCTCTTTTTCATGTCAGGGTCTGACACACCCCCAGGGACCAATCACGTCTTACATGACAAGGCTGTCATCCAGTGTTAAGCTACAGGTCTCCTCAACACAACACTTCCAGCCGGACAAAGGTCAACTGCGGCTGAAAAATATGAGCTACTTCCTGTCAACACTTCTTGAATTAGCTACATTGACTGAGGCTAATATGAAGCGATGAAACTTTAATGATTAGTGTGTGAGGGAGTGGAAATAAGCAGCCATTTATGGCATACATATTCGCTTCTTGTGTTTACTGGGTCTTTTCCATGTAACATTGTAAAGGAACATGCTGAATGCACGACTGCACTGACGAAAGTCTGAATCAGCAGAATTAGGTATATCATAGCAGAAAAAGAACATTAACAATGAGTTAAAAATTATTTGGCACATAACCAATCACTTTAAAATAATTGGGCGATACATACTATAAAGGTTGAAGAAAGAAATAACACATTTCAAGCTAGGGGCGGAGCCTTGTTATGTCACCCACCTGTCACTCAAAGCAACCATGTCCTTAAACATGTTTATGTTTATATTTTATTTATAAAGGAGTGTAATATAAAATGTACCTCCTGTTAAGTTGTCAAAATGTGAAAGTTTGCTTCATTGATCAAAACAATCAATATATCAAATTTGCTATGCGGTAACCTTGTTTATTTGTACTTTAAAGTTAGGAATGTTAACATGGGGTTCTATGGGGCGGAGCTTGTTGCTTGATATTACAGGTAATAACATTTATTTGATGAAATCTTTTTGATGATTTGTTTTTGAATGGCCTTAAAAGTCCAATACATCAACTAATAGTTCAAGTGATTCATCACCAACAATGGTACCTATTGACATTGATTGACATAGATAAGGATTAATCTTAAATGTACCAATACTACTGTAGGATGGACTTTCCATGCATTGTTCTGACAGCGCATTATCTGCATCTAACCACAGACACACGTTGGAGAACAAGAGGAGGAAGGTGTAGGTTAGTGAAAGGTGTGTCTCTCATCTTGTCTTGTGCCACCCTCCACAGATGGAGACACTGATAACATCCTCCCTCTTCCTGTCCTCTCAGAGCTACTTTCTGCCCCCCCCCCCCGCACTGAGCTCCACTTCCTCTGGATAAGAGCTGCAGCTCCGACTATCTTCATATCTATGCTACGGGTGCCAACTGTAATCCGTCAGGTCTGTGTGTGGATGTGTGTTTTATATATAGAGGAGCCGTGCGTTGCTGAGACTGTGTGCATGAAATACAGTAGCGCGGCTTTTTATGTAAAAATGATCACCTCCAGATAAATCCACCGTGTAATAATAACAAAGGGAAGTTGACCTCAGCTTAAGGATACATCATGCTTCCCATTGGTGTTTTTGAAGTGATACAAAGCTGTTTTGCTAAGGATAGCGTTATCAGAGGCCTGTGCACAGCAGGTGGGCCGTATAGGAGCAAAAACACTCCACTGGCACTTTTATGTCCTCTGACTTTAAATTGTAATTATTTGACTGTACTACCAGTCCGTTCCATGAAAGAGTTGAATTCCTGCTATCAGTCTACTATACAAAATGTGCTTCTCCTGCTTCCTATTACAGACACTAGCAGAGACAGAGATTAAACATTACTCTGACCACAAAAAGTGGTCATCTGCGAGTTCCCTCTCTCATTATATTGTCCTCATTTCTGTGATTTAAAATGCACTTCCACTTCTCGGCAGACCAATGTAATCAGTGTGATTATGGGAAATGACATAAGATGTCTTAGCGACTGTAACGGAGCGTCCACACTACAGCTTCAAAAAAAGCTTGGAGCTGGGCGTGTCTGGAGCTTGGGGATTTTATTCAAGCAACGCGACCAACAACCAATCACATGAATCTCCCGCCCCCGACATACAAAGCAAAAACCCCCGGGGATTTTATGGGAGCAATATATATATAAACTCCCCAAACAGGCGAAAACCTACCAGTTTCACCCACTGTCTCTGCCACCTCCCTCCATGCCTGGTTCCTCCGGTTTGTATCCCGGTAGGTGAAGAGGGTCTGGTCAAACAAAACCGGGTGATTTGCTACGGCGATAGTTAGTTTCTCCTCCGACTTTTTTTGAAATATAGAAATGAACGGCGGGATATCTCTCCCAGCTTAGACGCGGTTTGATTGGCTACGGCTTCAGCTGTCAGATTTTGGGAAACGGGATTTGATTGGCTGGCGCTGGCTACGTCAGAAGTTGAACAATGTTCAACTTGAACAATGTTCAACTTGAACAATGTTCAACTTCTGACGCCGGAGACGCCGGAGACGGACCGCTCTGCTACCCACAATTCAGTTCGGCGAAAAAGCGAGGCTACGTGACGTCACCCCATTGAAAGTGAATGGGCAGATTGGAGCTTTCGACGCTGTCGACGCTGTAGTGTAGACGGGCCGTGACTCCACAGTTGCCTACACTCTTTTCGGGTTTGCTAACGGTAGCTACTTTAGCTTGATAGCTAGCCATGGCTCTTTCCCACCCTCGGGTGTTATTTCCTGCTCTTCCTGTCTCATGTTTGGTTACTTCCCCGCCTCCTTTACTGGTAAGGATACATGTGTTAAATGTAGTATAGTTGGAGGCGGGAATCATAGCCATATAAGCCCGGCTCCGCATTTTAGAAAGTAACTCAGCTACAGTAAAGCCCATGTTAGCCAGTGCGGACCGGCCAACGGTAGCTCCTCTTACGGAGCGTCCACACTACAGCTTCAAAAATAGCTTGGAGCTGGGCGTGTCTGGAGCTTGGGGATTTTATTCAAGCAACACGGCCAACAACCAATCACATGAATCTCCCCGCCCCCGACATACAAAGCAAAAAACCCCGGGGATTGTATGGGAGCAATATATATATAAACTCCCCAAACAGGCGAAAACCTACCAGTTTAACCCACTGTCTCTGCCACCTCCCTCCATGCCTGGTTCCTCCGGTTTGTATCCCGGTAGGTGAAGAGGGTCTGGTCATACAAAACCGGGTGATTTGCTACGGCGATAGTTAGTTTCTCCTCCGACTTTTTTTGAAATATAGAAATGAACGGCGGGATATCTCTCCCAGCTTAGACGCGGTTTGATTGGCTACGGCTTCAGCTGTCAGATTTTGGGAAACGGGATTTGATTGGCTGGCGCTGGCTACTCCGGCGTCTCCGGCGTCAGAAGTTGAACATTGTTCAACTTCTGTCGCCGGAGACGCCTGAGACGGACCGCTCTGCTACCCACAATTCAGTTCGGCGAAAAAGCGCGGCTACGTGACGTCACCCCATTGAAAGTGAATGGGCAGATTGGAGCTTTCGATGCTGTCGACGCTGTAGTGTAGACAGGCCGTTAGCCGTCCCCCGGCAACTCCCGAGCAGCAGGGAGACTGGGTGACTGTTCAGAAGAGGCATAACACGAAACCCGCAGGTCCCCACCAACCCGTTCACGTATCTAACAGATATTCCCCACTCAGCGAGACACCCGCTGAGAAGCCAACTCTGGTTATTGGTAGCTCTATTATGAGACACGTGAATTTAGAGACCGAAGCCTCCACAGTCACATGCATTCCGGGGGCCAGAGCGGGCGACGTTGAGGCGCATCTTAAACTGCTGGCTAAAAATAAACGTAAATACACTAGGATTGTTATTCACGTCGGTGGTAATGATGTTCGTTTACGCCAATCAGAATGCACCAAACTTAATGTGGAGTCGGTGTGTAGTTATGCTAAAACAATGTCGACACCGTAATCTTCTCTGGTCCCCTCCCCAATCTGATCAATGATGACATGTATAGCCGCATGTCATCATTTCAGCGCTGGTTGTCTTAGTGGTGCCCAGCAAACAATGTGGGCTTTGTAAATAATTGGACAGCCTTCTGGGGAAAACCTGGTCTGATTAAGAGAGACGGCATTCATCCTACTTTGGAAGGTGCAGATCTCATTTCGGCAAACATTTCAGGGCTTTGTGGACTTAATCCATGACAAACTGGAGTTGAGACCAGGAGGCGGAGTCGCAGTCTTACACGCTTCTCTGGGCAGTCACCCATAGGAATCCCGAACCCAATAAAATACCCAATATTAGCGGTGTGTGTGTCTGCCCAAGGACAATTTAATGTAAAACCTAATAGAGGTGTCATACATAATAACCTAATAAAAGTAAATGTAACAACTACTACAGTGCAACAAAACAGGAAGATTAAATGTGGTCTCTTAAACATAAGATCTCTAGCATCTAAAGCAATATTGGTAAATGATTTAATATTGATTATAATATTGATATATGCTGTCTCACTGAAATTTGGTTGAGACATGAAGAATATGTCAGCATAAATGAGGCCACTTCACCCAGCCATATCAACACTCATATTGCTCGAGGCACGGGCCGAGGAGGTGGAGTTGCAGCAATCTTTGACTCAAGTTTACTTATCAATACTAAACCAAAATTAAATTATACCTCCTTTGAAAGCCTCGTTTTTAGTCTTACGCATCCGACCTGGAAAACTTTGCAGCCAATCTTATTTGTTACAGTGTATCGTGCACCAGGTCCTTATTCAGAATTCTTATCAGAATTCTCTGAGTTTTTATCAACTTTGGTTCTTAAAACAGACAAAGTAATTATCGTAGGTGACTTTAATATTCATGTTGACGATTATAAAAATAGCCTTACTGTTGCATTTAACTCTATATTAGATTCTGTTGGTTTCTGTCAGAGTGTAAATAAACCAACCCACTGCTATAATCACACTCTCGACCTTGTTCTGACTTATGGTATTGAAATTTAGCAACTATTAGTCGAACCGCATAATCCTGCTTTATCCGACCATTTTTTAGTAACTTTTGAAGTAATATTACGAGACTACAAAGCATTAGTCAAAAGCTCTTGCAGCAGAAACCTATCTGTTAGTGCTATAGCCACATTTAAGGAAGAGATTCCACCAATACTTAACTCGATAGCATGTCTGCATGTACAGTAGGGAGGACACTTATACAAAATGTACACCACCCCAAATTGATCATGTTGTTGATAGTGCTATAGATGCGCTGCGAATAAAATTAGACTCTGTTGCTCCTTTGAAAAAGAAGAAAATAAAACAACATAGATTAGCTCCATGGCATAATGCCGAAACCCGCAAAATAAAGCAAAAGTCTAGACAACTTGAAAGGATATGGCGTTCCACTAAACTTGAAGAATCTCGTTTAATTTGGCATATTACTCTCAATGAATATAAGAAAGCACTGCGTAAAGCGAGAGCAGCCTACTACTCTTCATTAATAGATGAGAATAAGAATAATGCAAGATTTCTTTTCAGCACTGTAGCCAGGCTGACAGAGAGCCACAGCTCGATTGAGCCTTCTATTCCCATAGCACTCAGTACTAATGATTTGATGTGCTTTTTTAACGATAAAATTGTTACTCTTAGAAACAAAATTAATGACCTCTTGCCTTTGACCAGTATAGTGTTATCAACAGCTCCCGGAAACGTAAGTTCTAATATTACACTAGATCGTAAACTAGAATGCTTTTCAGCCATAAACCTTGAACAATTAAATTCAATGATTCTCTCTTCTAAACCATCAACGTGCATGTTAGACCCAATTCCAACTAAGCTGTTGAAGGAAGTTTTTCCATTAATTAGCACTTCTTTATTAAATATTATGAATATGTCTTTATTATCAGGCTATGTTCCACAATCATTCAAAGTAGCAGTGATAAAACCGCTTCTTAAAAAGCACAACCTCGATCCAGAGGTTTTAGCCAACTATAGACCTATTTCTAATCTTCTGTTCCTCTCAAAAATTCTTGAGAAAGCGGTCGCAAAACAGTTGTGTGATTACTTAAAAAACAATGATTTATTTGAAGATTTTCAGTCTGGCTTTAGAACACATCATAGCACAGAGACAGCTCTGGTTAAAGTCACAAATGACATTCTAATAGCCTCAGACAAGGGACTTGTCTCTATTCTTGTTTTGCTCGATCTCAGTGCTGCATTTGATACTATCGACCATGATATCCTATTGCAAAGACTAGAGCACTTAGTTGGCATACAGGGAACTGATTTAGGCTGGTTTAGGTCCTATCTATCTGAATGCTCTCAGTTTGTACGTGTTAACGATGAATCTTCCACGCAAACCAAAGTTAGCCATGGAGTGCCACAGGGCTCAGTGCTCGGACCTATTTTGTTCACATTATATATGCTTCCGTTAGGCAATATTATAAGGAATCATTCTGTAAACTTTCATTGTTATGCGGATGATACTCAACTATATTTATCAATCAAGCCTGATGAAATTAATCATCTAAATAAAATTCAAGACTGCCAAAACTGAAGTTATTGTACTTGGCCCGAAGAATCTACGAAACAAATTATCTAAAGATATACTAACTATGGATGGCATTAATTTGGCCTCCAGTGAGACTGTAAGGAATCTTGGTGTTATATTTGATCAGGATTTATCCTTTAACGCCCACATAAAATCAATTTCAAGGACCGCCTACTTCCATCTACGTAACATTGCAAAAATCAGGCATATCTTGCCTCAAAACGATGCAGAGAAACTAGTCCATGCATTTGTTACTTCTAGGCTGGATTATTGTAACTCTTTATTATCAGGGAGTACCAAGAAGTCAGTCAAGTCGCTTCAGCTGATTCAAAATGCTGCAGCTCGTGTACTAACCAGAGTTAGGAAAAGGGACCACATTACTCCTGTTCTGGCTGCCTTACACTGGCTCCCTATAGAACACAGGATAGAATTTAAAATTATTCTTCTCGCCTACAAAGCCCTTAATGGGCAGGCGCCATCTTACCTTAAAGAACTCATTATACCCTACTGTCCTACTAGGGCATTGCGTTCCAAGAATGCAGGGTTGTTGGTTGTTCCTAGAATCTCTAAAAGTACAATGGGAGCCAGAGCCTTTTCTTATCAAGCTCCACATTTGTGGAATCAGCTTCCAGTTTGTGTTCGGGCGGCAGACACCCTATCCGTTTTTAAGAGTGCGCTTAAGACCTTCCTTTTTGATAAAGCTTATAGTTAGGGCTGATTAGATTCAGCCCCTAGTTTTGCTGATATTGGCTTAGTTTGTCGGGGGACATCTTACTTCTTCCTTCTCTCTGTCTATACCTGTGTACTCTCATGGTCCGATTAACCCAGCTTCCCCAAATTTCTTTCTTTTTGGTGTCTATATACGCCGGGATCCGGAGTCATGGATGATCCTGCGGTCCTGTGTCCTGGATCGCGAGTCGTGGCTGTGGTCTTGGATCATCGGTCCTGGATGGATATCCTCGTGGATTCATCTTCCTATTATACACACATGCATTTCCAAACATTTGGACTACCTATGTTGCAAATGTATTATCTTTTCAATTTACACACGGCATCTATTGCACGTCTGTCCGTCCTGGGAGGGGATCCCTCCTCTGTTGCTCTCCCTGAGGTTTCTCCCATTTTTCCCTTTAACTGTGGGTTTTCTTCGGAAGTTTTTCCTTGTACGATGTGAGGGTCTAAGGACAGAGGGTGTCGTATTGTTTTGCCTACTGATATTCTGTACACACTGTGAAGACCACTGAGACAAATGTAACATTTGTGATATTGGGCTATATAAATAAACATTGATTGATTGATTGATTGAGATGTAGTCCCTTCAGGTGGCGGATTATGTGACTTTTATATCAAGGTTAACACCAACTGTAGTTCTTGTTTAACGCGTATTCCAAAACAAACAACAGACAAACCCACCCTGTGATTTAAAGGCCTTTTGCCACGCATGCTTAGACTGGCAAATGCAGATGTTTTCATGAAATTAATTACTCTACATTTTAGAGTGTGAGAACCAGAGACATAAACATCATGAACGTAAAATGAAAATGCATTCTCATGTAAAATGTAAGTTAAAGTGACAAATTGCAGATTTAATGCAATGGATTTATAATTGAGTTCAACTTATGCTACTCAGAGAGTTAAACATGTTAGCTGGGAGTTGTAATACAGAGCACAACATACATTTTTTATGAATGTTATGATATAATTTCCATATGATGAAATACTTCCGACTGTAAATTGGATTCATTCTTGTCAAAAAAAACTGTTTAATTTGGAGAAGTCTGCTTAAATTCTGTAGCTGGTGGCAAAGGTGCAATTTAGCGCAACGTGGATGAGTTTAGTGGGATTTTATCGACTCAGGACAACAACATGTCCCGCCACTCAGTTTACACAGGCAATGCAGACACTGTGATGTAATAGAAAGTTTGATCTGTGCACCTGCAGGACTGCGAAGAGCAAGGTACTATTTCCAGATAATATAGAGTCAGCATTTAAACACACATAAACAGACAATCACATTCTCATAAAACACACCTAAGACGCAATTTAGAGTCTCCAATTCACCTGAGCTGCATGTCTTTGGACTATGGGAGGAGATCCAAAGGAAACCCACAGAAAATATGCTAACTCCACACAGAAACTCCGCAGCCAGCTGCTGGATTTAACCCCCACATACTGACATTCTGAGAGAAACACACAGGTCTCATCACCTATCTCCACTTGACAGGAAGAAGAAACTTTTACTCACAGCCTCTCATAAATCTGTGATGGTGAAGTTCAAACACTTCAGGATCTCACACTACATGAAGGTGTGGATCTACCTTTTACAACTTCAATATGCGAAATCACACATAAAGCAGTGGAGATATTGTGAATTTTGAGACTATTTTTGGTATATTCAGTAATTTGATGTTTTGATTCCAAATAAATAACTCTGTGGTTGATTGTGTACTATCAGGTAGGCAGAGATGTTGCTTGGGTCTAATGTACCTTGAGCGGATCATTTGACTTTAACAGACCTGCTGAAAGGCATTTAAGGTGTGTGTGTTTTTGTGTGTGTGTCTGTTCATATATACTGCTGACTTTATATCACGTCCAAGTGCATTGCCGTTTTTTCCACCGATTCCTGCTGCCTCGCCAGATTTTCACTTTCATATTCCCAATAGTAACATGTGGACACACACACACACACACACACACACACACACACACACACACACACACACACACACACACACACACACACACACACACACACACACACACACACACACACACACACACACACACACACACACACACACACACACACACACACACACACACACACACACACACACACACACACACACACACACACACACACACACACACACACACACACACACACACACACCTTTCCTGTGCCTTGTTCTAGTGAGAGCCTGACTGCATGCCATGACAGGAAGGGCATACATTGTCCTCCTGCTGGGACGCAGCACCTGCCCCCTCCACTCGAGCATGTCAGATGATGTGTCTCTCTGGGACAGGATGGGATGGGGGTCCAGCCCCGGGGCTTGTGGGCAACGGCCACAGGGACAGGAGCACTTGATGCGTGAGCTCAGGGGAGCCTGTTTTCCAAAGGCTTCAATAAAGAACTTGCTTCGTCTTCACTCTCACGTTTTTTCTTTCTGATTTCATCCATGTTCCTTTCTCTTTGTTTCCATTTCCTCTTGCCATATGTAGCATTGTTCCAGCACGTCGATACATTAGAAAAAAACTTGTTTCCCTTCCATTCTTTTCTATTCTAGCCACTGCCTTGTCTACTGTCTACAAACAATTCAAGGAGTTAAATTGTATGTCATAAAAGAATGTCCCTCTGATTAAAAGTCCCAATGCCACCCTGTGTAAGAAAACATCAATCTCTGTACCCTCTGTTACCCTAACCTGCTTTAAGTGAACTCTCAAGCCTTCATCAGTGAATGGGGTCATCATTTGACCAGAGTAATGGGGATAATGAGGATGCTAGACAAAGTCCAGGGATCACCAGTTAATCAAATACAACCAGAGAAGAATATGAATGTCTGAACTGAATTTCATAGCAATCCATCCAGTTCTCAGGACATTTCAACGCAAACCACAAAAGCTAAGCTCATAGTGGCACT
This sequence comes from Pseudochaenichthys georgianus, assembly GCF_902827115.2. Classification (NCBI taxonomy): domain Eukaryota; kingdom Metazoa; phylum Chordata; class Actinopteri; order Perciformes; family Channichthyidae; genus Pseudochaenichthys; species Pseudochaenichthys georgianus. Next base: position 5,075,797 of record NC_047522.1, on the reverse strand, counting down.
ACAGAAAAGAGGATCACTAAAAAGTAGGATTCCTCCTCTGGGACGATGCCTGCAATAAATGTCAATCCATTAATCATTGGCTGATATATCAATTTCACTAGCAAAGCTTAAAACAATTATAGTTGTAAAAAGCGATCATTAACGGTGATTGTGTTTAACTGATAAAGCCCATAAATAAAAAGGCCATTGCCGTGATCATTATGGCTGAGGTGACCTACAGTAGCCTTATTGACATCGCTTTATTGTCAGTCACTTTGCTGTCTGCAAGCTGCTGCTGATTCAGAATGTCACAACACTCTGAATGAGTGAGGAGGAATTGTCAGGTGGGTAAAAAAAAGAAGAAGAAAGAATTACACAAATTGAAGCCTGCCAGACAGCCGTTATCTCCGTGTTGTACACTGAAAACACTCTGTAAGGGAAGAAAACCATTCTCCGCACTAACACTCATACACACACAATTACTACAGCTATTCATTTCCTGATTTCCACCCTGGGCAAGATGATGGTCCTGCTCTTCTTAAAGCCATTTTTTACCATCTATCGCCGCAACACCATTATCCAAGATCGTATATTTAATCTTTATTAGAAAGCAATGGCACAAGGTCCTACTTAGAGCAAATGGGGGATTTACGCAGCACAGAGGATCCATATCGGAGAAATGCAAGCTGCGGGTAAAACTGCAGCAGCTGAAGCAACAAGGTATTTATTAGTAGCCGTTGGGATGAGCCCAATCAATAGGCACCATCATGTTGGAGTGGATATTACAACGTGATAGCCTGCTCCAGCCTTGCGTCTGTGTTTGCTCACTGAACTAAAAGCTGTGATCAATATGCGGCAAGTCCTGTGGCATCAGACACAGTGACGGAGTAAAAGCTATAAGGTCATTGATGTGCCCGTGTAACCTGGTTGCTGCTGTGTGTGTAACTATGCTTACTTGGATATGTAATTGATTTAAAGAACAACAATGGTCCAACACAACTTATCTGCTTACTAGCTGAGGCTTGTTCCACCTGCTCTGCTCTGCTGTGCTGCTGTAGCTGAGGCTTGTTCCACCTGCTCTGCTCTGCTGTGCTGCTGTAGCTGAGGCCTGGTTCCACCTGCTCTGCTCTGCTGTGCTGCTGTAGCTGAGGCCTGGTTCCACCTGCTCTGCTCTGCTGTGCTGCTGTAGCTGAGGCCTGGTTCCACCTTCTCTGCTTTGCTGTGCTGCTGTAGCTGAGACCTGGTTCCACCTTCTCTGCTCTGCTGTGCTGCTGTAGCTGAGGCCTGGTTCCACCTGCTCTGCTCTGCTGTGCTGCTGTAGCTGAGGCCTGGTTCCACCTGCTCTGCTCTGCTGTGCTGCTGTAGCTGAGGCCTGGTTCCACCTGCTCTGCTCTGCTGTGCTGCTGTAGCTGAGGCCTGGTTCCACCTGCTCTGCTCTGCTGTGCTGCTGTAGCTGAGGCCTGGTTCCACCTGCTCTGCTCTGCTGTGCTGCTGTAGCTGAGGCCTGGTTCCACCTGCTCTGCTCTGCTGTGCTGCTGTAGCTGAGGCCTGGTTCCACCTGCTCTGCTCTGCTGTGCTGCTGTAGCTGAGGCCTGGTTCCACCTGCTCTGCTCTGCTGTGCTGCTGTAGCTGAGGCCTGGTTCCACCTGCTCTGCTCTGCTGTGCTGCTGTAGCTGAGGCCTGGTTCCACCTGCTCTGCTGTGCTGCTGTAGCTGAGGCCTGGTTCCACCTTCTCTGCTCTGCTGTGCTGCTGTAGCTGATGCCTGGTTCCACCTGCTCTGCTCTGCTGTGCTGCTGTAGCTGAGGCCTGGTTCCACCTGCTCTGCTCTGCTGTGCTGCTGTAGCTGAGGCCTGGTTCCACCTGCTCTGCTGTGCTGCTGTAGCTGAGGCCTGGTTCCACCTTCTCTGCTCTGCTGTGCTGCTGTAGCTGAGGCCTGGTTCCACCTGCTCTGCTCTGCTGTGCTGCTGTAGCTGAGGCCTGGTTCCACCTGCTCTGCTCTGCTGTGCTGCTGTAGCTGAGGCCTGGTTCCACCTTCTCTGCTTTGCTGTGCTGCTGTAGCTGAGACCTGGTTCCACCTTCTCTGCTCTGCTGTGCTGCTGTAGCTGAGGCCTGGTTCCACCTGCTCTGCTCTGCTGTGCTGCTGTAGCTGAGGCCTGGTTCCACCTGCTCTGCTCTGCTGTGCTGCTGTAGCTGAGGCCTGGTTCCACCTGCTCTGCTCTGCTGTGCTGCTGTAGCTGAGGCCTGGTTCCACCTGCTCTGCTCTGCTGTGCTGCTGTAGCTGAGGCCTGGTTCCACCTGCTCTGCTGTGCTGCTGTAGCTGAGGCCTGGTTCCACCTGCTCTGCTCTGCTGTGCTGCTGTAGCTGAGGCCTGGTTCCACCTGCTCTGCTGTGCTGCTGTAGCTGAGGCCTGGTTCCACCTTCTCTGCTCTGCTGTGCTGCTGTAGCTGATGCCTGGTTCCACCTTCTCTGCTCTGCTGCTGTAGCTGAGGCCTGGTTCCACCTGCTCTGCTCTGCTGTGCTGCTGTAGCTGAGGCCTGGTTCCACCTGCTCTGCTCTGCTGTGCTGCTGTAGCTGAGGCCTGGTTCCACCTGCTCTGCTGTGCTGCTGTAGCTGAGGCCTGGTTCCACCTTCTCTGCTCTGCTGTGCTGCTGTAGCTGATGCCTGGTTCCACCTTCTCTGCTCTGCTGTGCTGCTGTAGCTGAGGCCTGGTTCCACCTGCTCTGCTCTGCTGTGCTGCTGTAGCTGAGGCCTGGTTCCACCTTCTCTGCTCTGCTGTGCTGCTGTAGCTGAGGCCTGGTTCCACCTGCTCTGCTCTGCTGTGCTGCTGTAGCTGAGGCCTGGTTCCACCTTGCTCCGGGAACAGTGTGGATACTGTTGTGCTGGACTGGGAGAATGGCGGGTGTCAAGTTTCTGCTGTGCCTTTTCTTGGCTGTGCTGGACAAGGAGAAGATCGCTAGTCGTCCTGAAAAATCTACTGGATTCGGGTATGTTCTGCCGCCCGCAGTGGACATCCCCTGTACAGTTTCGGAGGTGTTGCACAAACAATTGCTGGTTGCACTGTCGCGGACATTCATTTCGGCAAATGTTTGTCTTTCTCACATGCCTGCCACGATGGTCCTTCAGAATTGTTTTTTAAACTCTAATCTCACTTTCGCGAAGTTTGCTGGTGACTCTAGAACAGCTGACAATGTAGGTGTGTTGATTAAGAGGAAAAGGTGCTTGGTATTTGTATTGTTGTTACTATCAGGAAATGTACAGCCAAATCCAGGTCCACCTAGCAGTATTAGTCAAATAGCTACTCCTGCTGATTTTATATCTAGATCTGGGCTAGGTTTAATTCATTTAAATGTGCGTAGTCTGTTACCTAAATTAGATTTTGTCCGTATCCAAATCTGTTAGTAAACAGCTAGAATTTTTAGCCGTGAATATTGAGGTAACAAAGGGTCAACAGGTCATGGTGGTGGGCTGCTACAGGGCCCCCTCGGCTGTCAAGGACTCTTTATCGTCATTGGCAAAACTGTTATCACAACTTTCCTACAAGGAAATAGTGCTGCTTGGTGATTTTAATTGGGACTGGTTAACTTCTGTGTCAGAGGATTTAAAAAACCTGTGTACCTCATTGAATTTTACCCAGATTATAGACAGTCCTACTCACCCAAATATTAAGTCCCCAAATAAATCCTCCTTAATTGATCTAATTTTAACAAATGTTCCACATAAATACTCATCTGTGGGAGTATTTGCTAATGATGTGAGTGACCACTGTGTTGTAGCCACAATTAGGGACACTAAGGTCCAAAAGGTTAAACCACGTATCATCACAAAGAGAGACAAAAAACACTTTGTGGAGCAGGGTTTTTTACATGATCTGTTTGATTTTGATTGGGGTAAAATCAATCTGTGTGCTGATGTAGAAACTGCATGGTCTTATTTTTATCTTGGTTTTATGAAAATTTTAGATAGACATGCACCTCTGCGTACATTTAGAGTGAAGGGACGAAACAATCCCTGGTTTTCTGCTAAGCTGTCCAGTCTACTTCACGAGAGAAATAATGCTTGGGCTAAGGCTAGGAAATCAGGCTCAGAGGTAGAATGGCTACGTTTTAGGCAGCTAAGAAATAGATTCACATCTCAAATAAAAAGTGCTAAATCAAAGTACTATTTGTCAGTTACCACAGAAAACCTGAATAATCCTAGGAAATGTTGGAAAGCCATAAAATCGATTTCCACTGGTGATATCCCAAATGAGCTACCTCCGTGCCTCACCACAGCATCTGGCATTATATCAGACAGGGCTACTATGCTAAATTGCTTTAATAAGCATTTTGTGTCTTGTGGCTCTCTGTTTGTTTCTGTCACTGACTGTACTTCTGCTTCTGTGAACGCTCCAATCCTTGACTCTGAACAATGTGGTCTGAATAACTCTTTCAGTTTTACTCCTTTAACTGTTGGTATTGTTCATGAAGCATTATCCAAGTTAGATCCTAAGAAACCGGCTGGCCTGGACAACTTGGAACCTTTCTTTTTAAAGATAGCTGCAGATTGTATTGCTCCACCTCTTACTTCTCTTTTTAACCTCTCCCTCAGCACAAATACAATTCCAAAAGTATGGAAGTCTGCTTATGTCTTGCCTTTACTGAAAGGAGGGGAGGCAACTATTTTAAATAACTATAGGCCAATCTCTAAATTGTCAGTTCTGGCTAAGGTGCTCGAACGACTTGTGAGTAAACAAGTAAAGGAGTTTTTATGTATAAATGATATCCTGTCTAAACATCAGTCAGGCTTCAGAAAGAAACACAGCACCATCACTGCGACAATGAAAGTGGTAAATGACATTACTAGTATTTTAGATAATAAGCAGAGTTGTGTAGCTCTGTTTATTGACCTTTCCAAAGCGTTTGACACCGTTGATCATCGCATTTTAAAGCAGAGGCTACTCAGTATTGGCATATCCAGCCATGCAGTGGGGTGGTTTGTGAACTACCTCTCTGAAAGGTCCCAATGTGTTCATTTTGATGGACTGTCTTCTGAGTGGTTAAACATTTCTAATGGTGTACCACAAGGTTCTGTTTTAGGACGACTTTTATTCTCCATATATATTAACAGCGTAGGTGATAATGTGGATGAAGCTACTTTACATTTGTATGCGGATGATACTGTGATGTATTGTGCAGGTCCCTCCATTAAAGAGGCTGTTGTTAAATTACAGGCTGTTTTTAACACTATTCAGACTCTGCTCTCTGAATTAAAGCTTCTTTTAAATGTGGATAAAACCAAGGTAATGCTCTTTTCAAAAGCAAAAAAGACACCAGAGCCTGTTTTAGATATTGTAACTACGCAAGGAACAAAACTTGAAGTTGTTGCCTGTTACAAATACCTTGGTATCTGGCTTGATGATTGTCTCTCTTTTAAACTTCATGTCAATAACCTGCTTAAAAAACTGAGGGTTAGGCTAGGGTTCTTTTTCAGAAACAAGTCCTGTTTCTCGCTTGAGGCCAGGAAAAGGCTAGTCACTGTGACCTTTTTACCTGTGCTGGACTATGGGGATCTGGTCTATATGAATGCACCTGCCAATTACCTGAGCAAATTGGATGCTGCGTATCACAGTGCTCTGAGATTTGTCACAAATTGTAAAGCGCTTACACATCACTGTACACTGTATACCAAGGCAGGTTTACCATCACTCTCTGTACGGAGGCTCAGTCACTGGTACACTTTTATTTATAAAGCTATGTTGGGCAAACTCCCGTATTATATCTGTTCTCTGGTAAAGCAGAAAGTTGCGGGCAGCTATTGTCTGAGATCGTAGGATGTGGTCTTGTTAGATGTGCCAAGAGTGAGGACTGTCTTAGGTAAGACGGCTTTTATGTGCGCAGCTCCACTTGCTTGGAACAGCCTACAGTCCAAATTAAAATTGAGCAATTTTATTTCTCTGAATGTTTTTAAGGCACGTCTGCACGAGATGCTTTCTGACACTATGGGTGTTTGTAAGTGTTGGTGAATATGTAAATATTATGCCCTCTATTGTTTGTTTTTATGTTGTTTTTATGTTTCATGTGGAACTAAATTGATGCAGGTCTCCCTTGTAAAAGAGATCCATGATCTCAAGGAACCTATCTGTCTAAATAAAGGTTTGAAATGAAATGAAATGACTAGTGCATTGTAGTAGTAGGAAGAACACAGTTGTGGCAACCGGTTGTCCGGCAGTGGCTCAGTCACTAGGGGCTTGGACTGGGAGCTAGGGTCGCCGGTTCAAGTCCCAAATATGGAGTGTGGACTGCTACTTGGAGAGGTCCCAGTTCACCTCCTGGCCCTGCCGTGGTTCCCTTGAGCAAGGCACCGGACACTTCCCCACTCCCATTGCTCCTCGGGCGCTGTACAGCTGCCCACTGCTCCTAGTACTAGACTCCTGGTACTAGGATGGGTTAAATGCAGAGGCCAAATGTCACTGTGTGTGCTGTGTGCTCTGCATGTGTGACCATTAAAGAGGGGTTTCATCCCTCCCATTCTATTCTATTCTTTACCAACAGAATGTGAAGAAGTAATAGTTTTGACGTAATGTCCAAAAGGTCTATGAAATCCAAAGTGGGAGAAATAAAAACAGTGTGTTTTCGTTACTACCAATTAGTAATAAATAAACGTTAGAAAACAAGCTGTACATACCCTAAAGAAAGCGAGGGTGTGCCTCTGTACACTGATCTTCCCAGGGATTTCCCAGAAACCAGAGATTTACAGGACTAAAGACATGTTGAAGTATTTTATAGCGACTTTAAACATCCCAAGAAGTGTTGCCAGAACTCTGGCTGGGACTGATGTCTCATGTGCAAATGCTTTTACCATCCCTCTCTCTGCTGAACCTCAGCCCCGCTAATGTGAGTTGTGTGCTAGATGAATCAAACCTAGGGGCTGCGGCATGTTTTTATAGCGTGATATACATCTAGTCTGATAAGTAGATTATGCTTTCGCACACTGCACAGCCGTCTTTGCGAGACTTATGTGCAGGGAGGAAAATTGTTTTAATGCAGTAGAGTTTGCTGAAGAGATGCGTGTTGGTGCAATGCCAGCCCAGGAAATGGAACAGATAGCTGTAAAAGTGTCTTCCAGCACACTACCTGCCATAGAAATGATTGACTGCACAACACTGATGGGAAAAGCCTTGCTCTCAAATATGAGACAGGTGCTTGGAATCAGCTTTGTTATAAAACCCTCCTGCAGCCAGACAGTACAGTGCTGGAAACACAATATTCCTTCACGTTATTTCCTCCCTCCATCATTTTCACCCGCTGGCTTTCATCTCATTTTATGCCCATTTCCAGTTTTTTATTTAAATGTGTCGGACACTCTGCCAGGCAGGAACAAAAGAAGCCAGACCTAAATATTACCCGGGTGCTATTCGTGCTGTTGAAACGTCAACGCAGAGAAAAGAGAACAGACAGGAGTCGCTGGAGGAGGAAAGAAGGGAAGTTCCCCTCATCTGGTTCTGGCAGAAGAGGAGTGAGTCATCCTGATGAGCGTCACGATGCTAAATCACTTTTCCCTTCCCAACTCGCTGAGGGTCAGTCGAGGTAGAGCGTCTTTCATGACTAGTCAGGTGAATGGAAATCCTTCACAGCTGACTGTCAGGCCAGAAACAATGCCGTTTCTTTTGGGTTTTCTAGGTTAGGCAGTAATTTCAGGACTGAGTAAAAGGTCAGCAGAGGTAGCAGCGTCATTCATTACGGGTGCATGAACTCCTCACTCTGCAATCGACTATGGATTGCCTCCAGTCTGGTGGTGAAACATAAGAGAGACCGAGAGTTCCCTGGGGCAAAGGAAATGACAGCGTACAGCTCAGCTCAGTCACATAAGAGAGAAATAAAGGAAGAAATAAATCATTTCAGGACAGGAATATATCTGAAGTTGGTGAAATCTTAATCTAAATCCGACAGCGTAATCACCTCAATCTACAGCATGTGATTTCCAGCCTGCATTACATAGACATCACTAAGTGTCAAGCAAATATATAAAGACTGTGGTTTCTGGGAAAGAAAAACAGCTAATCTGTTAAGAGAGGCTTCTCGGGCCAATAACAAACATCATCTGTGAAAGCCAAGTTCATCATCCGCAGAATTGCTCAGTTATATCAATATAAAGACATTTTACTTGGTACAGGACAATGGGAGTTTATATTTTAATGAGAAATGAATGTTTAACTCAAAGACAGAAACACAAGCCAGTAATGGAAATGAAGTCTGTGTTTAATAGTCACAGAGAGCTGTTGATGGTGGAGGTGGTCCCAGAGAAAAACACATTAGGTCATGGGGGTTGACTGCAGGAACATCGCTTTAGCGAAAGGAACGAAGGGAAAACGAATTGTTAAAATATATACAATTTCTCTCATCACCGTTACGGAAATATAGCAGTAGCAGCCATGGCCAAAATAAATGTACGGTGGGCAACCAGAAGTGTACCAACCCAGTCTCACGGCATTTCGTGTTCACCAACACGATTTTTAATCTATTGATTCGTGTTCACCAACACGATTTGCCCCTTTTTTTTTTCGTGTTGCACAGCACGATTTTAAAAGCAATGTATTTCTACTGGTAATGTGTTTCGTGCCTGCAGGCTGCAGCACGTATTTTTCTCCGGTCGGGTCGTGGAAGACCGGAAGCTGTGTGGTTCATAAAAACATGTTCTTACTCAATATCAAGCCACAATAATTGCTTTTATTTTAAATCGTATAATTTCGGACTTTTGTTGCCGTCTGTGAGGAAAATAAATGGGGCTCAGAGCCTCAGGATACTGAAATCTGTATTTTAAATATTTTATTTGTTATTCTTTTCAAAATAACACACTGTTATTTACTCACCAATAACACACAATTATCCTTGCTTTTATTTATTGGTTTAATTCCATAATCTCGGGCTTTTTTGGTGTCCGTCAGGAACTGAAATGGAACGAAACCACGCCAGACTATCCAAAACTGGAATCGAACACCCCCCCAGAACTACACATGCTGGCTATTGTGTTTCGCAAAATGTTCTATGGGACGTCTCTACTGAACGTTTTCGTTTTTCCCACAATTAGAAGTTGCCAGTATAAACACATTGGTGTTATCAAATGTAAAACATATAATTAATAAATGGGTGAAAATCGCTTGTGTCCATAATGCGCAGCATTAATATATACCCACATGACAGCTCATTGTTACTTTGTAATTCTACTCCACTACAATTCAGAGGTTAACCTGGTATTTTTACTCCACTACACTTATTTGAGTTACTTTGCAGATTCTGATTAATTATATGAAATATAAACAACCCTTAAATCAGACTTTAGTTACACCTGAGTAAAATTCAGGTAAGGTGATTGTCAAGTGCCAACAATCAGGAGAGATAGTTGATAGTTGGTGCTTGAGAAGACTAAACATGTATCTGCAATTGACATTAATGGAAACGAGTAATAAAGTATATTCATTACTCGTTATTCTCTACTAATAGTTAATTAAAGACTATATATTATGGCTATTTTGCACATCCCTTTCAAGATTTCAAAGGTTTATTGACATATCATATACACAACTACGGTGTAGTTATGCAATGAACGAAACACTTGGGTCACAGGTTCCTCAACAGTGCATTACAAGACATCTATCAATATGTGTGTACCTCCACCATTAAACTGTCATATTCTGCACATTTCTTATTCTATCTACATACATAAGAGTATAATCCATATGTATAATATCAGTTAAAATAAGTGCTTCAACATAGTTAACATTGCAGGAAAGCAATATATTAGACGTTAAGTACTTTGTCAGGCTTAATATTTATCTGTAGATAGATACCCCCAAAGGTTTTTTCTTATTTAAAAGAAGACCTTAATCTGTTATTTAATGTTTAAATAAAGGTTAATTCGTTTTTCTGTTTTGCACCTCCTCTTATTAATATCTTTGTACATCCTGCACTAAACTGTTTTATTGTAGAGATCACTTATAGTATCTTCTTGATTTTTTATATTCTATATTTCTACTTTCCCCCTATGAAATTATGTACTCCTAATATTTTTTATCAAATATAAGACATAAAAACAATAATTCAATAACGTGCTTTAACCACTAGGAGGTACACACAAGGTACACACAGCCATAATTACTTTGTATTATTAGTGTAGGACACATATGTATGTACAACATCTGAAGATGTATAGTTTTATGCATGCTTTCATATAATTTTACAACATATTGCTATACTATTTCAGACTCAGTATTTACATTCTTACATTCAAAGAAAATCAGTAATATCTTTAAAAACTACAGTCCTTTTATATCAGCTGTGCACCGTTATGGTGTAAATATAACCTATCTATGAATTAGATCAAATGTAAAAGTCAGCCGAATTAGTGTTGATACTGCAAGGAGACGTATTGTGTGAAGAGAAATTGAAGATGTTGTTTAATTGTTGATATATTTATGATCCACGTCAAGTATTCAGTTTCGGCGGCATTTCTTCAGTTTTTCCAAAGGTCTTCTCATCAGGGCTCTATAAATAAAGAACTACGGCAGATCTGTAATATTTAATGCAGCCGAACCGTGTATTACAATGCCGTTATGTGATGACTTTCAAAGAGAAAAGCAAGAGCACTCGGAATTAAGTATTATTTTATTCTTTTAAAATGTTTTCCGGATTTCATATCATATAAACACCAAATCCCAGCATGCATTGCGGCTAAAACATCCAATCAGGTCTGTTTCCGGTTACATTTATTTTGAAATTCAGTTCCTGACAGATGCCAAAAAAGCCCGAGATTATGGAATTAAACCAATAAATAAAAGCAAGGATAATTGTGTGTTATTGGTGAGTAAATTTAAAAAAAGTAGATTTAAAAAAGTAGATTTAAAAAATACAGATTTCAGTATTCTGAGGCTCTGAGCCCCATTTATTTCCCTCACAGACGGCAACAAAAGTCCGAAATTATACGATTTAAAATAAAAGCAATAACTGTGGCTTGATATTGAGTAATAACATGTTTTTATGAACAACACAGCTTCCGGTCTTCCACAACCCGACCGGAGAAAAAGACGTGCTGCAGCCTGCAGGCACGAAACACATTACCAGTAGAAATACATTGCTTTTAAAATCGTGCTGTGCAACAGGAAAAAAAGGGGCAAATCGTGTTGGTGAACACGAATCAATAGATTAAAAATCGTGTTGGTGAACACGAAATGCCGTGAGACTGGGTTGAGTGTACAGTGGTCTCCAATATTTTTTTCTTGACCAATTCAACAACCCCAATCTTTTCGTCCTGCCGACTTTGTGCCTTTGTTCTCCTAAAAAGTAGGGGTCATAATTCCTAGAGTTAAACAATGGTTTTGTCACTTAAACATACAATATGTCTTCACTGGCCTTTTGTGGAAACAACTGATTATGTGGTTTTCCTTAAAAGGTAGGGTATGTGATTCACTCCAGAAACACTTTTTGTTATATTCCATGGAATGCTCTTAACATCCCGATAGCAATGAATACATTAAATGCTTTGACAATAAATATATACAAATATTTCATCTGTGGAAGCAGTGGCGCTGTAAAAAGCACGACCAATTATCTGCCTCGGCCCACGGCAGATAATTGGATGGCCTACCTGCCTGTCAGCCTTCCATCTCGTCCACAAACTTATCTTGTGCCCTCATTGGTCATGTGTAGTGCTGCGTACCGGTACGCCGAACCGGTACTGGACTTGTAAAAAGTTTCGGTTCAAGTCCGGTTAAAACCGGAACGTCGGGAACCGGTACTTGGACTCGCAAAAAAACTAGCACTTACGTCTATTCTGGTTTCTGTGGTCATTTAAACATTCCCTGATAAACATTATTCAGCGTCAATAAATGAGTGCTAATCCCAGTGTGCTCAGTGTACAACATCACATGTCATTTCACCTTTGATTCACGGTTTGAAAACGTAGCATTTCGCCACATGCTAATGCTAACCGGAAGTGAATAATTTTCAGAATAAAAGTTAATAGTGTGAACTTCCGGTTTTTTCAGAATAAAACTGATTTAAATTAAATAGTGTATTTAATTCAAAATTACACCATATCAACATTGATTTTAATTTCTAACAGTATGTTTGTACATCACTATGTATGTAGTATGTACTGTATAATGTACACATGTAGAGTTGTAGAAAATACATGGTGTACAGACAGTACAGTACACTCTGACTGTACAGCCACTACAGTGTAGCCTATACTGTATAGTAGGTGTGTAACAGTGTAATGCGTATAGTCTACTCTACACTCTACCTTTCAGCAACGTTTTAGGGATTTAGGCTCAGTCAGCTCAGGGACTGTTTGGTTACTTTAGTTTGGTAAATGAAATAAACGTTTGAACTTTGTAGTAGTTCACTGTAGTTGCTGTCATAAGTCATTTGTAGACTAAGTGGCAAAAAGTGTTTTTTTTTACATTTGTACTTTGTAGAGAAATGTAGACACAAGTTGGAAGGGAGCACAATAAACCTGACGAGTTTGAATTTGAGTTTATTATGAGTTAATTTTCAATTGATAATTAGCTCACAATAAGTTCACTTTAGTTACTCATACAACTTGACACAAGCCATGGACCTGAACCTCTGGACTTGAGTCCGGACCTGAACCTGAATGTGAGTCCAGGTACTCAGCACTAGTCATGTGCGCGTTTGTGTGTGTTGGAGGAGGGGCTCTGTAAGGAAGTCTGAAGGAAGGGGCAGATTTGTTTCGGTTGTGTACGTTCAAATTCTAGCGCACTCAAGCTGGTTTCTCCATTCTTACCTACCCCACCTTGAAGTCTCACTCTTTCTTCTATTAACAGTCAAGAAGGGTCGTCACTTCATCACTCAACTAAAAAAAACATTATTGGTCACATGTCAGCCTACTATCACCTAAAGAATATATCTAGGATTAAAAGACTAATGTCACAGCAGGATTTGGAAAAACTTGTCCATGCTTGTATCTTCAGTAGACTGGACTACTGCAATGGTGTCTTCACAGGTCTCACTAAAAAATCTATTAGGAAGCTGCAGCTGATTCAGAACGCCGCTGCTCGAGTCCTCACTAACACTAAGAAAGTGGATCACATCACTCCTGTTCTGAAGTCTTTACACTGGCTTCCTGTGTGTCAAAGAATAGATTTCTAAATACTGCTGCTGGTTTATAAAGAACTGAATGGTTTAGGCCCCAAATACATTTCTGACCTCCTGCTAAATTATGAACCATCCAGATCTCTCAGGTCTTCAGGGACTGGTCAGCTTTCTGTCCCCAGAGTCAGAACTAAACATGGTAAAGCAGCATTCAGTTATTATGCTCCAAATATCTGGAACAAACTCCCAGAAACCTGCAGGTCCGCTGCAACTCTTACTACTTTTAAATCCAGATTGAAGACTTTTCTTTTTGTCGCTGCTTTTAATTGAACTATTCATATCTTAGACTGCACTGTAACTTTTATCCATGTATTTTTTCTTTTAATGTTTATTTTATTATCTTTTCTTTTTAATGACTGATTTTAAATGCCATTTTCTTAATGTCTTTCATTTTTTGTAAAGCACTTTGAATTGCCTTGTGTTGAAAGGTGCTATATAAATAAACTTGCCTTGCCTTGCCTTAAATGACAATTCTGGACCCATAACAGAGCCACCACAACACAACCTGCACCTCTATGAGCAGAAAACACCATATTACTTATTCCTCAAGATAACCCGCCAGAAATAAATCTATTGTTTTCATCATAGAAAGAGAGCTATCAAGATACTAATGTTTCTGCCAACAAACGCCTATACAACTCAATTCTTCCTCAATTTCCATTCTTTGATCCAACCACAGAAACAGTCACAACACAATATCATTTTGAGCTTGATAAATTACTTTGTGAAAATCTAACTTGCAAAGTTGGACACAGGGGCTTCCAGCAGGCCAACACACAGCTGTCCCAACATGAGTCATCAGTGACAAAGGCTAATAAAACCAGGTTTCACATTCATAGATAACAACATTTTATATTCATACAAATGTGTAGCGTGGATGTGGTTTAGCTATGCATCTTCTGCCACTTTAATTTCATGCTCGGTTTAAAAGATTGAATACTAATGTTTGTTCTATATTATTCACATTAGTGAAGGTTATCTCCCATTTTCTGCTGTCAGAGGACCTGGGGCGTAAGATTAAACTGTTTTGCTTTTTTGCAAACACAAAAGAGAAAACAGCTATCTGATGGACACTTTTATTAAAGAGGGAATTTTCTTTTTCTATCTTTCATTGTACAGTACGGGGAGGATATTATTTCCAATAACAGCAAAGAATATACTCTGACTGTAATATAATAGACCTCATCTATCTCATATTGGATTAATACAAAATATATTTTCCCTCTCTTTCTCTCCGATCTCTCACTGGCATTGCTGAGAATACTTTCAGGGACTGTTATCCCTTTAATCTCTGTGGTGGATTTCTTTTTGTTGAGACTCAATTATTTCTGGCAGAGGTGGGACATAACACCCCTCTGCCAGGTCTCTCTTCCAGTTTAAAGACAGCTGCTGCTGCTGCTGTTGCCGGGGTAAAACCTCATGAGAAACCCAGTTCTGCTAAACACCCGTTCGCTGCTTATTTATTCCTCTTGTGTTCGGGGTTGTTCTCATCCTCAGGCTCTCTATTTCTCTCACTAGTTAACAGTTGGAGGAGTCGGGGCATTAATCAAGCCCATTGTTCCAGTGGCTGAGTGTTGGGCTGGCTCCAGACTTGGTGATGAGGATGGGCATTGAGCCCTCTGGTGCTTGTTGGTGCAGCTGGTGTTTTGTTGGGGTTTCTAGAAATATGTGGTTGTCAGAGCGCGGGAAGAGCTTCTGGGTAATTTGTTTGTAAGTTGTTGTTTATTTACTTCGTCTTTGCTGCTCCGCACACGCCTACAGTCAAAGACTATCATCAGAATTAAATGACTTCCTTTAAGGACAGTGGAGGACATTCACTCTCCACTTGAGACGTTTTCCCCCTTCTCTCCTCACAATGCATTATCTATTGACAAAGGCCTGGCTCTCTTTGCCATGATGGATGGTCCTCGGTGCTCCACAGTGGCCACAGTAATTGGCTAGTGCTGATAAAGCTCTAAATGACTTTAGCGGGAATCTCATTGCCCCACAATCCCCCAAAGACTTGACCGGGCTTCAGCTTCCTTTGCAATCCCCCACAGCTGCTACAACTGAAACTAAACCAGCTAGCCTTTTTCCTCAGTACTGACCTTTAACCCTTTCAATTTCTCTTTGAAGAAAAGTACAGCACAGGCAGGAAAAGGGACAGTTCTTTACTTCTGAATCTTCAGATCACACTGATCAAAATGGCAGATGCCTTCCTCTACTGGTATCGCAAATTGAAATTCACACTTTGATTTAGAATTACATTTATCACCTTTCTCTTTCCAATCTTAATCCCATTTCACCCAGTGTCTGGTCATTGGGACTTTAAACTCCCTAACTCAGCGTTTCTCAAAGTGTGGGGCGCAGAGATGTGATAGGTGGGTCGCGAATGGACGCGATGAATGGGAGATTATTATTTATTTTTTAAATAAACTTTTTGGAGCTCAGGCCGGAATGGAACCTGGGTCCTCGCGGGCGGTAGTGGACTGTTGGACTACAGCCGGACACTCGCAACGGCGGTGGACTTTCACAGTGCCGGAGCCTTGCAACGGCGGGTGTTTGCGGCGGCTGATGCGGTACCGGCGCAGCGGCGCTGTGAAAGTCCACGGCCCACCTATGCCAGAGCCAGCGGCCCACCGAAGGCAGCAGCCCACCAACGGCAGCGGCACACCGGGAAAAGTCCCGAATCTCCCGATGGCCAATCCGAGCCTGCTCACATACACAACTGAAACCATTGGGCAGAGAGCTGTGTCCCTTCGCCACATCTTATCTCTGTGAAATGGGCTTTTGAGCTGTTGCAACACTGAAAAGAAAATACAGATCTAGGCTCAACATTGAGCACAACTTGAGAGTGGCATTATCAAGCCTGCAACCGCTGTTACGACCCTGGGTCATTATGTCATGTGTGTGCGGATATTTCCCCCTCCTTCTGTGCGAGTCTGTGTGTGTGTGTGTGTGTGTGTGTGTGTGTGTGTGTGTGTGTGTGTGTGTGTGTGAGCAGGTGTTGCCCGTTTGCTGATTGGCTGCCTTCGACAGGCTGATTGGTCCACCTGAGGAAACAGGAGCATTTAAACTGCAGCCATGCAGTTCCCCTGCCTCTCTCCCATCGACCTCTCCTACTCCCAACTCCGCGATTGTTGTTGAAAATCTGAACTGTTGAGCTGTGTGTTTAAATCTACCGATCACCGGTCCTTTTGTACATTTGTGTATCTTGGAAAGCTAAACTAATTGAACCTGTCTTGAAAGACACGCTTTAATTTGCCCAGGAGTGCGAAACCCTTTTCTTTTGTTTAAATCCCGTTTTTTCGTCAGAGTAGGTAAGAAGCCTGTATTTTATTTTACTTATTGGTTAGGCAAGGTTTATGTATGCCAAGGTTTATTTGCTCATTGTCCATTTATTGGGAGTGGGGAGAGTGCAATTTTGTGCTGCGCCTAGGTTCCCGACCTGGGCGTAACACCGCGTTTTGAAAAGATGTGTAGTGCAAAACAGGCTCATTGCAGTCACTAATAATCCAGTGATGAGACTCATGTCATTTGCGTTGCTGAATGTATTTCATGAATGTATGAATGTATTGATTTGTTATTGATTTGTTATTGATTTTCTCTATTTTTAACTGATGTTATTTGTTAGATGTTATTGACTGATGTTATTTGGTATTGATTGTATTTGTTATTATTGACTGATGTTATTTGTTATAAGATGTAGAACTTGACGTTATTTAAATAAATTTGACAATTTTAAGCTTGGCCTACCATTGATAACACAAAAAGTAGGCCCTTTTTATATATTTTTGGAACTCAGCCCATTTGAGGCAAGGATTGACACTATTCTTTCACACAGTGACGTCACGAGCTACCCACAATGCAACGTGCGCCATAGATATATATATAAATACGCCATTTTCCTGGAGGTGCTAATATCCTGGAGATGCTAATATAAACAGCTAGCTAAAGTAGCCAGGCAGAGCGAACTAGGTTTTTTTTCTGAATTAACGACCGAAGAAATCGCTGCATGTCTTCGGATTACATCTCTGGACTTGAGGGGTGTGCTTTAGGTCGTTACCAGCGTAAACTAGAGCTGTGTGGGTTGTCCGATTGCCCTTACAGACTGCCTGCAGATGTATGGAAAAACGACTCTCGAAAGTGGCCTTCGGTCGATTTTGGCTGCATCTACGTCTAATTTCTGGAAACACCAGGTGAATACCCCACTTGTCAAAATAATATTATCATGCCATTGCATATATGTGGTATTTTAGAGTTGACTATATTGATTAAGGCAATAGACTATGATATTCTGCTTGCACCTCGCGTGAAATGGCGCATACCGGAAGTACGGTGTCGCCCTCGGCCCAAAACCCGTATGTGTGTGTGAAAGAATTGCACTTTTCTCTATTTCGGAACTGTTATTTGTTTTTGATTTTCTCTGTTTTTGAACTGATGTTATTTGTTATAGATATATAAATATTGTTATAGAACGAAACACTTGACAATTTTAAGCTTGGCCTACCATTTTATTGGAGCGATGAGGGACATTCAAAGTGGGGAATGACAGACAAAGTTTGAGAACCACTGCCCTAACTAGAGCTCTGTCTGTTGTCGGGTCATTAACAGCTGGCCTCTTTCCTGGTACTGATACCCAGGAAGTTGCACAGGGAGGTTTAGGCGAAGTTGGACCTGAAACAAATCTTATCCAACACCTCGTCTATGGGCTCAGAACAGTCTCATAATACACCCATGCGCACAGAAGGATTCAGACTT
The DNA here is from genome assembly GCF_902827115.2 of Pseudochaenichthys georgianus. Taxonomy (NCBI): domain Eukaryota; kingdom Metazoa; phylum Chordata; class Actinopteri; order Perciformes; family Channichthyidae; genus Pseudochaenichthys; species Pseudochaenichthys georgianus. The sequence continues at coordinate 5,057,929 of NC_047522.1, read as the reverse complement.
GTATTTCATGATCCGCAAAAGGATTCACACTTGTATTTCCGGATCTATACTTGTGTTTTTCAATGCACACACAAATGTGTTCCGTTTCATATACATGTAAATAAAATCCAAATACAGAAAAAAGTTTTACATATGTATTTTTGATCCTCACATATTTGTTTTCCGTTTAAATCCCCTGAACCTGCAAACACAAACCGCTTCCTGTGCACGGATCGCTGTGCATTCGTGTGTGGGTTTTTTGAGACTCCCCTGACGGTCAGCCGATTCGTACTTGTAATTATTTCTATCTATAGCCAATCAGATGTCTCCTCAATTCTAAGCCAATCACATGAGCGCGCCCCCACGAGGGTATATTTCTTGCGTTCATGACGTAGTGCTTCATGTACGCATTTTGCGCAGTCCGGAGCTGACAGCTTCATGGAGCCTGCCTGCAGGCGCTAATGTCAGGACACCTCCACTCTCAGTACAGCGCCACTTTCCGAACAGGAAATGCACGCAAATACAAGCCTTTATATTATTAAGGTACAGCGTCACTTTCCAAACCATTGATGAATGCTTGTGTACACAAAAACGGCAGGCAAAACCGTTTTAAATGTGTGTTTCCTGTATGGCGAATACAGCTGCTTTATTTATGTCTGTATGAAGTTGTTGTGAGTGTGGAGGGAGCAGCTACAGGTTAGCTTAGCCTAATCGATCAGTGCACTACGAAGCCAGTGCTAGACAGTGACCTGTTAACGGGGGGAGCTCCGTCGGTCATTATCGGCCGATATTCACTCTTAATAGTTTGATCGGTGCTCTCTATAAAGGCCGATCAGGAGAGCTGGATCTGATCTATATGGACATAAACGCGAGTGAAGTATAACCGGACGCAAGAGAGAGATCAGATCAGCTGATGAGTCTGATGGAGACACGCTGCTCTGCATGATCACCTGAAGCTCCGCCCTCTGTTTAGCGAGCTGACCGGACTGCGCAAAATGGTATATGAAGTAATCTTACCCTCGTGGGGGCGCGCTCATGTGATTGGCTTAGAATGAAGGAGACATCTGATTGGCTATAGATAGAAAAAATTACAAGTACGAATCGGCTGACCGTCAGGGGAGTCTCAAAAAACCCACACACGAATGCAAAGTGATCCGTGCACAGAAAGCGGTGTGTTTGCAGGTTCAGGGGATTTAAACGGGAAACTAATAAGTGAGGATCAAAAATACATATGTAAAACTTTTTTCTGTATTTGGATTTTATTTACATGTATATGAAACGGAATACATTTGTGTGTGCATTGAAAAACACAAGTATGGATCCGGAAATAAAAGTTTGCATCCTTCTGTGTGCATGTGTGTATTATGAGACTGTTCTGAGCCCATACTCGTCGCTCAGAGTGTTTTGGCCGTGACTGCCTTTGATATAATGACTCCAGAGAAGCAGGATGTGTGGAGGTGGAATCAGCGTCAGTGCTATTACTAATGATGACAGATTGATGACGGAGGACTGTAATCTGTTCCAACAGTAAAAGGCCACCACACGCAGCTACATGTATAACTCCAGAGAGCCATTCACTTTTTGTAATAAGGGAGTCTATTGAGACGCATTCCGCAAGTTCCAATCATTGGTATTTCTTTTGATCTGCCAAAGCTTTCCTTGTCATTGCTTTCATCTTTTTCTATAAGATGTTTGTGTTATAGTCTTGGGTTTTTCACAGAGCTTCTGACAGTTTACAGGACGGTTGCAACTCGACACGGATAATGTAGTCACCTTTTCATGTAGATTAAGACATCTGAAGCACCCACAAATAATTACAAAAGGAATCTCTTCTGACAAGGTTTGCATATCCTATGAATCATTCATTCAGGAATCATCATTGGTGTTATATACTGCTGCTGCTGAAGATCTTTGATCAAATCCTATTTTTCAAATCAAAAAGAAAACTAGAAAATGCATTTCCTGCAGAAAATGCGTGCGAATGCTGTAAACTGTGAACATTTATGGCTGAATTTAGCTGAAAATGCAGAAAAATCTGAATATGTTATTAGCTGAATGGTAGCTGCTTTTAGCAAAAAAATGCAGAAAAAGCTTAATATTTAAAGGAAAAGGTTTAAAAAAGGTATAAACAACAACATGTATAGCCTTGATGTCCTCAAATAGCTGAATAATGTAATAGTTGAATGGTTTCTGCAGCTGAAAATAGGCTGAAGGAGTTAAATATCAGATGTAAGTAGTAGTGAATGAATTTGTATTAAGATGTGAAAAGAAAGTAAAAAGGCTTAGGAAAGCAGCAGAATATTTTGACTGTAAACTTTTGAACTAACTTGATGGTGAATTATCTGTCGCCATGGCAATGGCATTTGATGACACCCCATAATACGCTTAGATGTGTTGATGGCTGCATCGTTACCAAACCTGTGAAGTTTTGGGCCATTTCGAGTATTTTCACTGAAGCTATGAGAGAACCGTGTTTCATGGTGAGCATTGTGTTGCCATGGCAACAGCATTTGAAGAAATCTCAAAACTGTCCTGTAGATGTCTTCATGGCTGGACTGTTAGCACACATGTGAAGTTTGAGCACTTTTTCAACATTTTCATAGGAGTTATACATTACATTAGGAGGTTACATTACTCTCTCTCTTCTCTTGATCATTCATCATCGGTGTGTGTCTGAGAGAGAGAGTGTGTGTGTGTGTGTGGGTGTGTGTGTGTGTGTGTGTGTGTTGTGTGTGTGTGTGTGGTGTGTGTGTGGTGTGTGGTGTGTGTGTGTGTGTGTGTGTTTGTGTGTGTGTGTGTGTGTGTGTGTGGTGTGTGTGGTAGTCGGTAGGTGTGGTGTAGGGGAGAGAGAGAGAGTGCGTGCGCGATGGTGCGCGGGTGTGTGTGTGTGTGTGTGCGCTCGCGCCGCGCGCGCGCGCGTGTGTGGTGTGTGTGTGTGTGTGTGGTGTGTGTGTGTGTGTGCGTGTGTGCGTGTGTGTGTGGGTGTGTGCGTGCGTGCGTGCGTGCGTGCTGTGTGTGAGAGAGAGTGTGTGGCTGTGTATGTGTCAGAGAGAGAGAATGTGTGTGTGTGTGTGTGTGTGTGTGTGTGTGTGTGTGTGTGTGTGTGTGTGTGTGTGTGTGTGTGTGTGTGTGTGTGTGTGTGTGTGTGTGTGTGTGTGAGAGAGTGAGAGAGAGAGAGTGTGTGTCTATGTGAGAGAGAGAGAGAGTGTGTGTGTCTGTGTCTATGTGAGAGAGAGAGAGAGAGAGAGTGTGTGTGTGTGTGTGTGTGTGTGTGTGTGTGTGTGTGTGTGTGTGTGTGTGTGTGTGTGTGTGTGTGTGTGTGTGTGTGTGTGTGTGAGTGTGTGAGTGTGCGAGTGAGTGAGTGAGTGAGTGAGTGAGTGAGTGAGTGAGTGCTCAGCAACACCATGACAACCAACTGCAGCACTGAGTCCCATAAGAATGCAGTGAGGATTATATCTGACAATTTTGCCACCTGTTAAAAAACTATGGCTCTTATAAAAAAAATGAGCAGACCGTGAGCATCAGGGAACCCCAATGAACTGATATATGTATTTTTGGGGGTTTTGTGTGTACAATGTGGAGATGGGAGCAGTTTGTCTAAAGTGTACTTCTCCCTGCTGGGAAGAAAGATCCAGAACAATTTAACAAGGGAATCAATTGGGAGCTAGCTGGACTTTTGTCACTTCATACCCTGAAGAGGCATTTTGTCTAATATTTTTTCTTAATTTTTTTTAATGTTCCAACCTAGGAGAGGTTTTCCTACGTTTTTCATGAAAAAATATGTCTGAGGAGTGTAGGGTTTGGGAAGTATGGCAAGTTTAAAACATTTTTGGGGGAGAATTTTGAGCTGTCCTGCACTCTGTTTTGAGATCAAAGCACTCTAGAGTTAACGAGAAAACTGAAAAATGCCTCTCTACCAAGCTCCAAACTAAATTCAATATCTCAGAATGTTTAAAAGATATCAAAAGTAAAAGTCAAGTTTGAATAGCTGAAGGTCTTGTGGTCATTTGAAAGTTGGAATGAAGGGTCTGGCTGAAATTATGTGGAAGGAGATGCATTTGGCGCAAAGTGTAGGAAAACAGGATTTGAAGGCATCTCCCATTGACTTCAATGTTAAAAAAATAGTTTAAAAAGCTGAATATTTCAAAAAGTATGAAATATTTTTGAAAAAGTTGAAGGTTTCTTATCAATTGCTGAACAGGCTGAATAGTTTAATATTTGAATGGTTTCTGTAGCTGAAAGTAAGCTGAAGTTATGGAGAGCTAAAGTATTGGCTGATTTGAAGGCTCTTCCCATTAACTTCAATGTTAAAAAAAGAGTTTAAAAAGCTGAATATTTCAAAAAGTATGAACTATTTTGAAAAAGTTGAAGGTTTCCCATCGATTCCTGAACAGGCTGAATAGTTTAATATTTGAATGGTTTCTGTAGCTGAAAATAAGCTGAAGTTATGGAGAGCCAAAGTATTGGCTGAAATAATAAGGGGAAGAATAAAGTTTTGAAGTACTATAGTGGAATGCTGTAAACAGCATTCGCACTAACTATAATTTGGTTAGAAATATGGATGCTACCGAGTAAAGGAGAAAGAGAAATGCAGCATCTGGAGGAGCAGGAGTTCAGATCATTCTCTCTTTACAGTATGTGTCTCTGCCTCTGTACTACCAAGTGACACACTCTCTATGGAGTACAGCATCAACAGAAGTGTTATAGCACTCAACTCAGCAGCACATGGCTCCTGCACCGTCAATCTCTCTCTCTGTCCTTCTCTTTCTCACCCATACTGCCATACACGCACGCACACACACACAACAAATTAATCTGCCATTCTGCCTACACAATTGTCCCTTTTCTGACTGCTCAGCTCCTTGCTATGTGCATCACGGAGCTACTAATCCTTGACACTGCAGAAAATGTTTTTTTCCCCCCAAGAATAATTCTGAGTCCTTCCTGTACTCACGATGATAAACTCTTCCACCAGTTAATTACAAATGTATGGGAGGATTAGAAGGGGCAATTATTATTATCACTGGAAAATGTATGATTGGTGTCACCAAGTGTTGTATAAAAATAGCAGTTGAAGCCTGAATTAATTAACAATGTTTGTTTACTGTGAAAGCAGGATGAAGCGAGAGCACTCCTCATGGCCTAACCTTGAGGTTTTTAAGAAATGCATAGCGTTGCTATTTTACAGTTGTATTTACCCTCTGAGCTCTGGAGCACACTCACAGAGAAATATTTTCGGAAAGTAATACAGTGCCAGAGAAGGTCACTTGCTTTACTTTGCCTCGAAAATCCAAATATCAAAAGGAATCACTAATATTGAAAATCCAGCATTGCTTTTGAAGTTGCGAATAAGAAAAAAAAGAGGCCAATATATCAAATGGTGTTGCTACAATCGTGAGGTAAACAGTATAAATCCAGCGTTCCCGTTACAAATTGCCATCAGCTTTATTGAAATGCTTTGCTGTGACTAATTTGCCATTATTGCATTTCCACTGCGTCAATCGTCTGTTGCCATAAAAGTTTGGCTTGCGTACTAAGAGTGAAACATCAGCCACATAAAGTCATCAAATGACTGTAGGAGGTCTCGCTTTGCTTATTATCCACAGCTTGCTTTGTTTGTATTTACAGCCAGTGCATTACCAACCCAAACGCTAACCTTTGGAGGCAACACATGTACGGTGTCATTTTGCTAGCAATGCTGTAACTCTCAGAGAGGAAGCACATTTAATTACCAGCAGGTCAGGGGTCAAGACTAAAGATAGCGGCAGCGAAAGGTCTGGAAGAAAACAAGGTCCTTAAATCAAGGTAGGTGGTCGCAGAGATCTAATTAGTGAAGATTCTCCATGCAGTGGAAAGAGCATGAAGGGAAATTGTTTGTTTGTAAACCCCCCCCCCATCCCAAACTTTTAGGATGGAGATGGCGAGGTGATACAAAAGAACTTAGTGAAATATATAAAACACACATGGAAATAAATAAATAAAACAAAATAAAAATGGGAAGGGATGAAAACACATGTGGCCCCTGAGACTTCAGAAAAAAGGGAAACCCCTCCTCAGTGCCATGGATATCAAAACAGACTCAAACAGCACAGCTCAGCCTAACGCTGCTGACTTTGGCTCCACTATAACTGACACTGAGCTCATCCAGTCTCTTACAGTATGATGTGCAATAACCATAAACTAATTATTACGTTATGCTTACAACGGCAAAATACGGAAATGAAATGCAGATACCAGAGGCTGCTTATTCCCCTTTGGCCTCAGTGTGACTATATGGATAAGCATTGATTTAGCATGCAAGCTCTTTGAACTTGTGCAGCACTGAACCTTTGAAATAAGCTGGAAGCTACAGTATGAGGCAGCGCTCAGCAAAAGTCATGCATGACTCGTCTGGGAGGACAGAGGTCCTCGGTGTTGGAAGATTCATCATCGACAGGCTTTGCTCGGCTTGGCAGATGGGGAAGCTGCAGGGCCGACGGAGAGCTCACATCTGACTTTAAAAATGTTGATCTGAAACTGCAGTGCTCAAGTCTCGTATTGGATTCTCTCTGTGCAGACTTGTTCATATACTACTTTCATGTTTTTAATGTTCAGACAAAACTCACACAGTCATGTGAGACAAGTTTGAAATGTGAAAAGTTTGTTTCTGTACAGCCTATCAATTCAAATAGTGTATCAAATGTTTGCTTGAATGCCAAGGATTAAAAAAAGAATAACCTACATCGGTTTCAAGAGTCTTGCTTTCTGTGCTGCTTACAGCTTTTCTGTGTTTGTCTTTTCTTCGGAGTGATACATGTTCTAGATTGTCCTTCTTCAGTGCTGACAGCATTGTGACTCTTCATCAGTCACTTGCACAACAACATGAGTCATACCAATGGCTGACTACAGAATGTCACCACATAGCATCAACTTGCATACAAACCTGCATGTAACAGTTGTCATGGTGACTGATTGGAAACAAGTGCATTTATTTGTTGGTTTGCTAAATATGGAAAACAGTGAGCATCTGGCAACTAAAAGGAAATGAAAAAAGGAATACTGTCTGTTTCAACAGACAGTATTATTGTGCAACAGCTGTCTATAGTAATTTAAAAAGATTTGTTCCGTCTGAAAGATGTCCTGCTTTGGTTTCCTACATTGGAATTTACAATGAGATGAAATGAGGACAGGGTAAAGAAAGAAGAAAAGGACTGTGATGTGGCTTCTTTGTTACACTGCGAATAGATCCTGATGGTGGACAAACACAAGTTGAAATAATCATACATTGAGCCCACACCCGTACGAGTAATGAAAAATCGTAAACAATAACATCTCCCTCCGCCTCTCTCAGACTCAAACACAAAGCGTTTACAGTCTCTCATCAGGACTGCATTGTAGAGGTTTCTGTGATTGATGTGTCTGACCTATTCTGCGAGCAGGCAGCCACATCGGCAACCTAATTACCCCATCATCATCACCACGCTGTGGTGGAGCCAAACACCCAAGATGCACACATACACATGTTCCCAAGGAAAATCTAGGTAGCAGCAAGTTCCTGAGGTCTTTTCCAGAAAACGTTGAAAAGTGCAAGTTTCAGGTTGCAAAACAATGAAATGTCATTCAGACATCTGACCTCAGAAAGCCTCCTTCCAAGCAGAACGTGATGTTTTCCCCGCCATCCCTGAGAGCATATGAGTGTACTGAGAAAGGGCTGTTTTCTGGCAGAGTATTAGATGTCCCATCTATTTACTGTTTGGATCACTGACCAAACCTTTATTGTTTTACAGAAACTGTGAACACAACTTTTCCTCTTAGAGTCTTTGTCTTGAGTTCTTCACAGTTGGCTTGTCTAGTGGTTAGGTGTGCTCTGTAATTGCTTTACTTCAGAGGCTGAAATAGAGGTCATGTCGCAAAGATGAATATTACCTCACGTAATATAATTGTATTATTTTCTACACCAACTGCAGTTGTTGCATTTTAATTGTGGTTACATTTGTGTATGCTCCCAAGATATTGCTTCTTTCTGAAAGAACAGGTCTAGGGCCCAAGTTTTATAGCCTTTTCGTGTCATGCCAGAGTCAAGTCCAGACAGTGGCTTTTTCTCGAGTCCAACCAGAAATAAAAACAACATTTAACTGGGGCAAAATCTATCAAACCCAAAAGAAACACAAACATTAACCACTGCAGGGAATGTCATCCTTCTTGCCAATGGGAGTCATCAAAGGTCATTATCAGCGGATACAGATGTTGATGGTTGAAACACGCGGTGCATGCTGGGGGATGCAAAGCCTTCAGCCATACTGAAATCTACATCCTCCTCAAGAAGTAGAATTCGTATTAGCTTCTAAAAACGTCCCATTTGTAGTTAGTTATGCGTCAGATGTCACCTCAAAGCCCACTATAGACACTATACAAACTTCTACATTCCTATAGAGACACAAGACATGGGCAAACAGACAGTTAGGCTTAAAGATAAAGTAAAATTAAACACTGTAAATTATTCAGACGGACAGGCATTCAGTTTGACAGCCGGTTACATCCCTCTGCTGTATGTTTTCACAACTACTGTCCTGTCAAAGAGAGCTTTGATGTTATTGCTTTAGACAGCCCAGTTCCCCGCCACCACTCTCAATCACACCGGAGACACAAAAAACACATACAATCACATCTATTATTCATTCTGTTCAGCAAAGCCATTTGAATACATCAAGCGAGCAGACGGTGCTGTCTGTGTGTCTATTAGATGTAGCTGTAGGGAGATAGCTCATGACTGGACAATCATTAGACACACACATGATGCATATGTATGTAAGTAAACACACACACACACACACACACACACACACACACACACACACACACACACACACACACACACACACACACACACACACACACACACACACACACACACACACACACACACACACACACACACACACACACACACACACACACACACACACACACACACACACACACACACACCCTGAATTGCAGTTTGTATAAGATAATTGAATATGAATATCAGGAGAGCTGTCTGACTGCCCCAAAGCAGTCCCATCTGCCTCTGATTCTTTTAATTATTCAGTCTCTATCCATCCATCTTTAATTCACTCTCTGCTCCTCAGCTCAAGGGCTCCTTCTCCACGTAGAGTCGGACAAATTAAGCATATTTGGAAACCCCCTTCCATGTGGTAAAGATCAGAAAGAGGAGGACGTGGACAGAAAACAGGACAACACTACAGCAGGAGAGAAAGGGAAGGGAGAAGGAAAGGAGGAAAGGATGGATGGGAGTTAGGAGAGGAAAGGCAAGAGAAGAGAGCCACCGAGGGGATTTCCAGCATTGCAGAAAGCTGTCCGCCATTAGCCTCTGAAGCAACTTGTCTACTGAAGCAGCAAACCAATGAAAGTATGAAGAGCAATTGTTCTTCTTTCTAGATATCCTTACTCTTTTTTCCCCATCGTAATTTAAATAATCCGTATGTTGATAAGTTTTTGCTTAATCAATTAGTAGAATATTACATTACGTGTCATATAGCTGACGCACTTATATACAATTTTATATTCTCAAAACACTTGCCAGCGAGCAATATTTGATGTTAAACCTGGAAGTAACAGGACTACAGATACCAGGGTCCTGACTGCAGTCACTAAAAAGGGTTGTGACTATATCTATGGCCCCAAAAAGCCATATTCGTCGATAGAAGGGTAAAAGCGTTCAATATCATAAACCAGGGGCATGAGAGGGAGGCAGGGTTGTGATTTTATAAGACAATAATGGGCACTAGGGTCTAGCTTTTCTTATGGCGCTTTTCCACTGCAGCACGGTTCCACTAGGGGTAGTTCCGGCTCAGGGCTACTTTTTCACCTTTTTCTGGCCCTCCAAAATCGAGGTTCTGAATGGCCAGAGAGAATCGCTGGCAAGGGGGCTACAACTACAACAAAATGAACATATTTTACCGTGATTTAATTGTAATACACGTTTCAAAATGATGCCGAAGTAACAACATACTGATACCGGTTAGTAAAAACCATGAATGAATGCTTTGACAACTCTGCAGACAAGACGGCAGGCGAAAAACCTTTTAAAATGCGTGTTTTCTGAATGGAGATCAGATCGATCAGGCTAAGCTAACGCAGTATATGCTCCGACCGTCCACACTCACAACAACGGCCTACAGACATCAATAAAGCAGCGACTGTATTCGCCATGACACAGACAGTCTGTGGTTTGTACTGGTTTAACTTTTGACTAGTTTCTGAACAGATATGAGGAGCTGTGAGCTCTGAGTGCTAACAGCTAACGGCTGATGTTTTGGTTTTGTGGTTGGCTTTGAAGATGACGTCACGGCAGTTTTATGCAGTGTCGCTCCGCCCGCCGAACAGCCGATCGCTCCGCCTACACTGCGTTACTATAGTTACTACCCCAGTTGGTAAACTGTAATGGAAACGCAGCATAAAGTGAGCCTGGCCTATCAAGGCCTAACCATACCGTACTAAGCCGTGCGAGGCCCTGCAGTGGAAAAGCGCCATTAGAGATGTGTTTTCAGTGCCTGTGTAGCATAGAGGTCATTTCTCCAATAGGGAGTCATTGTTTTAAGCTATGATTACATTGGCTGATAGACTTATGGGCTATGGGTCTTTGTGAAGTACTGAACTAAATCTGCAACACATTTAGCCACATTTAGTAAGAATGATCCATTGTTCAGATTAAACTGCTCAAATAGCCATATACTGTAGTCAAGTAAAAAGAGAAAAGGTGGTCTTTGCTTCCTCCTCGCCCCCAACACCTACGTTATGCTTCTTATTGTAATACGCTGGTGCCAAATAGCCCTCTGAAGGTTTTTATTGACTTGTTATGCTGTTATCCTCTGCCATATGACATAAGTGTGCCACATTGAATTTAGATCAAGCGATTAAGAAGCTTTGAATAAAACACTGTGTAGCGTACAAGAGGTCAAGCTCTGGTTCCATCAAGTGCTAACTGCAATTATAATGCTAAATCAAAGTTCATTTTATTGCTTTTAAACTGGTTTACAATTTGCTTGAATACTAAAACAAGCAAGAGGTTCGTTTTTTTTTAATGTATTGGTTGTATTCTAAAATAGTGGGTTTTCACAGATAGCAATATAGAAAAGGCTTTTAGAATGACGACTAACCCTCACTGGCTAAATGTATCCAAGCAGTCACTGAAGTGTAAACATTCTGGAAAAACTCTGATAGCATCAAGGTCTTGCTTCTACAATTAAGGAAAACAGTCTTGCTAAACAACCACCCCTTCAACATGTGGGGGAATATACAGCTTGACAGGCCTACTGCGCCCATTAGTTTGTCTAGGATATGTTTCTAGGACATGTGTTATGGAAGGGTTTACCAAATTGTGACTTAGGCACTTCATTTTAAGTTAAAGCCTTGAACTGTGATGTTTGTGCAGTGCTTGAGAAACTTCCTCAATCCCTATCTTCACATCCTTAAGTTTTTATCACCAGCACAACAAATCCTTCCCCTTCTTCCCCTCTAATGAAAAGTATCCACCTGTGGTGAAAATAACATGACTCGCTGAGACGTGCTGGAGCTCTGCTGCAAATTAATTAAATACTTGTATTAACATCTTCTACATGCTACCACTGGCTCAGATAATGAAAAACAACAAAATAAGTTATCATAGCTATGCGGATGACACACAAATGTACGTAACAATTTCACCAGGAGACTATGCTCCAATTCAAACACTGAGTAAGTGCATTGAACAAATCAATGACTGGATGTGTCAGAACGTTCTCCAATTAAACAAAGATAAAACTGAGGTAATGGTTTTTGGAGCCAAGGCAGAACGTATAAAAGTTAGCGCTGAGCTTCTGTCTGCAATGTTCAAAACAACAGATAAAGCCAGAAATCTAGGTGTAGTCATGGACTCTGACCTGAGTTTCAACAGTCACATTAAAACAATTACTAAATCAGCCTACTATCACCTAAAGAATATATCTAGGATTAAAAGACTAATGTCACAGCAGGATTTGGAAAAACTTGTCCATGCTTTTATCTTCAGTAGACTCGACTACTGCAATGGTGTCTTCACAGGTCTCACTAAAACATCTATTAGGAAGCTGCAGCTGATTCAGAACGCCGCTGCTCGAGTCCTCACTAACACTAAGAAAGTGGATCACATCACTCCTGTTCTGAAGTCTTTACACTGGCTTCCTGTGTGTCAAAGAATAGATTTAAAAATACTGCTGCTGGTTTATAAAGCTTTGAATGGTTTAGGCCCAAAATACATTTCTGACCTCCTGCTAAATGATGAACCATCTAGATCTCTCAGGTCTTCGGTGACTGGTCAGCTTTCTGTCCCCAGAGTCAGAACTAAACATGGTAAAGCAGCGTTCAGTTATTATGCTCCAAATATCTGGAACAATCTCCCAGAAACCTGCAGGTCCGCTGCAACTCTTACTACTTTTAAATCCAGACTAAAGACTTTTCTTTTTGCCGATGCTTTTAATTGAACTATTCATATCTTAAACTGCACTGTAACTTTTATCCATGTATTTTTTCTTTTAATGTTTATTTTATTATCTTTTCTTTTTAATGACTGATTTTAAATGCCATTTTCTTAATGTCTTTCGTTTTTTGTAAAGCACTTTGAATTGCCTTGTGTTGAAAGGTGCCATATGAATAAACTTGCCTTGCCTTGTATTAGATTGACCGTTGAAGACATTGTTGAAAACCAGCTTCGATTTATGAAACAATTTGTCATGATCAAAGACTGTCATAGCAGAGCCGACAACGCTCAGTGGATTTTCATTTATCATGTCAGGATTGTCTCGGCCTTGATGCAAGCCAGTCTCTCTTGCTCACATTCACAAAATTGCCTTGCCTTTGTCAGACCTGATAATCACTTTACATTGTCGTCGATTAATGATTGGGAAACAAGCCTGAGGCATGAAGCATTCTGGGGGAAGGAAATCTCCCAGCCAACTGTACAAAGACAGATAACAAGGATTGAAGTAGCCATAAGCAAATGTCAATACCGGATGCACTAGAAGGTTTGTAAATCAACTGTTTAATGAAATTCACAGGAACTAGCGGGTAAAACTAAATAATAAATGTGTCTTTTTCCCATGTAAAGTTGTCCTCTGGGACCCCTAATTGTTTTTCCCCGAGAGATAAGCCTCTGCCCTGATTCGATGTCTGGCTTTCATCTGGGTGAAGGCTGGTTTATTATTCGCCCGGAGAATAATAACAAAAGCTGAATGAGAATGCGCTGAAATCTCATTTGAAATGATTGTTTGAGTCCATGATGGTCATGCCATACAATCTCTAAAAGTAGCTGAATTAAATACATATTTTTTCAGTTGTTGTGTTCTCTCTGTAGTCTATCAAAGAATGTAAGGGGATATGATTTAAGTTGTTGTCATTCCTGAACTCTTCATTATGTGTTTTTGTTAGACTTGTTTTCATATTGAGCATCACTGGCAAATGAAATGTGTCCTGCCCTCTGGTTAGGGCTAGAGCATGACTACAACTATCTGAAAGTATTTTAATACCTTACTTAAACCATGCCTTGGAATTTCAATTTGGTGAGTTAAAGCTAAGGGAGCTAACAGCTGCAGCCACACTAAGTCATTCTCGGTTAAAACAGCTAACAATGCTCGGTAACACCTTTCTTTTTTTCAAGAAAACTTGAAATACCCCCTCTCATTCAGGGAAGTGTCAGTATTATCAGTTTTCATCTTTCCTTCATCATAGATATTCACACCTGACAGCACTCTTGATTGAACTTCACTGCTTATGTTTAGTCAAGAAGAGTTAAGAGATGAAAGAATACTAACGGTGAAAGAGACAGTGTGTAAAGAAACAACAGGGTTAACTGAGAGAAAGTCAAAAAGAAAGACACATACAGAGAGATATATGGATAGAGTGGAGAGTGAGATAACAGCTAACCAGGCCGACCGAGGGGGGGTGGATTGATTGTGTCTCATCAGCCCCCCCACCCGACAGGTGTCTGACAGCCACTAGCACACGGCTTCAGCCCAGACACACACGCACTGACAGTCACGAACACAGCGAATGAAACCGTCTCTGTCTTAATCATTTTACCTCATTTGTATGCAACGATCCAGGCTCTGTGTGTGTGTGTGTGTCTGTTGCCATGTCTAACCTCTTCCTGCAGACACAAAATAAACCCAGTCGTGTGTTTGTGATTGCGCATGCAAAGCTTCTCCTGCTCTGGATGTCTTGTCTTGTCTTGTCTTGTCTTGTCTTGTCTTGTCTTGTCTTGTCTTGTCTTGTCTTGTCTTGTCTTGTCTTGTCTGTCTTGTCTTGTCTTGTCTTGTCTTGTCTTGTCTTGTCTTGTCTTGTCTTGTCTTGTCTTGTCTTGTCTTGTCTTGTCTTGTCTTGTCTTGTCTTGTCTTGTCCTGTCCTGTCCTGTCCTGTCCTGTCCTGTCCTGTCCTGTCCTGTCCTGTCCTGTCCTGTCCTGTCCTGTCCTGTGTGTGTGTGTGTGTGTGTGTGTGTGTGTGTGTGTGTGTGTGTGTGTGTGTGTGAGATGGCGAGAGATTAGAACCAGTGCAACAATTACACATTTTACACAAATGACTTGTTTCAGGTGAGGGTTGGGGTCTGTCTTAAAGAGGCCATATTGTAAGCTTTTTTAGTTGCAGCCATTCTCAAAGCATATCAAGACAAATAAGCAAATATGTTGGTGTGACAGTGATAATATTGGACATATATTGGATTGTATATTGGATCCCTGTCAACAAACAGCAGAGATGAAATGACACTGTTCATTTCCTTATCAAAAAACCCTAGGTGGAGCCAATATGGCTGACAGGGGCCTCATTTCCTTTATTTCCTCAAATCCAATTACATACCGTGTCCCTTGAACGTGTTTGTGCACAACCTAAACCAGCTTTTAGAAATCAATCAGGTGTCATGTTTGTAGTTCTCCCACAACAGAGTATTGAATAGCATTCAATAAATAGTTGGAGTTTTATGAGAGCTTGTAGAAAGGAATCGGCTTCAGACCTTAAAATCAGTGCAATAAAGTCAGTCCTCTCATGAACACAGTAGCCAGATACACATAGCTCTTGTGTTTATGACTTCGGATGAGTTCACAGGATATGCTTGGACTGACTGATTGTGCTGCAGCTGCAACACACACACACACACACACACACACACACACACACACACACACACACACACACACACACACACACACACACACACACACACACACACACACACACACACACACACACACACACACACACACACACACACACACACACACACACACACACACACACACACACACACACACACACACACACACACACACACACACACACACACACACACACACAGGCAAACAAACCTCACAGGCCTTTGGCTGGCCTGGCCTCATTCAGACAGCAACTTTGCTTTCCCACGCTTACAAACTGGAGCAGACCATCCTGGAATAAGACACCGTGGAATATTCACTGGACAAACTATCGGAATATTGTGTCTCATTTCCGAACGATCACATAAGTCAGCTGGGACCTTTTGATTCATTGTTATCTACCACACACACATACAGTATATAAACGCACCTACATGTACATGGAGGCCTGTTTGTTGGCTCTCTATACAACTGAGGATAGAATTGACTGTAAATGCAGGCGTTTTAATCCACCCAGCCTGATGGATTACATGTCAAACGTGCCGATCCATTCATAGTGCCATGTAGTGAAAGACCTGATCGATTTGCCATGCCTCCTAGCTTTAATCCTCTAAAGACTTAGTCCCAACTCAAGCTGTCCTGTCGCAATGTCTTTAATTGAGTGGGACGGCTCAGCGCTATGGCATCACTCTGACGCCTTCAGGGACTGCAGGTGGTACAGCTTACAATCCGCTGCGTATTGTGTAGCTGCCGCAGCGTTGGGTAGCGTTCCCACTGAGCTATCAGCGGTTGAGCAGCAGTGTGTGTACGCCGATGTTACTCGATACATCCTTTGGGAATTAACTAATTTATAGCATTGTTGGCATCTGGCCTCGTCTGAGATTTCTCAGCTGTCTTTTTCCTCTCTTCTCGCTCCATCCCTCCATCTTTTCCCACTGTTGCTTTATGTGCCAGGCTTGCACACTATTATGGACTGATTATAGCTCCACAGCTCTCATTACTGTCAATGAAGGGTAATAGCTGGCTATTATTGGGCTATTAGAGAAGAAGATGATTTGCACATTATTAGCCCTTTCTGCTTAGTAACTCGACAATCAACCACAGTGGCTTTGTTTTTGGGAAGTGAGCTACAGTATGAGATATACTGAAATGCACTATGCCAACAGAGAGCAACAGGCACACGGTTAAATGTGTAGACATCACTTTAGCCTCATTGGTGTCAATCACAGATGGCAGTTAGTGGATCCCAAAGCACACATCCTGCGTAAGCCTTACATTTTCAGCTGATTAATAAACATCCAGGCTGCTAACCCACCATGCTGTGTGCACTGCTGTCAAGTTGAAGCTGTTTGGAAAACGTAATCCAAATAGAAGAAGAAAGTGAGTTTGAGCGTATTCACTGAAAGCAGCATGTTTGGTGATGATCAACCACACAGAAACTTAAAGGTGGGGTAGGTAATTTGGAGAAACCAGCTCGAGTGCGCTAGAATTTGAAAATACACAGCCGGAACAAATCTGCCACTTCCTTACAGAGCCCCTCCTCCAACACACACGAACGCGCACATGACCAATGAGGGCACGAGATAAGTTTGTGCACAGATGGAAGGCTGACAGGCAGGTAGGCCATCCAGTTATTTTAGCCGGGCCGGCTAAAATGATTGGTCGTGCTTTTTACAGTACTACAGCTTCCACAGATGACATTTTTGCATGGATTTTTTGTCACAGCACTTCAGATATTCATTGCTCTCGGGATGTTAAGAGCACTCCATGGAGTATAACAAAAAGTGGATCTCGAGCCGGTTTCTCAAACTTACCTACCCCACCTTTAACATTTGCGACAATTTGAGTTTTCTAAAGAAGCTGTGAAGGAGTCTAGAATGTTTTTATGAATCCACAATATTGTATATATTCACAAACAATTATTTTTTGGAGAATATTGCAGCAAAAAGTAATTCAATTCAATTCAAAACCTTTATTTATCCAGGTGAATCCCATTGAGATCAATGATCTCTTTTTCAAGGGAGACCTGCAGCAGTAGGTTCCACATGAAGACATAAAACATAAACAACAGAACAACAAAAGGACATCATACAGCAACATGTACAGGGATTACAATTTACATATTTAACCACATGTACAGGAACCAACAGCATCTGATTGTGTAGCATCCAACCGAGCTTTAAAAACATGTAGTGGTACTAGCTTGGTAATTTTCCATTCTTTTTGCAGACTATTCCATTTTAGTGGAGCTGCACATCTAAAAGCTTTCTTCCCCAAGACAGTCCTAGCACTTGGCACATTTAATAAAACCACAGCATGCGATCTCAGGCAATAAGTACTTGCAATTCGCCGAGAGATCAGGGAGCAGATATAAGATGGTAGTTTATCCAACATGGCTTTGTAAATGAAAAAGTACCAGTGACTGAGCCTCCGTACAGTAAGTGATGGCAAAACCGCCTTGGTATACAGTGTACAGTGATGCGTAAGTGCTTTACAATTTGTCACACATCTCAGTGCACTGTGATACGCAGCTTCTAACTTGCTCAGGTAATTGGCAGGTGCATTCATATAGACCAGATCCCCATAGTCCAGCACAGGTCAAAAGGTCACAGTGACTAGCCTTTTCCTGGCCTCAAGTGAGAAACAGGACTATTTCTGTAAAAGAAACCTAGCCTAACCCTCAGCTTTTTAAAGCAGGTTATTTACATGAAATTTAAAAGTGAGACAGTCATCAAGCCAGTTACCCAGGTATTTGTAACAGGCAACCACTTCTAGTTATATTCCTTGCGTTGTTACAATATCCAAAGCAGTCTCTGGTGTATTTTTAGCTTTTGAAAAGAGCATTACCTTGGTTTTATCCACATTTAAAAGAAGCTTAAGCTCAGAGAGCTGAGCCTGAATAATGTTAAAAACAGCCTGTAATTTAACAACAGCCTCGTTAATGGAGGGACCTGCACAGTACATAACGGTATCGTCCGCATAAAAATGTAAAGTTGCTCCTTCGACATTTTCACCTAAACTATTAATATAGATAGAGATTAATAGCGGACCTAATTCACAAACCACCCCACTGCATGGCTGGATATGCCAATACTGACTAGCCTCTGCTTTAAAATGCGATGATCGACGGTATCAAAAGCTTTGGATAGGTCAACAAATAGAGCTGCACAACTCTGCTTATTATCTAAAGTACTCGTAATATAATTCACCACTTTCATTGAGGCAGTGATGGTGCTGTGTTGCTTTCTGAAGCCTGACTGATGTTTAGACAGGATGTCATTGTTACATAAAACATCTTTACCTGCTCACTCACTAGGCGTTCAAGAACCTTGGCCAGAACTGACAATTTGGAAATGGGTCTATAATTGTTTAATAAGGTGGCCTCCCCTCCTTTTAGTAGTGGCAGGACATAAGCTGACTTCCATACTTTTGGGATTTTGTTCGTGCTGAGAGGTTAAAAAGAGTAGTAAGAGGTGGAGCAATAAAATATGCAGCTATCTTTAAAAAGAAAGGTTCTACGTTGTCCGGGCCAGCCGGCTTCTTAGGATCTAGCTTGGTTAAGACTTCACGAACAACATCAACAGTAAAAGGAATACAACTGAAGGGGTTTTCCAGACCACATTGTTCAGAGTCACCGACTGTGGGGGTTCACAGAAGCAGAGTTAGAAACAGAATCAAACAGAGTAGTGCATTTATTACAAAAAGTAATAAATGCACTACTCTGTTCGATTGGTCACGTTTAAGTCAATGTTACCTTACATAAACATGTCTCAATGAGTCACACAGGGTGACGTGTAGGCTTTTATATTAAGTGAGTTATCACTGAAAGAACAGAACAGACATAAGGGAACAGCTATAAATGCTCACACATTAAAGCCTGAAGCTTGCAGATGTGTTTGCCATTGAGAGTGTAATTTAAAGACCGGATTTAGCAGCTATTTTCTCCTTTATAATGGTACACAACGGGGTAGTTCACTTCCTGGGTAATGATTTTCCGTGAGTCTTTTTTTTTTTTTTTAGCCCTAGCAGCTTGTTGAAATATAAATGGAGAGAACCAGAAACCTGTCGACCGTGACAATCTTACCACAGAGTTCTGAATGGCATCGCTGAATGTCAGTGTTTGGGAAGGCTAAATAAAAATGTTTACCTGACGCTGCCTGCCTCCGGCGTCTATAGAAAAGAGATCAACTCAGTGAAAGCACCGCCTGCTGACCAATCAGAGCTCAGTGTGCGGGGTCTAAATCTATCAAGTCATATTACAGGATAAAGGAAACACAGTTTAAACTGCCGTATGCAGAGAAGACGCCGACGTGTCGCACACCAGGCACTTATCATTCATATCACATCATCAATCAGATCATCGATCATATAATATCATATATTTCCTTATCTGAGTCAGCTGAGCCATATCTGGCTGTGCAACACTCACAGTGTCACATACTGTATGCATGAGTATTATTTTAAGCAACACATTAGGTTGACTAAACACTCAACTCAAATGTAATTAAAGTCAGATCCACTCGTGTCTAGATGGGGCAGTGATATCATAAAACTGTTGTACGCTTTCAAACACTCAGTTTATTTATTTTTTAACCAGTTGTTCTGTATTCTCCTTGCAGGTGCAACTCTGTGGCTTGTATCCTGGATTATATGTTTAAGTCATGGATGTTTAAAGTTCATATTTTTCTAATATTAGTTTACTTTTCATTAATGAATTATGACGCTGCGCTGTCAGTACACTTGTCCCAGATACGACTCTGACTTGTCCCTGTTTGTGATTGGTCAAATGTTTCTAACCCCGCCCTTTCACGTGAACGCTCTCAGCTGGAGAGAGAAACCCTGGCTTGATTTACCGAGTTGATAACCAGCGTCGTAGGACCGCTTAGCGAGATCTCGTTTGTTAGCGTTAGTTAAGATAACTCAAACATATCCAGGGTCTGTTGAACTGGCTTCGTAGTACAGGGCACAGGTGGCTGCATAGCAGCGCTAATGTCAAAGACACAAACATTATACATTATATTTGTATTTTACCAGGATGCAGTGACACAAATATTTGGGAAGGCTTAGCCTTCCCTAGCCTACAGTACCCGCCGCTCCTGGTTAAGTTGTTATTTCAAATTTCCATTCACAATAAATGGCAACCCTGTTGTGTCTACAGCGCTCCAAGTCCTTGTCTATGACTAGCCATAATGCACTTTTTGTTTTTGTTTCATGGCATCCTGGCCCACCCATGGCTACAGCGCTGAAGGAGAGACTAGTTCTATACTAAAAATGTTGCCTAACTTGCCTACCAAAGACACCTGCCACTGCTCACATGTCCTGCCTCAGGAGCATCCATTAGCTATTAGTCCTGTACGAACACACACACACACAAACCCAGGTGTAAGGTCGGCCAAGGTCTCATCTCACTCTGCTGGGTCTCACTCACATTTGCTGCCTATCGAGAGGCGAAGTCCCTCCCTTTCCGGTGGAACACATGGGACCTTATTTCGGAAAGATTATGTATTGAAGTCAATGGCGAGAGAAAACGTATCTTTCGATCCCGGTTTAATTGTGCCATGAATTACACATATGATCTTTGTCAATCTTAAACAATTATTTCCGTGTAAAAAAAGTCACAGTTTGTCGTAAAACTGTTGAAATATGAGACTATGAAAAATACACAACGAGAAAGACTACAAATTCCAGAGTCGCGTAAGTGATGTCACAATTGTTTTCCTCCACTAAATATGAGAGATAGCTAAGATAAGCTAACTTTAACAAGATGCCTGTGTGCTTAGTACCAGGTTGTTATCATATCAGCAATGGGTCTTGCTCGTTCTTTCGCTTCCCGTCTGATGAAAGGACCAGGACAAGTGGCTGGATCAAGATAGCTAACTAGCTAGTAGCAAGCACGTTAGTTAGCATTACAGCCTTAGCCTTGTCATTTTTATTAGCCTTAACATGAAGTACCATTAAGTAACCCAAAATGTTAAACAGTAAGAGTAGTAGTCATATTTCGTGACATTTTTGAAGAGTACTGTGATCATTCTATAATACACCGTTTAACAGGGTTGCCAACTTTGGGTACCTGGCTGGAGTGAGATTTTGATATCATGGGTTTAATTACACATTTGCGCACTAAATGACTGCAATCGTGTCAGTAGCGGGACCTTAGCATATATATAAAATATATACAAATACACAATAATGGACAGACTATAAAGGGCACAAAGTTTCATTCACTAATGAAAGTCAAACACGTGTTTGTTTCCACTGTTTTATTGTGTGCATAGGCCTGTCACGATAAGCAATGAATTGACTTATCGTATGATAAATAAAAATGAACTGGATAACTTTTCTGACCTCGATACATTTCCATTTGCATGAAGATGTGACTAGCAGTTTGAAAGGATGTACTTGAATTATTATTATGTATTATCATTATGTCAGTGGTCTAAAATGGTCATACAACTATATATATATATATATATATATACGTTTTTTTTATTTTTAATAAATAATAATAAGTGCCGACCCTTTTTGCTTTATGATTGTTTGTTATGTGGATTTGTAGTATTTGTGTTATTGTATGTTCAATAAGGTGTATTTTGCTAAATCTTGAGACATTGCCACTGTATGTAGGCAGGCCATCGGGAAGACCGGGAGGTTTCCTGATGGCCTGGCCTGTTAAGTGGCCTGCTGGTCTGGCGATTTTTTAAAAATTATGTATTGTGAATGCAACGCTGCACAAATGTGGGTTTGCCTCACACAGGGTGACTGTCTGTCTACTACATGATGTGGCCTGCCGACATGGCCACTTCCATACCGATCATAAATCAAAGCCCTCGATTGGTCTCTGTGTGTCATTCAAGCTCGGGAGGGTGTGTGTATGTATGCAACACGTTCTCACTCCCAACCCGTCACATGTGGACGGACGGTCAGGGCCCCTCCCCGTCACTCTATTACGGACAGGGTACTCCTTGAAAGTCAGTTTTCAACGGGCAGGGCGTCCCATTGACTTGCATAGAGCTCCCTGAACGTTGGTAATAGAGGAGTTGGGATCGCGGCTAAATGCTCTCCGCAGACCCATTCTCACAGCGTTTATCAACCTTTTTCTTACTCAATATCAAGCCACACTTATTGTTTTTACTTCTTTATTTTAATTGAATAATGTAGGACTTTTGTTGCCGTCAGTTATGGGGAGAGTAGGGGCTCAGAATACTGAAATCTGTATTGTTTCATCGTTTTTTCCTTCTAATTTTGAATTATTTTCTAAACCACACACTGTTATTTACTCAACAATAACACATAATTATCCTTGTGTTTATTTATTTGTTTGATTAATAAACACAAGTTGGAGGCCGTCAGGACCGAGGGTCGGAGCAGCTCATAGTAGTTGCTTTAGAGAATTTTAGAGTATTCTCTCCGCTTCGCTTGACAAACCCCGTGATAGTCCTCAAGCTCTGTGATTGGATGTTTGAGTGTGCTACGAGGGTTACGCCAAGCGTCGAACAACACTTTGAAATGGGATGGAACCACGGCAGACTGTCCAAAACTGGATTTGAACGGGTCCACCCCGTCCCCAGAACTACACATGCTGGCTATTGTGTGTTTCGCAACATGTTCTATGGCACGTCTCTACTGGGAATTGTAGTTTTAAAAGATGATTTCGTATTTCCCATAATAAGAAGTTGCCAGTATTAAACTGTGTACATCCCTGGAGGTTTAGGGGATAGGAAACACTCAAATTTAAAACATATAATTAATAAATGGGTGAAAATTGCTTGTGCCCATAATGGGTAGCATTATATACCCACACGACAGCTAAGGTCAGAAGAGCTTTATTTAACAGCTGGTCTTATGTCTGTGACCCCTCCTGTTGTGAATTGATAAGCCTGAAACATGCACTTGTCAAGGTTCAGAGGCAAATATGGCATAGCCATCGATCATCTTACATTACATTACATTGCATTTAGCTGACGCTTTTATCCAAAGCGACTTAAAATAAGTGCGTTCGACCAACAAGATACAAACTTGAAGAAAACAGAATCATATAAGTACATTAGGTTTCATAGAGCTAACACATTTCAAGTGCTACTCAACTGGCTTTAGATAAGCCAGTCCTTTATTAGTATATAAGTGCTTTGTTAGTAATTATATCGCTCGAAGTGGAGTTGAAAGAGATAAGATATACTTTATTGATCCTAAGTTGGAAACATTTGCGTTACATCAGCATGTGTAACAGTTGTAAATATGCAGTGGTGTTTATTTGTAAATCATTTAGTATACAGTAATCACACAAATTCTGTGTTTTATATTTAATAATTCTGTGTTCTTTATTTATTGATTGTTCAATACCTGACAAGGTCGGAGATGAAAAACCTGGGTCGCAGATTCCTCAACAGTGCATTACAAGACATCTATCAATATGTGTGTATGTATACCTCCACCATTAAACTGTCGTACTCTGCACATTTCTTATACTATCTACATACATCTTATAAGAGTATAATACGTATAATATCAGTTAAAATAAGTGCTTAAACATACAGTAGTACAAATTATCTAAACACATATTTCCAAGGCCCCCCTTTATAATTATTAGGATAAATAAAAACAGGTTTGAAATCATTCCAATGTCTACTATAAACCAAAAATATCGTTTAAAGTTGGAGAGATACAAAAATATAGGTAAAATAAGATATAAAATAACAACAAAAATAAAATAAGTTACATTTATTTGTTATTGGCTATGGTAGGTTATTGGTTATGTTCACATACTTATTTGATTATTAAAATGTAAACCGATCTTTTTCATATGGGTGTTTTAGAGTTGTACCCCCTGGATCAGGTCTCTGGTAAACTGTGGGTTTTCTCCGGAAGTTTTTCCTTGTATGATGTGAGGGTCTAAGGACAGAGGGTGTCGTATTGTCATACTGATATTTTGTAAAAACTGTGAAGTCCACTGAGACAAATGTAACATTTGTGATATTGGGCTATATAAATAAACATTGATTGATTGATTGATTGATAGATAGTAATTGTGTGCTCAAAGTGCACCAGATTGAAGCATTTTACTTTAAAATGTTCAAAAAAAATCTTCCCGGGGGGGCATATTCCCAGACCCCCCTAGAGGATGTGACGTCCACCCAGAGGTCGCGTTAACCGAATATTTTCCGTCAATGACGGATTTTTTCTAACATCTGAAAGCAGTCCGTCATTTTGACGGATTAGAACACAACTCGGAACAGCGCCAAAATGTCCACCAGCGGCCCACATTATATTACATCCTTAGTGGCCAGGTAGACTGAGGGCGATCTACTGTACTCTACTGTAGTCTGTAACTATTATTTAGTCATTCACACCCCTGTCCAGTTGGTGGCGAGTGTGTGTATATTAAGTAGCTATTGTCTAGTCTTGTTTTTGACCTCGTTGATTACCTCGTTGTTTAACCGGCTTTAGTAATCACAAAATGTCACGGCAGCTGATCGTCCGAAGCTTTTTTAATAAGCCCAGTAATTGTGATGGTGTGGATAAACGAGGTGAAAAAAGAGGGATTGGTGGAGGATGAAGGACAAGCCAGTAAGTTTAAGTGGCTGAGGAGGGGAGATGGCAAAAGATGAGTAACGGATTTGTCCGAGGGTGCACGATGATGCAGAAATCAGCGTTCAGGCTAGGCGACAGCAGATCAATTGAGTTGTTCTTGTAAATGTTTTGTTCATATTTTGATTGTAATTGTCTCATCTAAAACTATGGCATTGTTCATATTTGTTTAGTTTAGGCACAATAGTCGCGGTGTTTTTAGCGGCCTCTGCCCCCCTCTGCTGTGCTGTCAGTGCAGGAAAAAAGAAATCATTCATGTTCGTGTTGACATGAAAAGTGACCACACGGTCGGTGTCTCTGTTCATCTTTTTCTTTCTCCGTGCCCTTAAAAGTTCTGTATGAATCATAAAAAAATAATGAATGAATGAACATTTGCTGCTCAGTACCCAAACATAAATATGAAATAGGCTATGTCTCATCTCATCATTAAAACATGAAAAATAAAATGACGGGTAATAATGGATTATGACGGAAATGTTACGATCCTGTCCGTCACAATGATGGACAACGAAAAAGTCTAACGCAACCACTGCGCCCACCCCCCAATTCAAACATGTTCATACAATAATGAATACATTTGAAGCCATTTTGACGTATATTACCTATGTCAATAAGTTTCTGTTTTTGTAGTGTATTTGTCTTTTGTAGAGATCTTTCATTTAATCTTTATATCTAAAATATCGCCTAGGGCAGGAAATTGGCTAGAACCGGCCCTGGTACTAGGCCTCAAGAGCCTTTCTTGTGCTGGCAGAATCATAGAAACAAATTGGCGGAGCGCACTTCGCACGCACTAAAAAATTCCACGTGCTCCGCGCTCACATTATGCTAGACCCACGCGCCTTAGCACCACTGCTATGACTCCATCCTAGGGGAAACACTGCAGCTTCAAACTGTACAATGCCGGATCCTTAATCACAGGAGAAACTTCCACGAATGGGAAACCCATGGGAGAAATGTACGACTCCATCGTTGGAGGAAAAAGCCACGAGGAGCAAATGCAGCGTTCTGCAGGGAGAAGTGAGGGAACTCAGCGAAAAACTGAGCAATCGCAGCACCGTTACTGTGAAGTTCAACGAGATGAGAGCCAAAATCGAGGAAAAGGACATGGAGAACCAGAACCTGGAGAAAAAACTCAAATACCTGAAGAAAAGGGACGAGGTGAGTGAAGAACTCAGAGCAAAATATGAAGCTGGGTTACAGATCTTGGTCCAACTGGAGAAGGATCTCTGTAAAATGCACGATGAGGTGAAAGAGGCAACGGAAGGATTAACCTGTAAAAAAGATCTCCTGCTAAAAGATCACCTGCATTTTGAGGAAGTCCATGAGAGGGTTCTGGTTCTGGAAGAGACCAACAAGATGGCTGAGTTTGAGAGAGAAGAGATTCAACTCCAGAATGATGATTTGGAAAGTAGGATTCAGGATTTACAGATCTGGATCCAGAAGGAGAAGGATTTCTGTGAAATACACGACTCAACGAAAGAGGCACAGAAAGAGTTAAAGCGTCAGAATAGAGTTCTGATGGAGAAACTTCAGGGTCTGCAGGAAGAAGAAGTGGAGGTGAAGGTCCTGGCTGAAAACTGCAGGATAACCAAGACAACAAAGTTTTCGACTCCATCGTTGCGGAGGAAAAAGCCACGAGGACCACATGCAGCGTTCTGCAACCTGGTCCTCTGTAAAGCCATGGGTGAGCTCCAAAGGAAACTGGACCGAGAAGAAAACTGGTGGTCCAAATGTGATGAAATTAAAGAGGAAACGGTCGCCTTGAAGATGAGGAACAGAGCCATCACCGAGAGAATCCAGCAAACCAGCAGAAGCCTCCAAACTCTGAGCGTTTTAGAGGCAGATCACAAGGTAAATACTGCCTTGTATCTGACTATAGTTTTCTTTAAATAGTTCTCTATGTGTGTTTTTAATTGTTGTTTTACTTTTATGTATGCACCACGACATCAAGTCAAATTCCTCGTACGTGTACCTGGTAATAAACCTGATTCTGTTTCTGATTCTGAAGGCCATGGGCTCAGAGAATACGTTTCTGTTGAGCCAGAACAAAGATCTGCAGAGGACCCTGGACCAGCTGGAGAAGAAGCTCTCAAAGGAGCAGACTCAGACCCTCAAGAACCACCTGGTGACGGAGGAGAACGGAGCCGTGATCCAGGTAAACTCACACCTCGAACACCAGATCAGGGAAGTGAGATACTCTCTGCAGGGAGAGAGCATCCTGGACATCAATCTGGATTCACTCCGAGAGGAGAAGCAGGAGCTGAAAGTGCAGAAAGCCACACTGAAGAAAGACCTCACTGAGCTCAGAAAGACGGAGAGCAGAGAAAGGTCTCAGCAGGAGAAGCGTACGGCGCTCAGGGGGGAGAATGGGAACCTGCGCAGGGATCAGGAGGTCCTGAGGGGGAACATCAGGGACCAGGAGGTCCTGAGGGGGAACATCAGGGACCAGGAGGTCCTGAGGGGGAACATCAGGGATCAGGAGGTCCTGCGGGGGAACATCAGGGACCAGGAGGTCCTGAGGGGGAACATCAGGGACCAGGAGGTCCTGAGGGGGAACATCAGGGACCAGGAGGTCCTGAGGGGGAACACCAGGGACCAGGAGAACCTCCTTTCATGCAGCCAGGCAGAAACTAAGTCTCCCTGCTTGCTTGCCACCTTCTTCTAAAGGAAGTGAGACTGAAACTCACCTCATGGGTTTTCTCCGGGTTAGCTCCGGTTCCCAAAAAAATGTATTCTAGTTCCCAGAGTTCTGTAGTGAACCTGGAGATGTGTTATGAAATGTAACGTAGGGTGGGCATTAGGGCTGAACGATTAATCGATTTTAAATCGAAATCGCGATTTGAAATGATGCGATTATCAAATCGCAAAGCCTGCGATTTTTTTAAACATTTTTTTTTTTTACATTTTTTTTTAAACAATTTTTTTTTTCTTGTGTGTCAGTCATCCACACTAATCAGAAGTGCTGTGCTCCACATGTACCAGCCATTGTTAATCAATCAGAAGTGGCCCATGATAGAAGGTGATAGACAGATTGATCCAATCACCTGCCAAGTGCTGCCAATGGAGCTTTAGATGGTTTCTGGGTCAGGTCAGTAATGCTCCATCACATGTTTCTATTACAGGGTGAATCTTAAACTGAAGCTTGACGTTAAAGCAACCCAACGGAAGTTTCATGTAAGTTTAGTTCTTTCCCTCGTAGCTCGGGCTGCGGGGGTGCTAGAGACGGGAGTACGTTGATACGACCTTCCTAGCCGGAGTTATGGCCACATTTTACAATAAACTTCCGTTGGGTCGCTTAAAAACAAATATCGCAATTCGAATCGCAATCGCAATATTTGTCAGAAAAATCGCAATTAGATTTTTTCCCAACGCGCGCGCGCACACACACACACACACACACACACACACACACACACACACACACACACACACACACACACACACACACACACACACACACACACACACACACACACACACACACACACACACACACACACACACACACACACACACACACACACACACACACACACACCCACACCCACACACACACACTGAAGTTCAATTTCAGTTGTGTTTGTTTGTTCTTATCATGAAATCCACCACTGCTCCCAAGCATTGTCTGATCGGAGAATATTTCTCAGTCTTTGATCAAAAACACTTGCAATTTCTGACATCATTCCCAGGAAGTTGTGTAGTTTCTCTTTGGTCTGCAGTGGCTTAGATGTGTTCTCCTTCTGAAGCACGTTGGATCAGATGATGGCGTCTGTGTCACGGGCTCATTAGCTTTTACAAGAGTAGAAACACAGCACCAGGGCGGAGCAGATGGGTTGCAGAGATGGAAGCATTATTTAACTGAGGAGACACCGTTCAAAAGCCATTATGTAGACAGGTGCAAACAACGTCAGTGAGGAAAAATGTTGTGGCAATGTTATAACTGTAATATAACTTATAATGTTCTCGTGCCAGTTTAAATCACAAGCTAAAGCTGCATGAGTGTCCCATCCCAAATGATTGCCCTTTAATAGATTCAGCCTGTAGGCCTTTGAAGTTTGAAACCTACACAGAGGTACTTCTCAGTGGACAGGAAGCAGTACATGGAAAATTAAGCATGAAATACAAACTGTCTGTTAACAGCAGTGAGCGTCCTTTAGTAGTAAAGCACACACTTCTCCATATGAGCTGTACAAGCGTTTTATCGCACATGCAAGTACATGTCGGGAAGGGAGTTGCATTACAAAAGTAGTGCTTGAAAATGCATCAAAGAACCACAAATCAAGTCAATTTGTGACCGAGGTGTTGAAGCATGTCACAGTGAAATATATTATAATTCTGAGGCAGGAAGGCAGGAGAGCAAACAGAGGATTAGGAGAGCAGGCAGCGCGATACAAGTGAGTGTTTAGCCTGGATTGAAATGCTGAGAGTGTCTGTGCCAGTGATGCTCGGTATAATTCGGCTTCTCTGCCTGCAGACTCCTTTACATGTACATGTTTAGGCTGCTAAGCCCAAGTGTATATGCAGCGTGCCTTATGTAATGTCACAGAACAATAGGTAGAGGTTACGATGACATAAGAAGAGGTATATTTAAAGTCACCTGAGGTTAGGGTTCAGAAAGACAAGAATACTGTCAAAAGATAGCCTGGACGTCCAATCTTAGGGTATCTTCGGGTTTCTTCGACTACTACTTCATGTTCTACATTTTGCCTAGTAACAGAAGCAGCATCATTTCTGCCGTCAGCAAATCGTCCTCAGCATAACCTCCGTGTCCCCCATAATAATGATGTAACGTTCCTTCCTGAATATATTCTCCCCATTCTGACAAGAATAGATCGGAGGCAATTGAAACACAAATGGGAAACACTTAAGTTGATCTGTAATCAGAACGAGGATCCACAATTCCCTCATCACAACACAATCAAACAATGCTTCGAGGGCGAGGTTATTAGGATAAATTAATTGTAGTTAGAGATTGCAGTATGATTGTAGAATTTAAATTTGATCCAAGTGCTGCCTTACTTATCACTCTCTGTGCAAAGAGGAAATACCGTGTTTGGGATCCTGCATTAATGCTGACATGTCATTTCATTATCCGAGTTACAATCCTTTCTTATTCTGTATTGTTAGTTCCTGTTGATCTGAGTCATGATAACCACACTGCCCCAGCTGCACTGACACATGTTGCAATCCAGCCCTGGTGGACAACTTGGCCCTACACATGACCGTGTGACCCTGGTGTTTAGATACAAGCCTTGAGGGAATTCCCCTAAACAGGATGAAGGTGTGGAGCTCCTGCGGTTTCCTGTGTTCTATAAAGCTTCTAAATGTTATTGTCTGACTGTTGACGGCTGTGGATTTGGAGTGACATGCAGGTATTTAGCAACATCATAATATTATGTGATGCGTCATATGGAGACATTCATTTGCGGCTCAGTGGGAGCTGGATGTCTGCCTTGACACAGTGTTGCTCGCCCGTAGGGGAGTCAGAGGCGCATCGCTGGGATTTGTCAACATCTACAAGACAAACATTGCCATCGCGGCGAAAACAGCGACAAAACTGAACTCTGGTGGTTGTCATGTCTGATTGTAGTCCTTTAAAGACAGGACACATTTGAAATGTTAAAGAATGGCCGAGTCATGAATTCCTAATGATCTACAATACTGCAGTGATTACACAGGAGAGCATCTGATCTGGCTCCAGAACATATCTTTTCCTGGGGATACATTTTCCTCATTACAAAGAGAAAAAGCTACATTTTGACGTACATCATGTTGGTTTCTTTTAGGTCACAGAGGACAAATGCACCTCTGGTAACAATTAACGTGTTGTGAAATAGAAGGTCTGCAATGTTATAGGTTGTCCAGATTAATTAAAAGTGAATAGAGCTTCTGTGAACAATTGGTAATCAGTGGATGTCAGTGTATACAGCAGTGTGCACTTTAACTGTTGGTGGTCTCTCGCGTGGTTTCTGCTAAACCATCGCAGCCAAACGTTCATGTTGATGCCAGTTGAATTCCCCATCGGGCTCTTATCTTTTACAAGGTATGCCTGCCATCTGTTTACAAAAATAACATCAAAAGATTAAAACACATTTGAATCACAAGTGTATCAGGAATTGCCATGCAAAGACCAACCGCTGCAGTGAGATGTTCCTACAGTTGAGTCCGTGTTGGTCTTTGTCCTTCAACACCAGCACTCAAGAACTGGTTCAGTTTGAACAAAAAAGCTTTTCATGGGGTTTCATATATTTCAATTCCTGCGCGTCATTTTTCTCTATTTCCCAATCAATTTGAGTCACAGCAAGAACCTGGGATAAAGCTGAATATCCGGAGTGAGACAGAAAAGAGAAAAGGTACATAAAGAGTTACACCTACACAGCTTTCTCTGACTGGCATTAGCTAAATTGGGTTTAAGTGTTGGTGCTTAAGCTTAAGTAGGGTCAACAGTAAAGGTCCACTTCATTTGGCGTCCATCATTGAATAGTCGTTATCAAAAATGACCGTGGCAGAACATACCACAAATAATGAATGTTGGTGAAAGTCGGTTCAGGGAGTAAGTTACAGGAAGAATGAAAATGGGCAAAGCAAATTGGACCATTCCATTTTATAATCCATTAACAGCAGATCTATCACTACTGATTTCACTGTGTGTGTGTGGTGGTGTGTGTGTGTGTGTGTGTGGTGTGTGTGTGTGTGTGTGTGGTGTGTGTGTGTGTGTGTGTGTGTGTGTGTGTGTGTGTGTGTGTGTGTGTGTGTGTGTGGATGTCTGGTGTGTGTGTGTGTGTGGGTGTGTGTGTGTGTGTGTGTGTGTGTGTGTGTGTGTGCTTTGACACTCAGCAGAGTTGACTAATTTCCCTGCCAGCAGCTCCAGTAGTTTCTCTTTGTTTTATTCGAAACCTCTCCATCTCCACAAGAGTTCTCCCCCAACCCTCATTTTAGACGTGTGTTGGGATTCTGCCAGTTTCCCAGTATGATTACAGCGTGTGCCTTGCTCCATTGCATCGCTTTAAATCCTGACTTTGAGAAGAAAACTCATTAAAGATGCTTTTTGAGTCGCCCGTTGTCATGCTTGCACAGCTTGTGTGTCAGAAAACAAACGGATTGGACAGGATGACGGACGTGAAGCCAAGACAGACAATGGGCAGGACAGCAGATGCACAAAGGTGTACAGAAACTAGGTTTGAACACTGGACAAGCAGTTTGTGAAACTGGGTTACCAATAACTTGGTTTCTAAGTCCCTATAAGGGAACAAAGATGCATACAGTACATAAAGCATCCGCCACTCTTCTGTTCCAGGTCAGGAACTCTGGTGATCCCCACGATTGGATAAACTACTGTACATTTCAACACTGTATTATATTTGAACATACAAACATTATTTAGAGAATCACCTCCGTTAATACCCAGAAAGCAGCATGATGCGAGTCCTTCAAAAACATCTCAATCTTACTTACAAAACTATGATTCACTTACATACTAATAACTACTCACAGCCTTTTATCAATTCATCTTCACAGGCTATTTAACAAGAATATGTTAACCTGTTGCTTATTAGCTTAATATTCAGCATAAGGGCTGAACCGATGGGGCTCTACCTAACATGACCCATACACTACGAATCTGCCTTAATATCTAGTTTGAGCAAATCCCAGAACTGTTGTCTGGCAACTGTAGGAAAAAAGCTAATATAGGATTTGGAGGGAGAGAAGTGGGCGAATCTGTCCTATAAATTACAGCTCTGCTGCTCAGTAATCCGGGCTGTAATTTTGGGACATCAAGACTTGCGTCATCGAAAGCCTAAATTTAGGTTTTTTGGTGTGTGTGTGTGTAGGTTTCCTGTCAATGGAATAAGTTACACACAGGGATGTGGATACATTTGGGAGGGAGCACATAAAGGCAAAAGCAAAGTATTTTGCTTTTTTTTTTTATTGTCTTACATTTCTAGTCTATTCCTTCTCAAATATTGGTCTTAAGTTTCATATTTTTGTGGTGTGTTTTAATGTTTGCTTTTCAGTTGATTATACACCTGACACCTAACAGCTTTCATGACTATTTGAGTATTTTATTATAATTATTAGAAACAGGCAACTTTTGTAAAGCTTTTTTATAAACAAGATTTGCTTGTTTTTATAGGCTATGATCGACTGAAATGTGGTTCTTTACCAAAAGATCTGTCATTTACCACCACAAAGGTCTACAAGGTCTTTGTTAATATCAAACACGCCTTCATGACTAATTAAAAGCCTTTTAATGATTATATGACTGTTTATTTTTGGAAACTGTGTCCTGAGGTAAGATCTAACGAACCCAATAAAAAGGCTCCTGCTCCAATTCCTTCTTTATTGAATTGTGCGCCCACATTGTCTGTGCATCTGTCAGTCTACTGATGTGTGTGCGTGTGTGTGTGTGTGTGTGTGTGTGTGTGTGTGTGTGTGTGTGTGTGTGTGTGTGTGTGTGTGTGTGTGTGTGTGTGTGTGTGTGCGTGCGTGCGTGCGTGCGTGCGTGCGTGCGTGTAAAGCAGATAATGAGCATGCCGAATGCATTCTCTGATTGAATTCCAAAGCCGTCTGACTGGCCCGTCA
Source organism: Pseudochaenichthys georgianus (assembly GCF_902827115.2). Classification (NCBI taxonomy): domain Eukaryota; kingdom Metazoa; phylum Chordata; class Actinopteri; order Perciformes; family Channichthyidae; genus Pseudochaenichthys; species Pseudochaenichthys georgianus. The sequence goes on along the minus strand of NC_047522.1, from coordinate 5,024,642 downwards.
GAGTGCAGCGGTTTGTATTCATAAACATAATGCACATCGATCTCTTGATTTGTTTCCACAGCCAAATCAGCCTGGGTATGCCTGTCTCTAATTCACTCTATGATTGGTTATCTGTTTCCTATCATTTTGATCCAACCTTGGCCCATGAGATAGCTGAAGTAATAGCACAGCATTGATTTATAACCATTCTCCTGTGGTATATAATGAGTGTACTTCTTGTGATGTATTCTGTGTTCTTTCATATACAGAGACTCCTGGCAGAGTTGGGAAAACTAGTGGGAAGATATTATTTAAGATGTTAATATGTCTTACATTTAAATCTGTGGTAAGGTTAAGGTGAAAGAAATATTGCAGTTTATACAAATGAATCATAGTTAATGTTAAACACTAAATACAGTTGATCAACGTAAGGGAAGTCAGTCAGGCTTTCTGCCGAGCCACCACCCCAACTCCACACCCTCACATTCTGCATAGGACATACACAGGGCCTACTACTTCCTGTATTGGCACTGAACTTCGGCCCTGGATGTACATTGAGAGGTGGAGTCAAAGTGGACTGTGTGACTTATTCTCAAAGGCGTGCTCATATCTGTTTTCTTTCTGCACTTTATATTAATTGTATCATAAGAAAGCAAAGAAAAGTAGATTTTGTGTCACGAACCAAAGCTTCATCTCTTTTTAAAGGATACATACTGCCTTTGACCCAGGAGGAAGCCAGATGTTGCAATATTCAAATGGTCACAAACGCTCCCTGCCAAACCCTAGTATGCTGTTTATAGGATGACTTCATTCTAGCAGATCCCACTTCTGACATCCACACTCACCATTTATTATCCAGACTGAAAGCATCAATCACAGCTGGAGCTTTAAAACGACATGTCTGCACTTAGCTAACTGATGTCTTTAAAAACTGGATGTAGACCACAAGAATGAAGTGAGTCTGATATCAAGTTGTTATGTCCACTCAATATCAGCCCATCCCAAAAGAAATATTTACTGAAAACTTTTCTGCCATGTTTTTTGTGTTTTATTTCTAAGGGTAATCATTAAGGTCCCTCTCTTGAGAGACACTGTGTCAGACAACACAAAGGAGAAACTGGAATGACATTATTTGCTTTACTTTCCTAACAGTCCGATCAGAATGTCACATAAGGACATTTCTCCATCTCGCAGCTGTTCAGCACAGAATAACAGAGATCATAAATAACACCGACTGTGTTGAGAGACCTTGTCTGACCCTCTTAAAGAATGTTTCTCATATTTCCACTAGAAAAAGCAACAGTTTGGTCATCCTGAACTGAAAAGACCCCTCTTTCTGGGTACATCTAGTCTATGTCTGAGACCCCTCACACCAAGTGACCTGTGTTGTTGATCATATCTAAGTGCAGGAAAAATAAACAAGCTTATGGTTTATTTCTTGGGTGAGACAAAAAAAACTTTTGGATTCAGATCCCATCAGGTAATTACTGTTTCAGTCCTTTACTTTTATGTCTAGGTTTATATTCTATGGGGGGGGGGGGGGTATTCCTATCAGCAGAGATGGTAGATGAAACGCCGACATAAGCAGAGAGCTGGGCTAGCGTAAGTTAAGCATTTAGAGATATGCGTCTGTGCTGTCGCTGCTGTTCCTGTGTCTTGTCATTATTATTTGTATTCATCTCAATGAGGATCTCTGTTTTTCACTGATAATTGTGAAAGAAGTTGTCAAGATCACATTGGTGCGGTGAAAGAAAGAAAATAACAGTTTCTTTCCACTTCACTTTGTTCATAACGTTTTAAACGTTCAACCAAAGTTCTTTCAGGGCATGGTTTATAATATACACTTCCTTTTTCATTTGTTTAAATGGCTCACTCATCGAGACAGTGACGCATGTTTACAGCAAGATTATAGAGCATTCAGTAAACCTTGAGAGGTTTGGTTAAACTAAACAGTAGAAAGGTAGGACATGTCATTTTCACAGAAAATTATTGTTGTGCCAGACATTCTGGTTCCAGTCTGCCATGCTTGCACTAAGTGTGTTCAGTTCATGGAAAACCTGCATAGCAAAACCGTCAAGCCAGAGAAATCACAACAAGTTATAAGAAGCACCAATAAAAAGCTAAATCATGAGAGCCAACAGGTGGGCCACAAGGTTTACCAATTTAGTTAAGTGTGTTAGCATGCTACCATTCCCTAATGAGTACCAAAGACAAAGTACTGGCTAATGGGAATGTACTTAGTGGAGTGTGGCAGATATTCGGTTAAAATCAAGATACAAAAACTGGGATAAAAGTCATTAGGGTTGGATTTCCATTAAATGATTGTGAAAGGTATTTTAGTCTGGACCAACTGCCTTTCCAAAAGCCACTCTCAAAATGAATATCCACTTACTAATTGTAATGTGGAGCCTTTTTATAATAGATATGGGTGCTTTCTTTCTGGTAGGACAGTTTCTAAAGTGCTGTCCAAAAAACTGCAAAACAATTTGTAAAAAGGCTTGTGAAATGAGCTGACAGGTCTTGGCAAGAAACTGTGAAACTGTTTCTGACATTCACAAAGTCACAATACTGTATCGGAAACCATTCAACGAGAATGAGAGAAAAAAAACCCATTTGATGTGCTCGGCGTTTGAAAGGTTTGCTGAGTCTGTGCAGCCTCCTGTTTGCCCTAGCAAGGTACAGGAGAGGAGGGTCACAGCCAAGCCATTTCCGCTATTTGGACCAAACCCTGTGGAAGCGTCCCGGGAGGCCAGAGGACTCATTAGGTGTGGTGACACGATGTGCTGCGGGACGTGTCACCAGGAAAGCAGCCGACAGGTTCTTAAATATAACACACATTTCCTATGACCTCACATCCGGACGAGCGGCCGGAGAGTGATCACGGCTCTGCCTCAAGGCCAAAAGTACACCCTAAGGCGCACACACAGATGTACGAGCACCTACACCACAAAAATACATCCATATAAAATATATATAGCACAGTATTTCTCCAAAATGTTAGTGAGAGGATCCTAAAAACATCCATATCGAGAATTCCTGTGGCATAATGTGTTTACTGACATTCTCACAATGCTTGTTACTCACAGTTACTCACAACAACAACAACACAGGGCGGTGATGCTTTATGCGACAAAGGAACAAGAGGGACTGTGTTGGCTTTATTTCCCAGTTACATTTTATTCCTGTGTGTGAACAAAGCCAAAGAAACAATAGGCAAACTGTTTCACTTCACATTTCACTGTCAGGGGAACAGGCTGCTCCCCCTAGCCTGCCATTGTTGTTCTCTAAATTATACTGTGCTCCACAGCAACGTCGCCTCAGAAAATCAGTTTCACTCAACACCTGATTTGTGTTTGTGGCTGCTCCGGGGGAAGCAGAGGTATAATGTTCTGCCAAAGTACCTTGTTGCAAACCAAGCAGGGAAAACATAAAACAAAGGTTTGTTGCTACAATTGCTGAAATATATCCATCTAAAAGAAATGTACCCATTTGAAAACAATGGACCATTTTTTCACACCTGGCTTTTTGTTATCAGGATTGTACAATATGTCAGAGTGTTCTAAGAGGATAAATTAAGCTCTTTCAATAGCCATATGTGTAACATTGAGTCCTTTCTTAAACCTGTCTAAAATGGACACCTTAGGAATTTCAACATAAAGTGGAACATGCAACCCAGTGCCAAAGCTATGACACAAAGACAGAGGAAGCTAGCTTGGTCAATAGTAAAAAGTCAAAGTTGTGAACCCAATAATAACTTAGAAATGCCCAAATAAAAAACCCCGATAAAAATCAGCTTTCCGCCTGGAAACAGTGATATTTTACTACCGTTGTTAATTGGTTTTAACTGTCTGTAAAAGGCTTGTTGGTGTATCATTTATCTCAAGTACAAACAAATCACCTTCCTTTTCTTTGTGACATTTGGAGCTTGCTACATTGGGCTGAATTATGTCTTCAAATTGGAACAGTCGTGTGGGAGTGTCTAATGAAGCTTCCACCAAAACAAAGTACAAGAAACACAGCGTAACGACGGCCTTACGACGCCTTCTACTGCATCAACGGCAACAACGAGCAAGTTCTTATGATTTAGTCGGTCCAATGCCAAGTTGTGGCACATTACTGTTAGTGCCGCAGCTTTATTAGCTCCAAACACAGTCTACTGGATTTACATTACACGTTAATAACAACATAATCCCTGATGTGGCTGATTAGTCAAGCGGTTTCTGTAACGCAGCCTGAGGCAGGTCTGCTGAAAGATGACTCCTAACAGTGTCCAATAATAAACAAAGGACACGGGAGGGAACATGAGACCCGGCTACACTTCCAGTCCTTATAGGTGATCCATCATCGCAGTGCTGACCGGCTACCTTTCAGGGACCCATGTGGACGACATTCAATACAGTAAAGAGAGAGTAAAGAGAAACCCCCGTCACGGATGTGTGAGCCCCCTCCTTTGACACTGGGCATTGTTTCCCACTGCCTCCGCTGGCTCGTAGGAGACCAGAAAGGATGAGCAGAGCACCGAGCTTGGCACAAAGTGTGTCCTCCTCCCTAATGAAGTGCAACCTCCCTGAGCCCAAACATCATTCATCAAGCTCCGGCCTCTGTGCTGGTGTGTGAGCGCCTATACCCAATGTCTGTCCATATCTCTGTCCTTGTGTTTTTCATTTTGTTTCCTACAGAGGAGGAAAAAACCCCAATGTTGACCAGTTTCTTTTCTGTTTTGTTTGGCACCAAACTCATACATCCAATGTCCCGTCTGTTAAATGAGAAATCTAAGTTATATCTGATTTTCATGTGGAGTTACGCCATGCAGAGTAGGTTTCCATTGTTGACTTATGTAGCCTTATGACACAACTTCCAGTTATTTATATAGGAATGAGCTTTTTTTGATTTTGCAGCTGTGCCATAATATTTACATGATAAATTGCTAGCTTTTGTTTAGTCTGTGCTCAGATGTATATCTCAGTGAAATGTTGTTCCTCATCACAGTTTGGCAAGTAAGAGTTATGGACGTCTACAGTAAAGGCATATATGGACATGTGTGTCCCTGAGATCAGGGTGAAGGCAGATCATTTGTAACCGCTTCAAAACTGTCAAATGTTCCAGGAAGTTCTAATAAAAATCAAAGAGAAATAATTAAAAGAGGATGTTCTGATCAAAGACACTATTGAATGGAATACGTCTTGCATGATGGTAACAAGCAACAGGAAATGAAGCAGGGGGGTCATTCTAAGGAACTTAAATCTAGCCTAGGATGTGTGATATCTTCCATATGGTGCTGTTGTACAGCTGTAGCATAACAAAAGAAGTTGAGCATTTCCAGACATGGCTGTGTTAGGTATAATGTATGAGGGCCAGTATGGCTGCTTTGTTTCATGTGTTTGCTAGGGTTAAACACTGTAATGGCTAAACTCTGTGTCTGTTTCATTACACTGACAAATCCATTTATAATGGTCCTCAGATTCCAAACATAACAAATTACTTCAGCGGTCAGGTCACCAAAAGATTTAATGCAACAGGTTTGAGCCGGATCTCCTGAAAGTTGAAATTAACACCATGTGTTTAGATAAGTTCAAGCTTTTCCTAACGTGGAGGATGAATATATTTCCCTTAAAAAACAGTCATTGATGTTTTAACTTTTACACTGTGAGATACATTTATTTTTTTGGGACCATCCAACTTTAAAAAAATGGCTAGACGATATCCTTAAAACAATGGGTGATAAATGCCTCGGACGCAAAGAGCTTTCAACTGATTGCAATGTATTCCCATCGGCGGCGGTATTTGGCGCTCAGGGAAGCACCGCATCGGTCCATGTCGGCGGCAGTTAAAGGCAATGTGAGCGTCCATTCCCATTGGATAAAGGAGAATTTTACACCCGGAAGTAAGTATTCTCCTTACTGTCGATTGATTTTACAGTGATATCTGCTCTACTCATCAACTGAAAAACAGCAGTTTATCCTTGTTAATTACACAATATTGATTGGTTTAAATTGTGTACAAGGCTTTTGTGTTTCCCCCTTCGATTCGGAGAAACAAATAGTTTTTCGGAGTTTAGGATGGCAGAACTACACTACCCATAAACCCATAAAGAGATGTCTCATCAAAAATAACGGTTTTGGCATAGGGAAAACATGTTTTGTCTTTCGTTAACTGCAGCAAAATCCTAAATTGACTGAATGTACGTATACAGCGATTTGCATCTCAATTGCCCGTTCAGCTCCTTTCTCTGTAATGCACTTCATAATAGAACGTCATACATTATATTGGTAAAATCTACTTGTTCCCCATTTCTATAGAACCTAACCTTGAACATTTTGTTTTGTTTTGCTGAGCTTCTTTAAAATTCAACATCACCAACAAGTAGAGTTCCCCTCAGAAGCCTCAGCGTCTCCCAGACACAAGATAAGAAGTCTTGATAACACTAGGTAACATAAGGACAAATAGGTCACATTAGGATGTGTGTGTGTGTGTGTGTGTGTGTGTGTGTGTGTGTGTGTGTGTGTGTGTGTGTGTGTGTGTGTGTGTGTGTGTGTGTGTGTGTGTGTGTGTGTGTGTGTGTGTGTGTGTGTGTGTGTGTGTGTGTGTGTGTGTGTGTGTGTGTGTGTGTGCACTCTCAGCAGGCTCCACTGATAACACTCCCCTATCTCTCCTCCATTTAGTGCCGCCATGCCTCTGTCTGGGCTGCAGCGACTGCCGCCTCGGGGGAAATAAGGATACAGCACTCAGGTTCCCAGCAGGCCCAACATATGGACGCTACTCTCTCATCCAGCCGAGATGAATTCATCCCAAACTCATCTCCTCACACAGATGAATTTGGCAGACATGGCGAGGCAGGTGGAGAGTGTTGAGCGGCATCTGTGTGTGCGTATGAGATTGATGTGGATACGTTTTGCTTTTGTGTCTCTCACTTCTGTACCGCTGAAGGCCCGGGTGATGGGAAACGGAATGAGATGTCAGGCTTTTGTTATCTAGCGTTATCCCCGTGTTATTAATAGTTTCAGAAGTGAAGAAAGGGAGATTCATAACTTATTGTGACAGTATCTTGGAAAGTTGTCAATGTAGCACTTTTGAATATAACCAAAAACAAGAAGGTTCATATTTATTAGACTTAAGAAAGTTATATTATAGGCAAACATTTTGAGCGTTTTACTAATAACTTATCAACAATAAATGAATGTAAACTGTTCTCGTTTCCAGAAGACACCACTATTATTATTGTAATAAATGGTATTGTAGCACAATGTGCACATTTTTACTTTAACTTCTAATATGTATATAAATATGTTTCTTTATTTTCATTTGACTTTTTATCGTACATCTTTACTTAAACTTCTTAAAGGTGGGGTAGGTAAGTTTCAGAAACCGGCTCGAGATACACTTTTTGTTATATTCCATGGAATGCTCTTAACACCCCGATAGCAATGAATAAGTGCTTTGACAAAAAATCCATAAAAAAATGTCATCTGTAGAAGCCGTAATACTGTAAAAAGTACAACCAATCGGATTGGATGGCCTACCTGCCTGTCAGCCTTCCATCGGGGCACAAACTTATCTCGTGCCCTCATTGGTCATGTGCGCGTTCGTGTGTGTTGGAGGAGGGGCTCTGTAAAGAAGTGGCAGATTTTCTCCGGTTGTGTATTTTCAAATTCTAGCGATCTCGAGCCGGTTTCTCAAACTTACCTACCCCACCTTTAAATTTAATTTTGAAATGTTTTTTTTATTTAACATAACAAGCGCTTATGACCTGAAATTATGAATGAAATTAATGAGGAAATATATTAATATTTCAGTTGAACCAGTCTACTTTATTTGTACTGTTTACTTTTCAGTAGAAGCCCATTGCTAGCTTTGATATGTTTCTGAGCCCGTTAAATATAATATTTAATGATGAATTACATGGTGTATGAATTTAATGCAGAAGTTGAAGCTTCTCAATTTATAAATCTGCAAAAACACTTAAAACAGATTTACAATATAAAACTAACTTGGACACAAACAGATGGCTTGTGGGTCGAGTGCACCTTCTGGGATCTGTTAGGCCTACTTCTAAATTCAGAACTGACTGAGGGCAGATTTACTGTAGAAAATAATGATAACAACAGAGAAAGTAGTTCAGGCCAGTGGCTCAGCTGAAAAATAAAACCATATGGTTTTAAACATAATCCGCCTTGATTGTCCAAACCAGAAATGACAGCCATTTGGTGCAAGGGGATTCCTGCAGACAGGAATCAAACGCTTCAGTGCTTTTATGATTCTGGGAAGAACGAAGGCAAAAGTGAAAGGATTAAGTTGGCGATTGGCTCAAGGTAAAGGATGTTGATCTGCAGTCTTTTATTCATAGTATGAAAGAAAGGAATGGACATTTAAACATCAGAATACCTACAGTAATATGCCTTTTTAACCTCCCAGTAGAATCAATAATATAAGAAGAAATAAAGCCGAGACGATGATCTAATGTGATTCAAACTAAGGTCAAGTTGTCCCCTCAGAATGTTGTTACTACATAGCCATTCGACATGTCCTTTTTGCCATTATCAAACTGTTACAGGGGAGTGAGAGCAGCTTATTTTCGGACAGACTCAAGAAATGTAGCAAAAAAAGCATGAATAATGCAATACACTTTTAAACTTGTTGTGAATATTACTTTCAACCCCTAGTACAATAAAATCCTGACATAGAGCCTTGTCTCCAGTGGCTTCTTGATAAACAATTAAAAAGGAGAAAATAGCAATAAAATGAATACATTGGTCTTCAAATAAATTCCGTTTTTTCGCAGTGTTTGTTTTATCCCTGACTAATAACTGCTCATTGAAGGAGTATAGTGCATAAAAGGCAATATTCCCAAGATAATTGGAGATGCAATTTGAAACACGCTAAAAGAAGATGAACTGTGTGTGGCACTATGATGCAGCTGACCTAAAATGTTATGCTTTCCTCAGTGCAGAAAACTATACAGGGACTTTGAAACCTCATCAAAGACACAACGACTCTTTAGAGCGCCTGCCAACGTGCTGGTCTACAGTTTGTGGCAGAGGTTAATACCCATTGTGGTTGCTATCTGATGGTTTCCCAAGGGTGATGGGAATCCGTGTGTGAAAAGAGGACAGGGGAAGCAATGTCACTGGCCCTGGTTTAAGGTCTGAATGCTGGGTTTTCCCTGCCAGTGCCACATGATTGTTTTTGGTACAGTAAGCTCAGAAGGCAAACTGGCAGCACTTGAGGGAACACATGAGCACAACTGTGGTCCCAATGTTAAGCTTTGGAAACTGAGATAGATGCTGCAAACTCCCTCTTGACTGGTCAAATATAAGACAGTGTATCAACCAGATAAGCCGTTTGATCCTCAGTCTCATTTTGCTCACCGGATTGTATATCATTTCCTACAGTAAAAAAGTTTTATTTAAAGGTCACCTATCATGATATTTTAAGACAGTCTCAGATATATACAAATATATAGAAAACATGTCTATGAAGTGTTTTGCTCAAAATACCAAACAGATCACCCATTCTAGCCATGCCTCGTATCCCTCTATTTCACTTCCTGTCTCATGCGGGACCCGGCAGCTACTGTCTAAACTAAATACTGCCCTGATGAAACGCCATATCATGGATGATCAAGGATTATTTCTGAAACAGTTTGGAGCTCAAAGGCTTTCTCTCTTGCCGGTTATACCACAAGGTGAGTTTCTTTTTATTTCCTGCTTCTTCACAAACATGCTCTGTGCAGTACAGGTTAGCTGCTAACGTAAACACCGACCATATTAAGTCCAAAACAGTCGGGCATTGTTTCTGATAGCAACATTTCTGATAGGGCCGTGGATCCACATTTCCGATATTACGTCATATCGGACGCAAATCTGGATCAGCTCCGTTGTTCCCTGTTTTTAGAGATTTGGGTACGGAGGAAAAGAGAGTGTTTATTTTCTGACGCTGCGTGAGTTCCCCGACGCATGTATAAAAGACATCAAAAAGTGCATTTTGCATGATCGATCCCCTTTAAGATAGAAAGAGTTTTCTGCACTGCTGACTGCAAGTTAGCTTACTGGTAGTTTGCAAACTTGTTAGCAAACAGCAAAGTAGGTTTACAAAGTGTATTTAAAACTTATTATGCATATTTGTACTATCGACAATCAAGTCTCTTTTGTGTAGCATTTTAGAATCTATAACTCTCCATTCTCTTAAAAGGTCACCGCTGTCACGACTGCTTCCTGTTGGTCAATCGCGCTAATTGGGAGGAACCTTTTCCCAAAAGTTGAAGTCTACGCAGAAAAATCACACTCATTTCTTTCATTTGAAATGCTGTTGTGACTAGCAGTTGATTCACATTTCTAAGGCAGCAGGGGAAGCCTTAATGCCGGATAACATGCATCCAGGTTTCCAGAAGCAACCTGCCAGTTTTAGCTGCCATTGGTTTCTAATGAGTCACTTAAAGGTTCCTGACAGACTTTCTGTTAATCCTTTCAATACAAATATGGATTTATTTATATGTTGCAAAACACAGTCATTTAAGAGCTAATGTGACACTAATGCAGCAGCTTTTGTGAGAAAAACCTGCTAAACACAGATTAAGAAGGATTTTTAAAAAGGTAAAAATAAAAACTGTAATGAATAAATTCAAATGTGCCTTTCCCAGAACAGCTTAGGAAACATTCAATATATGAAATAACCCAGAGATTGTGCATACAGAAACCCAAATTGTACCTCTGTGTGTTCCCTTTGTAGCTTTAGGTGGAGGTTGTTGTCTTTAGCCCAATGTGGACAGGATTAATTATACAATGGGTGGTTTCCTAATGTTGTCATTCCTGGAGCAAGTCTATACATCAAGCTAAATGTGCCTCATCAGTTTCCTTTCCCCTCAACTTTCATGTCATTTTTCTGTGACAAACAGATTTACCTCTCCCACTCCATGCGGAGAGACATTCTCTAACTGTTATTGTTTGTGACACTTTATGTGAACATGTAAAGCAGGAGCATACAACATGTGGTTTGGGAAGACTATGGAAATCAAACTTTCATCGCCGTTTGTTCTTAAAACTGATAACACTTATGATAAATGACTCTCTGTGTATTGTACTTAAAAGTAATTTTCTCCTTGTATGCCCCCTTTGAGATCAGAAGGGAATGCAATTCAGCAAAATGCTTAAATCTTGAGAAAACAGAGATCAAAAAGGATGCAAATAAGAGAACGGAGGGTGACCGCAGGGTTTTTTTTGGATACTAGCTGACTACAGGTTTCATTGACAGCAACAATTAGTTGGATGAAACAGGTGCAAGTTTCCCCATGATAATGTCCACAGAAATCTGCCATCCAAGCAGATACAAGTGGAATCCAGCTAAGAAAGACACGGATCATGTCTTTGTAGTTCAGTCCTTTCTTCCTTCATAAAGCATGTTCTCTAGTATTTCTTTGCCCTCTCTTCCTCTCATGCCCCCATCACTCTGAAGCTATTCTCCCTCCATGCCACTGCTCATGAGCATGACATTCCTCCTCGTTTTCTCAATGGTCTGCCCATCCTCCTGAGGCTCTGTCGCTTTCTCCTGCTCGATCCTCGTCTCACTCTCCGAGCCTCACCCTCACAAACGTTGAGTTTCTCAGTCCTCTGTGCGATCGCTACCCCTGCTGTCCTCTGCTCAGATCATCTACCCGTCACTTAACCACCAATCTGAGGGACGGATAAAGACCTGGGATGCTGTAAGGCACCCACACACAAACAAAAAGAGGATGAATTGTGATAATAAATCCTCTTGGTTTCTTGTCGTTAAAACTAGGGATGCCACGGTGAGTACATGTTTTCCACCGGTTAATAAGCTGGTGGAAACCCTGGACATTTGAACACTAATAAAAAACGGTTGAAAAAAGACAGTGAAGTTGTCTCTATGCAGCACGTAGACCACCACGGGATGCAACAACACAAGGCCTAATAGGGACATTTTTCATAAGGGAGTTTTACTTTTGTGTCTATCCTATATCATCAGGATTTCCAAAGCAAATATGTTTTTTTAGGAATGCCTTCTTTTAATTGAAGAAACAAGCTGCAAAAATCTTAATTTAGTGTCACATTTAGGGAAAGACGGTATGTTGTCAATTTCTTATTTCATACGTTCCAATCATGTTGCAAACACAGAAGAGCCCAGTTCATACTGGTAGTGAAAGTACAAATAGGAAACCACTGTTTCAGTTTGTCTTATTCTACTCTTTGAATCAGACACTCATTTAATGCCACCACGCTGCAATCGTTTTAAAAAGGGAGTTTTAGGACATGTTCCATTCATCTTCGCCATATATGCTGCATAACTGTCACAAACAAAAAGCCACCTCGCAAACCAATTACATGACTGCGCGGGGAAGAAAACACACGGATGCAGCCACTCGATTAGATGGATGACAAAATGAAACAACAGAAAGGAAACAAATTACACTGTGTCAGCGGCAGCGGCAAAAACACCCAAAGGGATGAAGGAGGAGCCGCCTCACGCAGCATGCTCACCTCCCAGGCTCAGCCCCCCCCCCACATGCCTCACAGCTGCTCTGAGTGATGAGTCAAGTGAATCATTCATTTGTTGCAGAGCTCTAACATTATCCAGTTTTTTCTTTCCGTCTGCGTTCTTGTTTTGTGAATGAACCATTAAGCAGTGGCTCAACCAGTGTCAAATTAAACAGTGTAGAATATAAAGGGGTGCAGTGACGCTATATTTTTGTATAGTGACCCAGAAGTAAGCATTTCAAGGACTATTCCATTGGATTTTGAATAGCTGTAAAACAACTTTTATGATTTTTAATGCATAAATGCAATCGCCAGAAGTAGAAAAGCTAATCGTTGGGCTACGTTTAGTAACGTTTAGTGCTCTCATGTAGTTACTTGTTAGCAACAGCTGTTTTTTTATGCAACAAAACAAACTTGAAAATCTCTTAACCTTGTGTTAACCGCATAACCTTTTTCAGGCATCTAATCACAAACACGTACAAAAACATTTTGAGAGAAGGAAACGGGAATGCTAACTATTTTTCAATTATTCCTGCACCACTCTATTCTGTCTATGTACTTTGAGCAGGCACCCCCCTGTGAGTAAAGCAAAAACATTTGAAGGACATAAAAATAGCTAACCTAATAGAGTGGCGAAGTCCCTCCCCTTCCGGGGGACCTCCATGGGACCTTATTTCGGAAAAATCATGTATTGAAGTCAATGGTCAAAGTCAAAACAATTAAAATGTGTGGTAAAACTGTGAAGTAACACATTTGTTTGTGTGAAGCGCTCAAAGAACTACAACTCTGGTCTTGCATACGTCACCAACACCAAGATGGCTGTCACGTTAGCACATTTCACCTCTTTCTTTCAGAATGAAGTGAAAAGTATTAAAAAAGAAAATCACTACAAGTCTGGACATGTTGAGAACTGTACATACACACAAGGGGAGTTAGTCTTTATAGTTGCGTATTTTCCATAGTCTTATATTTCAACAGTTTTAAGACAAACTGTGACTTTTTGACATGGAAATTATTTTTTAAGATTGACAAACATCATATGTGTAATTCATGGCACAATTCAAACGGGATCGAAAGATACGTTTTCTCTCTCCATTGACTTCAATACATCATTTTTCAGAAATAAGGTCCCATGGGGCGGAAGTAGATGGGCGTGACTTCGCCACTCTATGAACTAAAATCTGGGACCCCATTTTGGCAAAAGGTTTTAAGAGTAAACTGATCGGAAAGACAATTTGCATTTTTATTCCAGACTGCATGATCTGCACACGAGAGCTCCAGAATAGATTCACTCTCATATTAAGATTGTATTAGAAAGCTATGCATTATCTTGTCTTATTATCTTCTGTAGTCAAGGGAATGGCCCATTTGTAGAGCCCCTTTTAGCCTGCTGCTCTGACATTACATCAGTTACCTTGTCATCTTCCATGCTCTCCTCTGTCGCTAAGACTGATCTTTTTCCCCTCTTTTCTGTTTAACTCTATATTCCTCCCTCTCTGGTGTTATGAGCCCAACACACATGCATACACATTTACACTCTTCTGTATCAATTCATGCTCCACATGTGATAGCCAGGGTGGACTGGCTACAAATTATTCATAATGTAATTAGCCAGTAGGGAAATCATATTAGAGAATCTTGTCTTGGACCTCAGGGAAACTTTAAGCACTTCATCAAATAATGGGTCAGGCATCCAAATAATATCCCTGACCCAGTTCTGCTCTCCCGTGGGCGAGGCCGTCTCAACCACTACTTCAAAAAACAAGAAAAATATCATGTAGATCCTCCGCAGCTAAAGTAGCTAACTGAGGATAACGGTACGTCCACACAGCAGCTTTTCAAAAATCTTGAAAATCTTGGAGCTGGGCGTGTCTGACAGCTTGGGGATTTTTTGCGAGCAATGCAACCAACAACCAATCACATGAATCTCCCGCCCCCGACATACAAAACAAAAAACCCCGGGGATTTTATGCGAGCAATATATATATATATATATATATAAACTCCCCAAACAGGCGAAAACCTACCAGTTTCACCCACTGTCTCTGCCACCTCCCTCCATGCCTGGTTCCTCCGGTTTGTATCCCGTTAATAGTTCTGGTCGTAAAGAACCGGGTGATTTGCTACCGTAATTTGTCGTTTGGAATATGAGGAAATGAACTGCGGTCTGGCTCTCCCTGGTTACACGTGGTTTGATTGGCTAGCGCTTCTACTGTCAGATTTGCATAAACGTGTTTGATTGGCTGGCGCTTCCAGCTCAGCTTCAAAAGTTGAACATTGCTCAACTTTTGAATCCTGGAAATCCTGGACATCCTGGAAATCTTCGCTTCGCTCCCCCACAATGCAGTTTGGCGAAAAGCGAGGCAAAGTGACGTCATCCCCATTCAAAGTCAATGGGCAGAGAAGCGTTGGAAGCGGTGGAAGATTCTTCTGAAGCTGCTGTGTGGACGTACCGTAACATGCATCGGCTTTTCGTCTTTCACAAATCTAACCCTTTTATCTCAATGCTGATTGTGGTATCTTCATTTATTCTGTCCATACAGAGTACCATCAGTACTCACGAAAGACATATCAAAGAATAACAGCAAAATCAAATCAGTAGGGATTCACTTTTACTTTCTATGAACCCGTCTCCAAAATGAATAGAACCTATATTTCCAATAAAGCAAATCTTAGGCGTGTTTCATTAAAGCCCAACTGTATCCCTAACGCCTGCATTAGAGTACCCTAATCTTTGTATACCGTACTACGTGGACCTCATTGGGGTTGTTTTGGCAGCAGATAGCATCTGGCTGGGATCTCTGCAGTACTGACCGGGTCAACGGCCAGCCATGAGTCCATGACATTATGAATGTAACTGATAACCAAAGAAACACTGAAATTAATGTGGAACAGTTACGTCATGTGCAACACCTGGTCTGCTCAAAGTCAATCTGGGGGATGGGATCAATCCATCCCTAAATTAGATTTATATTCATTCTCCCAACAACACCCTTTTTATATCAGTTATCCCTGAGACACTCCCTGTAATGTAGAACACATGAGAAACTTTGCAGGCTCTGCCAGAATACGGATAGACCTCTAAGAACAGCGAACTGTCGAGTTCTTATTTGCATCATCCTTTCTGTTCTGTTGGAACCTCTTGGAGTTTAAAAGTTATGCAGACTTTTACCCAAACTTCTTTCTACGGCATACTGTACATCAATGATGTGATACTGAGGGTGGCCATTTTAAGTGTTTAATTGCATGTTGTGTCTTCATCTCAAGCTTGGTGGAGATATGGAAATCTTCAGGATAGATTTGGGACAAACTGCCATTGTGTTTCAGGATTTGCTACTGCTACTAGTGTATTTACGCTTCATTCATTTGGACTTTTATCCTGTCGTCCCTATCAATTCCTTACGAGAGTTTGTTCAACACTTCTCTGAGTAAAGGAAAGAGATGACTGGTTGCCCTGCCCGGTGCCGGGTCCTCTTTGAAAACAGGAGGGCAAACAGGAAAAAAGGAAATGCAATCCAACTGCTTATTGTGGTGGCTAAATCATTATACAGCCGACTGCCGTGAGCCATTTCCCAGGCAGCTGGGCAATAATACTAAATATATGGTTCAATTGAGTGGAAATGTAGCAAACATTTCCACTCAATCAGTAGAATATAATTAGATGTTGTAATGTCTTACGAAACCTTGAAAAATGTAATAAAAGTAATTCAAATTCTAGATTGAGTTGCACTCTTAGTGAAAACTAGCACTGTACAGTCGCATGACGCTTAGTGACATGCTAGGAAGAGCACAGGAACTGGAGAATTGGATGATGGTAATTAGGTGAATAACGACTGAAGGGGGTTGGGGAATTGAAACAGGATACAAACTCACTGTATTAGTTCATTACAAAGTAAATCCAGGGGTAGATTGGGTTATGGGGGGGGGGAGTGTTGTTGAAATAGATTTAGTATAAAAACATGAGCCACCTGTTCCGGATCCACAACAAAGGTTTCAGAGCCCCACCCTCCTCTTCCTCTTTCCTTCCAACAACAGCTCATTCTGCCTGACATCATCTTGGCCTCCATGAAGGTCTCAATGAGTGTGTGCAGTTTATGTTACTGGATAATACTTCGGTGCAAACCAACTTCAAGCATCTGGTGAGAAAGTCCTTGTGATGGTTCCTGGCAGGGACATTATTAGATCTTTTTATACCCTATACTGTAACTCTGAATGGTAGGCTATTCAAAAGCCCATATTTGAGTACCTACTGTTCTTACTTTTTGCAGCAACACTTTATCCTCAAAGCCAGCTCTGATATTCTAGGAGGCCTTTTGGATTCATCAACAGGGAAACGTGTTTAAGTTCTTGCCAGCGCCTTTTTTGTGTTGTGTCCCTTTCAAAACAATGAAAGACAGGCTATATCCCTCTTCCTCTGATTTCCATTGTTTACCCGGTGCCGATGGCTGCCTTTATTTCACTCATACATCTTGTTGTCAGTGGTTGACTAGATTGAGCAGACAAAATGGGCTGCTACTCTGAGCCTAGAAGGAGTTTGTTCCACGACATTACACCGCTGTTTGCAGGATGCCTCCATCCAGAGAGAAGTGGTCGCCTTTCAGCGGGGAGACAGGAAGAAGGACATATATTTGGATCTTAAGGCTCTGCGAGGTAGTAGGATACCAGGCGTGATTTACAATGTGACTGAGGTCAGTCTCTAGCTCTTTGGTAGTGTGACCTTGTCTTCATGCTGTGTCCATACATTAGAAAGTGTAACATTCAGGACTGAATAATGAAACATTTCAGATTGTCATTCTCCTGAGCAATGATGTCGAAAAACTGGCACACCAACGTTTATATAACTCCATTCCAAGACGGAAGGAGATTTTTATCGACAACTGCCAAGATTTGCTCAAAAGCATACTGTATGGAATCCTTCTAGGCTTTAATCTTTGCTGCCCACCTTTACACAAAGTCAAGAGCCCTCACAGCTTTGGGGATAGAGGTGCATCTCGGACCAGAATAGGCAATTAAGTGACGCCAGCTGGTGTTCAGGCGGAAGTGTTACAAAGCGGCCAACGGTGTTCGTCTCTGCCTCGTCTTGCATGGTTGCCTTGAAAGCCAATTGTTCTGAGATGCATTTTTGTAATAGAAGGCATCGGGATATTTGAGCATTTTCTGATGACCCTCCTGTGACAATCCCACCAGATGGAGCAGCAGGGAGGAAAGAAGGATGGAAAAAGAGGTAAAGAGCCAGCGACAAAGACCTGATGGAGACTAAAAGAGAGAAAATGAGAAAGAGCATGTGGACGACGAGAAAAGCAATGTAGGAGATATGAGCGATAGAGGCGCAGAAAATTGAGGACTGGAAAAAAGTGTTTTGCTTTCACATTAAATTATCCATCTGCTGAAGTGTGTTGTTGCTGCAGGGAAGGAGTTAGTTTTGCCCTTGGGATGTGTTCATCCTCAAAGTGTAAGCTCACAGCTGGCTCCACATGCAGACTGTGGTAGCCTCAAACTTAGGGTACATGACCTGCAGTCAAAAAGCTGTTTCTTTAAATCCCTGAAATGTTTTTAGATCATGATCGTAAGGAAGTGCATGATACTTTTATTTCAAGAAAAACAAAGGATAAAAGGCCTTTGAGAAATGTGAGCTCCTACTGCAAAAGGGATGAAAGAAAGAGGAGAAATCAAGTGTTTTTAAAAGAGGTCCTTATATTGAGTGTGCTATTCTGCCAAATAACATTGTTACGAGACTAAGAGGCCACTACGCGATTACACTTGCCTAAATGCAGTGTCAAATTCATTCACTATAAACATCACAGTGCAAGTGGAGTCATGGAGCCCCGTGAAATGACCAAGTGGATGCCAGCAAGGACAGAATATAATTGCAGCTAACAAAATTCCATTCTCAAAGATGAAAGGGCACAAAAAGAAAATATGTCCATAAGCTCACCCTCAGCCTCTTTCTCTTCCTGTGTTTCCTTCTAATCTGTCCTCATGTCACCTCGTCATGGCTTACTAATGACAGGAGACTGTCAGCACCTGATCATTTCAGGCTATTATATAGTGTTATTGAAGGTCATTTTCTTTTGGTCTACAGGTAAGGTCGCCCCTTCTCACTTTCACCCTTAATTTCTTTGGCTTTATCTTTTACGAATCACAAAAGCAACATAAATAGATTCAAGCGCAATTCCTCTAACTATTGAGATGTATCGAAAGGAAAGAGAAGAACAACAGTCTCTCATCAGCTCCCCTCTCTCCTTCCTCTGGATGTCTGAAACGTGGCCCCCTTCCCTGCTTTGATAAGGGCTCAGAGTACGGGGGAGGCCCCTCAGGTAACCAGAGCTGCTCTTTGGACTGCAGGGCTTTCAGAGAGAGACAGATCGTGTCATTGAAGACAGCCAACCATGACCTATGGGCAAGCCAGACAGCCTGGGAGCACACACAGCTAGCAGATCTGTGCATGAGAACACACACTGCCACCTGTTTTTATGCTCTTTCAATCGTGTTGAGAGAAGTTTCATTTTCAGCCTGGGAACTTCAAGTGGGGAATATATTTGTCCTTTTGCGTAATTTCAATCTTCACTTTCAGAAATCTAGCATGAAAGGGAGAATACATAAACATCTCAATCAGTTGCAAACTATGAGCATTAAAAAAACATTCAACCCTGTAGTGCAGCCATAGTGTTTTGTATTGGGTCTGACATGTGTTTTTGTCATTTCCTGCAAACTTCCACACCAATCGCAATTTAGAAAAAATGAACATGAGGACGGTTTATGAGTTGTTTGCTTGTTGATAGCTTTGGTTCCCGTCCTAACTGTGTTGCTGTAAAACCAATGCCACTTCTACTTTATGTGGAAATGCCAGTAGCTCAACAGTAGTTGCCTGGCTAAACCAAAAGTGGAAACCACTGATCCAGATGAAAACCAATTAGAATGGAGAAAATTATAGTTTCTGGGGTGAACTTCACTTTAGAGCACTATTTACAGGGGGTGATAACGGCAATACGCTGTTTAAATTAGCCTACTGAACCAAGACAGACATCTATAAAGTAATTTGTTATTTGGGGAAATGTAAATATAATATTACCATATCTGTTCTACTATCCAGCAGCAAGGAGTCCTTAAGTGAGTAATGAAGCCCAGAAGCAGCACTACTTGTTCAACCTTCTCCATCTTCACAATAAATCTTGCTGTCAGTCACAAGCTATTAGATTTGCAGGACAGTTTGGCATGCTGACTTTGTATGTGGAATGGTGATTCGATGACTGGGGCTTCACACATTATAGTTAAATGGGGTCATTTTGCAGCCTGCTCCCCCTCTGTATCCAGAACAGAGATCAATGGGACCCATTATATTCCATTGATATTCAATCACGTTTCACTGAGTTCCCCAACAGCCGGCTACCACTGACTCATTAAAGAGCTGGGTAAAGGTAACCAGGCCTCTGCAGCCAATGCATTATGGGCGAAACAATCTCATCCTGTTGATTGTGCTGTAACGACAGAGCTGTGGTGTTTATGCTTTAAAAGTCCCAGCAATAACTTTTCTTGACTGGCTTAAAACATCCAGATCTCTGGTGACGTTATAGTGTGGCAACACATAAAACAAATGATGTAACTCGTGATAATGAGTGAATACCAAATGAAATGGCTCCCCTTACGTGGCTGAACGTCTGTTTAAGTGCCAAATGATCCAATTGCAGAGGTGCATTTGATCAATGTTTTATTTTTATTTTTTAAATTACACAACATATGTAAACTTAATGGTTGGGTATCATGTTTTTCATTTACTCTCACATTGTTCTGCACTGCAGAAGGTGGCCTATTGTATTTATACAAATAAAATAAAATAAGACAAGAATTTATAAAAATGCAGATGTGTTATCAGACTATACGTAGCCTTGTGTTGTTGTAAATTCCCCCCACAACACATTATGTTGTTTCCAAAGTCATTACATTGAAATCCTTTGGAGCAAAGTAAACAAAAAGCAATTTAATGAATCATAGAAAACATTGAAGATTATTTTTAAACTGCAGTAAACAAACAGCTGAATCTCCATTGAATGCTTTTTTCATGCTCTCTGAAGTGCCCAGTGTTCTACATTTATTTACATTTTTAACCTGGTGATCCACTCTACACGATAAAGACATTTGGCCTTTTTTGATCAGTTGACCAAACATCCACCCAAACACTCCTTCTACAGAAAAGGTGGAAGTGCTGTCACTTACTTTTGCAGACACCAAAATACATGACGTTGACCTAATACTCACATTCATTATATATGTTGAATAAATAGAGATTGTCTTTGCAATGGTGCAAAATAAAACATCCCCATAGGATTTTTGTATGTCCTATTGCTGTGTTTTTTAGTGTTATGTATTTGTTTGTATTTTTTGCACACCGGGACAGAGTTGCACTCTGAATCTCGTTATACTCTGTGTATAATGACAATAAAAGGCTTTAACTTTAACTTAACTTTACAAATTGAATAATAACGTTTTTTGCAGTGTAATCTCTACCCATAAGCCTGATGTACCAGCATTTGTTGATCTATGACATCTTTCCTTCCACGGTGCTTTTGGAAAGTAGGATGTACGACCGGAGAGGATTCATTAGGGTGGCCTTGGCATCAAATAATGGCGTGGAACAAAAGTGGACAAGAAGAAAGCGACGCGAGGGTGCAGCACAGATGAGCTGAGGAATCAAGGCCAGTAGAGAGGGAGGAGGAGGAAGGAAAGGGGGGACGTGGGAATCGAAGCATATGGGCGAGACAGTAATTGTGAGCGTGTGCGCGTCGGCACACATGCCTGTGCATGTTTTGCTCATGAACTTGATGGAGATTGGGCCATTAAAGACATTATCACTGTTCTGCTCAGGGGGACAATTGATGCCGACGCAAACAAAGACAGAAGTACCTCAACCAAGCGGCAAACTCTGGGGAAGAGCCGGGACGCCAATACAGAAGTGCCACACACTGCAGTTCATCTAGTGGCCAGTAGGAGCAGTCTGCAGAAGGGAGCAATTTCCATAGACCCCCATGTTAAAATGCCCAACTTTACAGCAGAAATAAACATGTTTACATCGTGGTTCAAAAAACCATATTCTCTGTATAGTTAGATCCCCCTTTCATGAATATGGATTGGAGGGGTGAATTTTTTCTCAAGTTATGCATACAGTATATTAGGGCGTGGTCACATTGAGTGACAGCTCTGTCAAGTGACTGCTGCTGCTAGCTTCTTGTCTCTCTGCTAGCTGCTCCGTGTATGGGGGTTATTCCCTATCTTTATTCAAGAGCGTGGTATTTAAATTTGAGAGCATACTTTATGTATTTATTTCCCTCAAACCCTGTCCTCGCACTCAAATAGTGCCTGCTTGCACTTAGATTTGCTCTGCTTCTGCTCAAACTGTACGCTTGCACTCAGATATATTGCTGCTTACAGATTTGTTATGCTCTCAGATGTATTCTGTGCGCGCTCGAAACTTTTGTGCAACAATCCTGTCAAAATCCCTCAACCAATAGGAGGCCAGGTGTCCTTGCGGGTGCGTTCGCTTTACTTATTACATCGTCCCGTAAGGGCGGTTACTCTTTGGTTTATAAACTCCCGCCCTCCACGGCTTTATAACATAGCATGTATTGCACTGCAATGTTTGGAGGAGAAAGAATGCTGAGTTGCATCCAAAGAATACCATACCTACTGTGAAACATGGGGGTGGAAACATCATGCTTTGGGGCTGTTTTTCTGCAAAGGGACCAGGACGACTGATCCGTGTAAAGGAAAGAATGAATGGGGCCATGTATCGTGAGATTTTGAGTGACAACCTCCTTCCATCAGCAAGGGCATTGAAGATGAAACGTGGCTGGGTCTTTCAGCATGACAATGATCCCAAACACACCGCCCGGGCAACGAAGGAGTGGCTTTGTAAGAAGCATTTCAAGGTCCTGGAGTAGCCTAGCCAGTCTCCAGATCTCAACCCCATAGAAAATCTTTGGAGGGAGTTGAAAGTCTGTGTTGCCCAGCGACAGCCCCAAAGCATCACTGCTCTAGAGGAGATCTGCATGGAGGAATGGGCCAAGATACCAGCAACAGTGTGTGAAAACCTTGTGAAGACTTACAGAAAACGTTTGACCTCTGTCATTGCCAACAAAGGGTATATAACAAAGTATTGAGATTAACTTTTGTTATTGACCAAATACTTATTTTCCACCATAATTTGCAAATAAATTGTTTACAAATCAGACAATGTGATTTTCTGGATTTTTTTTTCTCATTTTGTCTCTCATAGTTTAGGTATACCTAGGATGCAAATTACAGGCCTCTCTCATCTTTTTAAGTGGGAGAACTTGCACAATTAGTGGCTGACTAAATACTTTTTTGCCCCACTGTATATATATATATATATATATATATATATTGCGACGATTCTCTCTGACCAATCAGCAGTCGAGAGTGACCTCACAGCCTGGTTGTTCCTGGCCCTTGAACCCCGATTTTATGGGGCCAGAAAAACTGTGAATTAGGACCCGCTAGCCGGTACTAGGCCAAGTGGAAACGCAACCAAAAGCAGGCCGCTGACGTCACAGCCCTCTTAAACGGGGCTCCGCGCTGTAGTGGAAACGCGCCAATACTGTACAACAAACGGCTTCTGTTTGAGGTTGATAAAATAAGGTCATCCTTGTAACTTAGAGAGATATTTTATTATGTAGGTAGGAACTGTATGCATCGCTATGGTTCATTTAAATTGGCTATGCTCAAGTATGTAGACAAGCTAACGTCGAAGTAGTGTATGTGAAATCAACCTCACAATAAGATGTGTGTATATTACAAATAATAATGTCATATTTCAAGATGATTAGTTAGATATTACAATATGGTTGGTTGAGCTAGAGTTCATTATTGAGCTTACACGTTAACGTCACAGTCATCTGAAGAACGAACCCAAACCTTGTTGTTTTTATTAATTGCATTACCAAATGGGTATCAAATAAACAGTAAGCATTGGTAACACAACTTCCAAAGTTACAGTAAAATAAAAAGGATCCTGACTCGGACAATACACAATCCAACATGTTCAAAAGAAGATAATCAGTTATATTGTTTGTACACATGGTACTTTACATATATATATATATATATATGCAGTACTCGAGTTATTTCAGGGGGGATGGCATCCCCCCTGAAATAAAACGGTAAAAATCATCCCCCTTCTAAAACTGCCATTCCCCCTTTCCATCCCTTATGTAATTGTTATCAATGAACGTGGCACTGGTATTACTGCTATTTCAACATTAATTTTGCGCATTTTGAGTAAAATACTGTGGGCGCGGGAGCACGCACACACGCAATGACGCAATGACATTTTTACCAAGTCACTGACGCTATACTATGCGAGTGCCCTAGAGCAGAGGTTCTCAATTGTTTTTCAGCCAAGGACCCCTTACAAGATAGAGAATACACCAAGGACCCCCTCATTCTGATTTGTGATTTTGGGCTATATAAATAAAAATTTACTTGATTTGACATGTATGTCCCTTGGAATAATCTGACGTAGCCTATTTTTTTACACTTCTATAGTCTTAGTTATGTGAAACTCTGTGAGTTGGGGGAACATGTCTGTCATGCCATTTTGCACCTGCCTTCTCCAGATCGCTGTTTTGGCACGGAATGCCTGGATTTTGTCGCTTACCTCCAGGATAGAGGCATATCTGCCTTGAACGGACAAACAGAGATCGTTCAATAAGTTGAACACATCTGCGAGGTAGGCGAGCTGTGCGATCCATTCGGGGTCCGAGAAGAGTGCTGCAGTGGTTGGCTTGTCATTCTGGATGAACTCACACAGCTCTGAGCGCAGTTCGTACACCCGCTGTAGCACTTTTCCACGGGAGAGCCAACGCACCTCTGAATGGAACAGCAGGGTGTCCTGTCCTGCGCCCATTGCCCTGCAGAGCTGGCCGAATAAACGGGACTGTGGCTTACACTTGATGTGGTTGACCACAGATACCACCGTGCTGAGAACGGACTGTAGCTCAGGACTCAACGATTTTGACGCCAGAGCCTGCCTGTGCAGCATGCAGTGGGTAGCTATCATCATTGGATTGCGCTCCTTGGCACGAGCAACCACCCCACTATTGCGTCCGGTCATGGCAGCTGCCCCATCCGTGAAAATCGCAATGCAATTCTCCCAACTCACATTGCCAGTCTCCATAAACATATCTATAACATTGAAAATCTCCTCACCTGTTGCTCGCCCCGTCAACTCTTGACAAAATAAAAAATGTTCCTCAATCCTTCCTTCCCACGGGTAGCGAACCAGCGCGATGAGCTGCGCAGAGACGGACACATCAGTGGACTCATCCAATTGAACCGCGAATTTAGACCCTCTCAGTCTTTCCAGCAGTTGTGATTTGATATCAGCAGACATGTCCTCAATTCGTCGTCTGATGGTGTCATTTGACAGAGGTACACTTCTCAATTTGGCAGCCGCATCTTTCCCCACCATCACCTCAAACAGATCCACTGCAGCAGGGAGCAGCAGTTCCTCCGCTATTGTGTGGGGCTTTCGCGCCTTACGTTACGTCCACACAGCAGCTTTTCAAAAATCTTGAAAATCTTGGAGCTGGGCGTGTCTGAAAGCTTGGGGATTTTTTGTGAGCAACGCGACCAACAACCAATCACATGAATCTCCCGTCCCCGACATACAAAGCAAAAAACCCCGGGGATTTTATGCGAGCAATATATATATATATATATATATATAAACTCCCCAAACAGGCGAAAACCCACCAGTTTCACCCACTGTCTCTGCCACCTCCCTCCATGCCTGGTTCCTCCGGTTTGTATCCCGTTAATAGTTCTGGTCGTAAAGAACCGGGTGATTTGCTACCGTAATTTCTCGTTTGGAATATAAGGAAATGAACTGCGGTCTGGCTCTCCCTGGTTACACGTGGTTTGATTGGCTAGCGCTTCTACTGTCAGATTTGCATAAACGTGTTTGATTGGCTGGCGCTTCTAGCTCAGCTTCAAAAGTTGAACATTGCTCAACTTTTGAATCCTAGAAATCCTGGAAATCTTCGCTTCGCTCCCCACAATGCAGTTCGGCGAAAAGCGAGGCAAAGTGACGTCATCCCCATTCAAAGTCAATGGGCAGAGAAGCGTTGGAAGCGGTGGAAGATTCGTCTAAAGCTGCTGTGTGGACGTACCGTTAGCAATCCTCTGCGCTACCAGGTAGGAGGACCGCTGCGCTTTAGCAGAAACAGACGTAACATTAACCATCCGTTGTTGTTGCTGGCGTTAGTCCTCACCCTTCCTCTCAAAAAAAGCCGGTCTTTTTTTACATAATCTGGATGCTTGGTCTCGAGGTGCCTCTTCAATTTGGCAGGCTTCATCGCCTCATTGGCAAGACACCGCAGGCATATCAGACATTTCGGTTTCCCTTCCACTTCAATAAATCCATATTGGAGATACTCCTCATCGTATTTCCTTACTTGTTTTTTGTTTTTCATTTACTTCATTTGTAGCCGTATAACCGGTCGTTTTAAAAATCTGTCCATCTTCGTAGTATGCTAGCCGTGTTATATCTCTATGATGCTTGCAGCGGCGCTCTCTGACTGACGTAACAGTTATTGTTGTTTCCACGGTAACGGGTGACGCGCTTGATTTTTAAATGTATCTATTTGTTAGATTAGAATGTAATCTATGAACTATCTTTAGATAAAAAAAATTAAATATTATTTGTTGAAAAAACAAAACAAAAAAAATGATATGATAATTTAAATGAATGAATCTGAAAACTTTTCACGGACCCACTGGCAGAGTGCCACGGACCCCCGGGGGGTCGCGGACCCCACTTTGAGAACCACTGCCCTAGAGGGCGCCAGAGCGCCGTGATGCACCTGTTTGATCGAAGCCAGAAGCGCAGGTAGCGGTCATCACAATGGCCAAGCGACCAGGAGGACAACGCGATCTGAGGGACTTCATATTTAAAAATACTAAAAATAACATTTCAGGTAAATCAAGAATCAGTAATCTTAGTCATTACTCATTACTTTAGTCACCAAAGGTGGAATCTATGGACATAAGCAGCAATAACAACTTAGTTTGGAGTTTAGCTACGTTTTTCTCTCGTGTTAGCAGTGGCGTTTTCTCCCGGAGGCCAAGGGAAGCCAGGCTTCCCCTGTTTTTTCGGATTGTAGTTATAATTTAAATAAAAACACTTTGTTTTGTTTCGATAATTCTCCTTTGCTGTGTATTGCTGCCGGCCCGTCTCTCCCCCATTCTCATTGAGTATTTTACAAAGAGTGAAACAAATAGCACCCCTCTAGATGTTATGGTGAAACAGTAGATTGCACTCACTGTTGCGAGAGGAGGCCAGCCGAATCTGGCTTCCTTTGGTGAAAAAAAATGGAGGGATTGACCAATCAGATGAGGCCCACATGATGCCCCTGCCAACCTGTGATTGGTCAGGGCCATGCCAAGGGAAGCCAGCCGCCTCTTGCTTCCCTTCAGAGGTGGCTGGCGATTTGATTGGACACTGCCATCCAATCAAATCACATCAACATCAGTTTTAATACTGTAACTGTCATCACCGCCGTTAGAAATTATCAAGCAAATGAAGCATTATGGAGGATGGAGATTTGGCGTACTTAATCAAACATAACTTTACTAAACTTCCGCTACAGCAGCAACTACAAATTAAATCAGATGACAGGCCAATGCCCGCACTCGAGCTGTGTGTACACACAGAGGAAAAGGGGAGAGAATCGGACGTTCAATGAGGACAATTATGTCCGCACTGAGTGGCTAACTGGAAGCGCTAAACTTCAGCGTCTATTTTGCTGGCCATGTCTTCTATTTGACAAGGATTCGTGCTCCCTGAACAATCCTTGGGCAACTTCAGGATTCATCGACCTTGCCAACCTGTCACGGGCAATTGAGAGGCACGGTAAATCCAAAAATTACATAGATTGTGTGATTGTCTGCATACATTAATAAGTAAAATGCTCAAATGAATAAGGAGAGAGTTTCAGCTGGAGAGTGCGTGCGGACCTTTCGGTTAGATAACAGGCATGTGCAAGTCCTGCATCTGTGTGATACAAATGTGTGTAAAATGATACCGGGCGCTGTAATCACTCATCTGGTTACGTTATTGACCACAAAATGGGCTTCCCCTACATTTTTCCCCACGCCACGCTACTGCGTGTTAGCTAGCTAGTAAGACTCAAAACTGTTGATGAAATGATACCACCAGCACCAGAAGAGCTGAAACCCCTCCTTCAAGCAGTGAACACTCTGGTCATCTCCACAGCTGAGTGTGAACGTGGGTTTAGTCAGATGAACATTTGAACCACAACTAGAAGCTCCCTAGAGGTAAAAAGCATGTCAGCCTTGCTTTTCATCAAGTGTGTTGGCCCTCCACTGAACTAGTTCAAAGCCATTGCTTAGCTAACAATCCGAAAGCAAGAGCCAGAAAAATTGAGACCAAAAAACATGATTATGAAAATCTTTGGAAACTTCTATGAGATGGGGGAGAGTGGAGTAGGCAGCCATTGACAACATTGGTCCTATTTTGTATTATATGTATAATCTTTTAATATATTTTCATATTTTGTAAACAATTTCAATTTGCACTTAATGCCCTGTTAAAAAAAGTAACATTGGGAATGTTAACATAAAATATTTGTATTTGAACTGCAATAAAATGATGACGGATCAATATTTTTCTAATTTTTTTCCTCAAATTTTTCATGAAGTGTTTAATTTACATAATGATTTAATTAATTACGATACAAATGTAACCCTTTAGATACCAGTTTTGATCGTATACCAGTAACTGCTTTTTTGAAAAAATACACTATAGTTCAATATTCTAAAAACAATTTTGACTTTATTATTAGTATCATCAGCTGATCCATCTGAATAATAAATGAGGGACTGTTAACCTACAAGATTTGTACCATAGACTTCCATTATAACCACATTTTTGTATCCCCTCCCCCCCCTTTAAATTAAAGTGAAAAAAAGATTTGGCACTAATTGTCCTCTGCATTTGACCCTAAATGTTAGTGGTGCCATGGCAGCCCGGGGACCGACTCCAATTCTGAGATGCCTTGGTCGAGAGCAATGAAAGGAGTATCTGAACATCCATAACATGCATGTTGTTTTAGGAGAATAATAATTATCTTTATGCTGGTTGGTCTCCCACCCTCGGTGGGTTATCACTTATCAGCACAAATTATATCCCCCCCTGATTTTTTTTTACAACTTGAGTACTGTATATATATATATATATGTATATATATATATCTGTTTGTGATTTTGTGATTTCCAGGTGATGCAGACAGGCTGGACCAGAGTGAGAGACATAACTGGACTCCTCACAGCAGTGAACTTCAGCACAGGTACAAAGACTCTATTTTTCATACTGTACAAAGAATCAAGAAATATATTGGTTTAAATAAATGAAGTATTGACTTGAATACACTGATATACATTCCATTAAACAATACTAAACACTAGATCACCTACACATCAGTTAAGTTGAGGGTTTTTTCCATGTAAAAAGTTATATTTAGATATTTAGCAATATGACTTTGTCAGCTTTCTAATTTAATGTATTGAAGGGAAAGATATTTAACACAGTGAAACTGCTACCATTTATCTCTCAATATTGTCTGAAAAAAACGTGGTAAAAGTTATTCTTTCAGTGAGACAACAGAGCAAGCTTCTACAGTTGCACTACGTTTTGATAACAGTTCAATATTATTTTGATAATAACATATATTTCAATGTTGATGAACTTCATACTGTTCATTCATAATCTGATTGTCTTTGTAGCTCACTGTTGAAATAAAACAAAACATTACAATTACAAAATAATTAGATCTAAACACACCGCTTTCATAAATAATACACTTGTTCTGCAATAATATGTTTTATGTTTCCTGTCATTTTTGTTAGGAAAGGACATGCCTGAAAGACATGACATGTTCTCCTTCTCTGAGGGTCAAGAAGAACATCCAAGAGGAACATTAAAAGCTGATGTTATGAGATTTTAAGACCAGTACAGGACATCACTAAGAAACTGCTTTTATTGTGAAAACACAGTCAGCTGATCGAATGCAGCTATTTCCACATCTACTGTACACTCCATCAGCTGATTATTTCTATTTGCCTGTGCCTTGTACTGCAGAGTTTGCAACGTCACAAATAAATGGGGCCAATCTTCAGTCAGATGTGAATGTGTAATCTAACATTTTCAGTAAGAATAATGGACGAAAGGAGTGCAAATACAAATACAATTTATTGAAATGTGAACCAAAACTTAATCAAACATGTTTTAAATAAAAAGCACATATGGACAGCAGGTGTAAACCTATTACATTCATAAACACATTTAGTCAAATAAAGTGACAGACTAGGACTGTGCAGTTGGTATCAGCTATGGTATCAGCTCCTCCATCAGGCCTGGTCCTCCTCGCTGAGGAAAGACTCTCAGTCCTCTCCAAACCAACAGACAGGACGTCCATCACACGGAGGTTTCTCCCTGAAGTCTCTGCAGCTCTCTGGACACCACGCTGTCTCAATCCGTCCACACTGAATATGAGAGGGGGAAAATGGAAATAATAAATGCTTTAACAATAAGAAATATAAAGTTGACTGTTGAGTTGCTCAGTTTTTTTAGATTGTCAATACTATTACTGTATAACTAATATATCAGGTTAAGAGGCACATTCAAATAAAGATTGGTGTTTAAATACATGTTGTCTTTTGAATTGTTTGTCTAAAGTCAAGGATCTGGTACTTAGTTTTAATGATACAGTCTGGTTATTATGCTGTTTGGAGGAGGCCTCACAGGTAAGAGCACTAACTTGCTACCATCACATGTACCTTAGCTTGACTTAAATGTATTAAACGTATAGTTCAGTGATGGCAAAATATAAATAACTAATGTCATGCAAACATATTAATATTTGCTTGATTCCAGTGTTGAATTTAGCACAATTGCATACAAACGTTAAGGGATTTTAAGATTCTGAAGTATTATGCTAAAAACTCAATAACTTAGATTATTATTTATAGTTTTGCTGAATAGTTTCATGTCCGCTTACCTTAGAAACCTAAAATGCGACGGCAGATGGGTTAGCATGTTAGCTTAGCTTGGTAGCTTCAGCTAGCTCTGGAACTTCCAGCTCGGTGGCAGGAGGTCCCGCCTCGGCTCCGCCTCTTTGCCCTTATTTGGAGCAGGCGGGAGTTGAACTCTGACGTCACTGTCGAGCCGTTAGTGGCCGACTCTGCCTACTAAGGGCTTCTCGGCAACTCTGCAGAATCCTATGAGTGACGTCACGGACCCTACGTCCATTTATATATACAGTCTATGACCTCAACCTGTCTTTTTGTCATTAATCATTGTAAGGACGACAGCTGCAGCACTCCCAGCATCCGTTTGTAAGAATCCCTCACACTGTATATTTTTACAAAGGAGGCAATTTACGATGATGGGAGACTTAAAGCTGAGGAAGAAGGAGGCAAACACAAGACGCCGTTGGAAGGAAGCACATTTTATCTTGGCAGAGAAGGGATGACCAAAGGGTCGATGTGTTTTTGTATTCCAGATGCTCGCTGGAGAATGGGCTGTCATCTGAATTTCTATGTGAACATGAAGTGGAGACAGTGAAGGGAGCGGGGTTGTCCCACCTCTCAGCTGATAAATTCTGTATTTGTTTATACATCTGTATATTCCTCAACATTTTGGAATTTCTAACAAAACAAACATCCATTGTGCACTTGTTTATGCACACTCTTCTGTGTCTGCTGACTTCCTGTGTGTGCATGCATGTTAGTATGTGTGTCCAGACCCCTCAGAGGCCAGTTCAGTCCACAGTGTTCGGCACCGAGCGCTGAGTCAGTGCATTACTGTCATGGCAGATGTATCCTCCGGCCTGTCCCCTCTGGCTCTCACTGCTGGCCCATAGAGATGCATTCAGCTGCAGCCAGCGGCACTTTGCGTGATGAGCCTGGGCAATGGCCTCAATAAGGACTGATGGCAGCATTTGGAGAGAAAAAATGGAGGGAGTAGGTAGAGGAGAGGGTAGAGCGAGGGAAAGGAAGGTGTGGAGGAAAGATTACTGAAGGGAGGAGATATGTGTAGGGATGGAGTGATGGGGAGCAGAGTAATAGCGTGGAGAGATGTGTAAAAAGGGTTATATTGGTGTATGCTGAGCTGTGTGTGCACTGAAATGGGCAAACTGCTGGCCATTAGAGATAAACATTCATGTTCTCTGACTACAGGCAGCTCAGACACCTATCATTACCCTGCTGAATTTATTATCAGACACTGAGGGAAAAAAATGGAATCCATTTCACAGTCACGTGGAGTCAATGTCCGGAGCCTCGCTGGCAGCTGAGTCTGTGGCACGTGTCGGCCGATGGCACGCTTTAAAACTAGCCTTGTGCTGCTGCTGATGGGAGGGGGGCCGAAGCAGGGGGTGCCATCTCATTAGCACTTCACATCCATATAGCTGCGACTCATAAATAATTAGCAGTTTGGCACCATAGGGAACCAGGCATGCTGCTATCTCAAAAGGGAATCAACAAACGGGCGATGTATTAACTTTTAGATCATTAGAGTGGTATGTTGGTAATTAAGATAATTTTTTAATTCACAGTTACAAACCATCCGTCGGCCTATATATTTCTGTCACACATATACAACATAATAAATATACCTTTAGCAAAAAGCATTAGGGAGTGGTTATAGCATCAATGAGCAGTGCAGTTACAGCCTTGACTGGTTCAATGCCAGTAAGTAATATAAATGTATAATAAAATGCCCCCTTGGCCAGAACACTGCCAGACCATTTGTGGGTTGGCATTATATAAAAAGGCCCGAATGGCCAGTTACTGCAATAAAAAAAACTGTACAATGACCTTGACCAACCATTTTCATTTGTATTGCATCAAATATCAGATGACCTTGGCCACCTTCTGCAAAATGGCATGCGGGTCTAAACAGTAATAACTATGAATTGAGTAAGTAGCTGTATAGCAGGCTCAAAAGGCTTTTGGAGCAGAACAATCTTTATAAGTATATATATCAAGGAAACCAAAATCCACCAAATACTTGTGTTTTACATAACTATTGGTTCCGGCCCAGATGTCACAATTCATGCATCCTTACATGTATCCTAAACAGACCATTCCTCGTGCAGCTTAATGTAGCTGTATTAATGGAACAAAAAAACCCCAGCTCAAACAGTTCTTATGTATGAGCAATGGAAGAAGCTGAAAGGTGCCGAGTATGCAACAGCTCTTTAATTAGAGCTGCACTTCAACCCTTTGTTCAGAAACATAGCTAATTGCTGTTGCACTAGCACCAGTGGCGGCCGGCCCATAGGGGCGCTAGGGGCGCCACCCCCCCTCTTCCCACATAAAAAAAATATATATAAAAAATATATTTTTTATTTTTATTTTTAATAAACAAGGTAAATATTATATAATTGGTATCAGTAAAATGTATAATCTACAATAAAATCTCGTTTAAAATTGTGTTACGATGTCTAAAGTTGCTGATAAGTCACATGTTTCCTGCCTGGCCTTGCCACATGAATAGTTTATTACATTTTAAGAAGCCCTGAGACACAGTTTCGTGAGAGTTTGTTCTTAGAGAGTTTGTTACTCTTAGAAACAAAATTAATGACCTCTTGCCTTTGACCAGTATAGTGTTATCAACAGCTCCTGGAAATGTAAGTTCTAATATTACACTAGATAGTAAACTAGAATGCTTTTCAGCCATAAACCTTGAACAATTACATTCAATGATTCTCTCTTCTAAACCATCAACGTACATGTTAGACCCAATTCCAACTAAGCTGTTGAAGGAAGTTTTTCCATTAATTAGCACTTCTTTATTAAATATTATGAATATGTCTTTATTATCAGGCTATGTTCCACAATCATTCAAAGTAGCAGTGATAAAACCGCTTCTTAAAAAGCACAACCTCGATCCAGAGGTTTTAGCCAACTATAGACCTATTTCTAATCTTCCGTTCCTCTCAAAGATTCTTGAGAAAGCGGTCGCAAAACAGTTGTGTGATTACTTAAAAAACAATGATTTATTTGAAGATTTTTAGTCTGGCTTTAGAACACATCATAGCACAGAGACAGCTCTGGTTAAAGTCACAAATGACATTCTAATAGCCTCAGACAAGGGACTTCTCTCTATTCTTGTTTTGCTCGATCTCAGTGCTGCATTTGATACTATCGACCATGATATCCTATTGCAAAGACTAGAGCACTTAGTTGGCATACAGGGAACTGCTTTAGGCTGGTTTAGGTCCTATCTATCTGAACGCTCTCAGTTTGTACGTGTTAACGATGAATCTTCCACGCAAACCAAAGTTAGCCATGGAGTGCCACAGGGCTCAGTGCTCGGACCTATTTTGTTCACATTATATATGCTTCCGTTAGGCAATATTATAAGGAATCATTCTGTAAACTTTCATTGTTATGCGGATGATACTCAACTATATTTATCAATCAAGCCTGATGAAATTAATCATCTAAATAAAATTCAAGACTGCCTTAAGGACTTAAAAACGTGGATGACCTTAAACCTTTTGATGTTAAACACGACCAAAACTGAAGTTATTGTACTTGGCCCGAAGAATCTACGAAACAAATTATCTAAAGATATACTAACTATGGATGGCATTAATTTGGCCTCCAGTGAGACTGTAAGGAATCTTGGTGTTATATTTGACAGGATTTATCCTTTAACGCCCACATAAAATCAATTTCAAGGACCGCCTACTTCCATCTATGTAACATTGCAAAAATCAGGCATATCTTGCCTCAAAACGATGCAGAGAAACTAGTCCATGCATTTGTTACTTCTAGGCTGGATTATTGTAACTCTTTATTATCAGGGAGTACCAAGAAGTCAGTCAAGTCGCTTCAGCTGATTCAAAATGCTGCGGCTCGTGTACTAACCAGAGTTAGGAAAAGGGACCACATTACTCCTGTTCTGCCTGCCTTACACTGGCTCCCTATAGAACACAGGATAGAATTTAAAATTCTTCTTCTCGCCTACAAAGCCCTTAATGGGCAGGCGCCATCTTACCTTAAAGAACTCATTATACCCTACTGTCCTACTAGGGCATTGCGTTCCAAGAATGCAGGGTTGTTGGTTGTTCCTAGAATCTCTAAAAGTACAATGGGAGCCAGAGCCTTTTCTTATCAAGCTCCACATTTGTGGAATCAGCTTCCAGTTTGTGTTCGGGCGGCAGACACCCTATCCGTTTTTAAGAGTGCGCTTAAGACCTTCCTTTTTGATAAAGCTTATAGTTAGGGCTGATTAGATTCAGCCCCTAGTTTTGCTGATATAGGCTTAGTTTGTCGGGGGACATCTTACTTCTTCCTTCTCTCTGTCTATACCTGTGTACTCTCATGTTCCGATGAACCCAGCTTCCCCACATTTATTTCTTTTTGGTGTCTATATATGCTGGGATCCGGAGTCATGGATGATCCTGTGGTCCTGTGTCCTGGATCGCGAGCGCTGGATCTTGAGTCGTGGCTGTGGTCCTGGATCATCGGTCCTGGATGGATATCCTCGTGGATTCATCTTCCTATTATACACACATGCATTTCCAAACATTTGGACTACCTATGTTGCAAATGTATTATCTTTTCAATTTACACACGGCATCTATTGCACGTCTGTCCGTCCTGGGAGAGGGATCCCTCCTCTGTTGCTCTCCCTGAGGTTTCTCCCATTTTTCCCTTTAAACTGGGTTTTCTTCGGAAGTTTTTCCTTGTACGATGTGAGGGTCTAAGGACAGAGGGTGTCGTATTGTCATACTGATATTCTGTACACACTGTGAAGACCACTGAGACAAATGTAACATTTGTGATATTGGGCTATATAAATAAACATTGATTGATTGATTGATTGATTGATTGATTGATTGATTGATTGATTGATTGATTGAGAAAAAAAACGGGGGAAAAAGTCCCTTAACAGGTTAAATGGGAATTAAATCATTTTAAGTAATTTTGAGTGTTCCCAAAGCCCCGGTGTTCTGCAGTTTTTGTGGGCCTACTGTACTGTTGCACAGTTTATGCTGTATAAACTATGTCCAGGACCAGAGGTCGTGTTAACCGAATATTTTCCGTCAATGACGGAAAAATGAAAGCAGTCCGTCATTTTGACGGATTAGAACACAACTCGGAAATCCTCTCCCAGCCCAGCTGTTGCTGTCTCACCACAACACTCTCCTGCTCGGTGTCCACGTCCTCGATCGCCGGCACCACCTCGTCCCCTTTTCGCCCCCTTTTCGCCCCAACAACATTGATAATCGGGGATTCCATAATTAGAAACATCAGATTCTTCAACGCGGCCACGCGCTGCTTCCCTGGAGCCTCAGTCCCGGATATCCTGGAGAAACTCCCGGGGCTGCTGCACTCACTCCCGTCCTCTGTCAATCGACGGGCTGTGTGTCACTAGACCCAACGTGGACAATTAGTCAATCGACTAATTGTCCACGTTGGGTCTAATGACACAGCCCGCCAGCAGTCGGAGCTGACAAAAAAAGATTTTAAGAAACTTTTTATTCTTTTACGGGGCTGTGAAAAGTCGGTTTTTATCTCAGGTCCGATCCCAACACTGGCCCGCGGAGCAGGGCGGTTCAGTAGGATCCTCAGCCTCCACACTTGGCTCCAATCTGCCTAAAGAGCTCACAATTTAGGTTTTATTGACAATTTTAATCTATTCTGGGACCGACCCGCACTCTTCGGCACTGATGGAATCCACCCCAGCAGGCTGGGTGGCCGCATGCTAGCGGCTAACATGCAGCACGCTGTTCAGACGTCTCCCTGACTTTTCGCGCTCCACATTCACACACCCCCCTTTCCGGCGGTGTCATCACAAGTCCCTGTTTCCCCTACAATTCACACTAGCTCCCCCTTGTGGCTTGGTGGGTCCCCTACAACTATACCCCAACCTGTGCGTATTTCAGCTCCCACTTTAATGCCGAGCGACATCCCGGTCAGAATCACTGACCGGTGGTCACGCCCTTGCTGTAATAACAACTGTCGTGGTGCGAGAGTGATCAGTCCAGTTGTACAAATAGTCAAATCTCCCTGTGCTGATGGTGATACAGTGGCTTCCTCAGCTAAAAATAGAGAGAATACAATTAATTTGGCCTTACTTAATGTTAGGTCCTTTGCGGGTAAGTCATTTTTAATCAATGATCTTATAATAGAACAGCAAGTAGATTTTATGTTTCTTACTGAAACTTGGCTAGATACAAACAATAGTGCTGCAGTTCTTATTGAAACAGCACCACCTAATTACAGCTTTATGAGTGAGGTCAGAGCTGAGAAGAAAGGTGGTGGAGTGGCTTCCTTGTACAAGGATGTTCTAAATTGCAAGCAAATATCGTTTGGAACATTCACCACTTTCGAATATCTTGCAATAATATTGAAATCTTCATCACGTGTTTTA
Organism: Pseudochaenichthys georgianus; assembly: GCF_902827115.2. Taxonomy (NCBI): domain Eukaryota; kingdom Metazoa; phylum Chordata; class Actinopteri; order Perciformes; family Channichthyidae; genus Pseudochaenichthys; species Pseudochaenichthys georgianus. Next base: position 4,987,691 of record NC_047522.1, on the reverse strand, counting down.
TTAATAACCATATACAGGCCCCCCCGATACTCAGCAAACTTTCTAGATGAGTTCACACAGCTGCTTTCTGTCATATGTATTGATTTTAACTCATTAATTATTGCTGGAGATTTTAACATTCATGTGGATAACACCAATGATAAAAATGCTAGAGAATTGCTCCATACTGTGGAGAATTTTGATCTGACTTAGCATGTCTCAGGGCCCACTCATTCTAAAGGCCATACACTGGATTTACTTATGTCCAAAGGTCTCGATATCTGTAAAGTGTTTGTTTCTGATGTCGCTCTCTCTGACCATTACTGTATCTCCTTTGAGATGTCTGTCACTGATGTGATCCACACTAGGTCAGATGTAACTTTAAGAAGGTATATAAATGAAAATACCTGTACATCATTTATCCAAGCCTTTTTAGCCACGCCGGCTCTCACACCAAACCCTGTTAGTAATCTGGTGGATACATTTAACGCAAAACTGACGAATATCATTGACGCCATTGCGCCCGTGAAAGTTAAAAAAATCTTTGGAAAAGAGAAAGCACCATGGAGAAATTCACCATTAGTGAAACTTCAAAAAACAGAATGCTGGAAAGCTGAACGCAGATGGCGGAAAACAAAACTCAAGATACATCATGATATTTACAAAGAAGAACTATTCACCTACGGTCTTCAACTGAAGAAAGCTAGACAATCATTTTTCTCTGATCTTATCTACAAAGATATTAATAACTCTCGTTTATTATTTCCCACTATTGATAGGTTAACTAACCCCAGAATGGAAATAGCCCCTGAACTAATCTCCACTCAGAAATGCAATGAGTTTGCTTTATTCTTCACAGAAAAGATCTTAAAGATCAGGCAATATATCAATTCCTCAATTCCAAGTCTTGACCCATTCCCATTGCAAGGACAAATAATTAATGAAGCAAACTTGTCAGAATTTGTTCCAGTCAGCCATAAAACACTTGAAGACGTTATATTCCATCTAAAAACAACTACATGTAGTCTTGATAGTCTTCAGACAAACTTCTTTAAAAATGTCTATTGCTATATTGCCTCAGATGTACTGCAGATTGTGAACATGTCGCTCCATTCAGGTGACTTCCCTAAGGGCTTGTAAACTGCAGTTATTAAGCCACTGTTAAAAAAAGAAGACCCTCGATACACTGACAATCAGTAATTACAGGCCAATTTCAAATTTACCATTTTTAAGCAAAATAATTGAAAAGGTTGTCTACCTTCAACTTAACAGTTTTTTGACCTCCAATAACCTTTTAGACACTTTCCAATCTGGTTTTAGGTCTCGTCATAGCACAGAGACGGTTTTATTAAAGATTTTAAATGACATTCTTTGTAATACCGATTGTGGGAAATCGACAGTTTTAGTTCTATTAGACCTCAGTGCGGCCTTTGACACCGTAGATCACAACATTTTAATAGAAAGACTAGAGAAATGGGTGGGTCTGTCTGGCAATGTCCTAAAATGGTTTACATCCTATGTTGAAAACCGAGAGTATTTTGTTTCAATTGGTAGCTGTACATCGGACAGAACCAAAATGACGTGGAGTTCCCCAGGGGTCGATCCTCGGGCCCCTTCTATTCAATTTGTACATGCTGCCACCTGCTCAAATAATTAGAAATAACAACATTTCCTATCATAATTACGCGGATGACACCCAAATCTACATATCACTTTCCATAGATGAATACGGTCCTACTGATTTATTGATCACATGTCTAAAACAAATACATGACTGGATGTGCCGTAATTTCTCACAGCTCAACACAAAAAAAAATAATTAGTAATTGCTTTTGGAACCAAAGAAGAAATAATTAAAGTCTCTGCACACCTGGAATCACTATTACTCGAACCGAAAAGTCAAGCAAGAAACTTAGGTATAATTTTAGACTCTGACCTCAATTTTAACAGCCACATCAGGGCAATCAACAGATCAGCCTACTACCATCTTAAAAATATCTCACGTATTAAAGACCTTATGTCGAAGCAAGACCTTGAAAAACTTGTCCATGCATTTGTTTTTAGCAAGCTTGACTACTGCAACAGCATCTTCACAGACCTCACAAAAATCACTCCGTAAACTCCAACTAATTCAAAATGCTGCTGCCAGAATCTTAACCCGGACAAAGAAAACACAACACTCCAGTCCTGAGATCACTGCATTGGCTTCCAGTTAGTGAGAGAATTGACTTTAAGATTTGAATGCACACATATAAAGCACTAAACGGGCTAGGACCCAAATATATCAAGGACCTCCTTCAGTGGTACGAACCCAGCAGACCCCTTAGGTCTTCAGGCGCAGGCCAGCTCACTGTTCCATTTGTCTTGCCTTGGTGAGACTCAGCCAGCCAGCCAGCAGCCAGCAAGCTGAGGCAGGGCAGACAGGAGAGGAGGAGGATAATGTTGAGGGCCGGGGAAAAAGGAGAAGGGGAAAGGAGATGTCCGCCTTTGAGAAAGGGTTGCTGTCAGCCATCGCTCCTGTTCTCTCCATGCCACTACCTCAACCTCGTCCAGTGGTGGAGGAGGACGAGGATGAGTTGCTTCTCCGGGGCCTCTTGCCTTCATTGCGAAGGATGTCCATGTCGAAGACAACAAGGCATTTTTTGAAGCAGAGCAGGAGGAAGACTGATTCATCCCTTTTTTTTTGTTATTTACAGCCATACTGATCCACACTACATGTTTTACACTCATCACTGCACACACTTCACTCACAATATTACATATACATTATTATAAATACAAGTTATTTAAAGTATGTTATGGCTATACTGTGTCTTCACTTGTTCATGTCATTTGTCAGTTACAACATACGGAAGATATAGAAGCTTCATGTATGTCGATGTATAATGTGCTGTCTTCTGTATAATTGTTCATGTGAAAACAGGGCTGAAGGAAAAAGGTTGTTAGCAATATCATAATATCAATTTAAGAAACATGTTTATTAGGAATGTTTGTTTTTAAAATGGCTCATTTGGAATATTTGCTTTTTAAAGAAAATATGGGTAGCTCTTAAAAGAGCTTTTGGTTTGGAGGCTCTTAAAAGAGCCATGGTGACCCTACACCAGAGATGTTCACAAGTCTTTTTTTGCAAGTCCAAGTCAAGTCTCAAGTCTTTGGTCACGAGTCCAAGTCAAGTCTCAAGTCTTTGTGGGGTGAGACTTGATCAAGTCTCAAGTCTTTGTGGGGTGAGACTTGATCAAGTCTCAAGTCTTTGGTCACGAGTCCAAGTCAAGTCTCAAGTCTCTAAAAAAATAAAAGTCTCATGTCTCTTCTGGTTGTAATAAGCCTTCTATTGTCTGCTGCTATCTGTCTGTTAAGAATACTGCACAGCTATATCTAAGAAATTCAAAGCATTTACTGTGTTATTATCACTCCTATATCTATTAGCATACAGTATCAGTACTGATTAGTTGTTTGTTATATGATCACTTTAAACAGGCTATTGCAATGCAATATGAGGAAAAACATCACACTTTAGCTAAATGCAAACAACTTATAAGCAAAACACTTCAGAATCAGAAATCAGTATCACAAATACTTTATTAATCCCCCGCAGGGAAACTGTTAAAAGTACTTAAAAGCGGGTAATGATTAACGTTACCGACCTTTTTTATGTCATGTCAAGAGTTGGATGTCAACGCCACTCAACTCAAACAAGTGTGACAAGCAATTCAATTAATCTTTTCAAATATTCAGTTACAAAGCTAGTAGCAAGCTAAGTTAACATTACATAGCTGATGCTGAGCTAAACATGTTTGCTAATCGTCCATATGCGTTAATGTTACCTCTCCGGGTGAGTTTTCAAGTGCCTGATGAAATTCGACGTTGTTGCGCCAGCATCCTTGATTTTGATATTGCAGACTTTGCAGTGTGCGCTCCTTTTGTTGGTGCCGCCGGCGTTTTGTTCGAAGTTTTTGTAGTTGAACCTAATTACAAGCGGTACAGCCGCAGGTGTGCCGCCGGTCGCCATTGTGTTACTACGAGGTAGTAACAGAGGCGCGCACGTCTGCGTAATGAGCCCGGCTAAAATAACTGGATGGCCTACCTGCCTGTCAGCCTTCCATCTGGGCACAAACTTATCTCGTGCCCTCATTGGTCATGTGCGCGTTCGTGTGTGTTGGAGGAGGCGGGCTCTATAAGGAAGTAGCAGCCTCTAGGAGATTATCTCCGGTTGTGTATTTTCAAATTCTAGCGATCTCGAGCCGGTTTCCCTCAAATGTACCTACCCCACCTTTAATACGCCAAAAATAGAAAACACAATGATTGTTCACGAGTCCCAACACACGAGTCCAAGTCGAGTCTGAAGTCTTTTGGTCACGAGTCCAAGTCAAGTCTGAAGTCTCTGTGTGTGCGAGTTAAGTGCGACTCGAGTCCGAGTCGCAGACTCGAGACCCCATCTCTGCCCTACACCACATTCTGCTGCCATGGCACTGCACCCTCCTCATTGAAATAGCTGCAGAAGGTGTCCCGCAGTTGGATGGATCTGCGTGTGGCATTGTTGGAGCCCATCCTCGGTGTATCACACAGGGTTGGAGTAGCTGGAGCTTCAACCGTGGACTCTGCGATAGGTGTGCGTGATGTCCTTCCTATCGTCTTCCTGCAACACACTGGTGGCCTTCACACACAACTCTGTTACCTCCGGGCTGGTGGTGATGACACGCCTGAACATTCTCCACTGAGATGAGAGGATGCCAAACGCACATTCAACCACCAACCTAGCCGGCTGAGGCGGTAGTTGAACATCCTCTTTTCGCGTGTGAGGTGACGTCCAGGGAATGGACGCAGCAGGTTGTCCATCAGCGGAAAAGCCTCATCTCCAACCAACACATGGGGAAGAAGGCCGAGCCGCTCTGCTCCTGGGATGACGGTGTCAGGTGGTAGCTGCAGACTGCCATCTCTGAGGCTCTCTCCAAATGCAGAATTCCGCAGGCTCCCACTGTCACTGCTCCTTCCAAAGCCTCCAACATCCACTACCCTGAAGAGGTACTGGGAATCCACTACAGCCAGTAGTACCAATGAGTGGGTGGACTTATATTTGAAGTACAGGGACCCAGAATTTGCCGGAGGATCACCACGTGCTTCCCATCAATGGCACCAACGCAATTCGGAAAGTTCCAGCGCTCCTGGAACTCAGCAGCGATGGCTCTCCAGTCCTCGGTCTGTGGTACCGGCATGGTCTCCTCAACCAGGGCGGTCCAGATGGCACCCGCAACCTCCCTGACAATGACAGCCACGGTTGCATGCCCGACCCGATAGCTGAATGCTATGGTCCTGTATGAGTCACCGGTTGCCAGGTACCCGAGAAAAAAAACAATATACATGATTAAAAAAAAGTATATGTCTCCGCGCGCGCACGTGCCATTAACTCTGTTTGTGTGTGTGGATGTAAATGAGCTGTGCAGTTCCTCTGCTGTCATTGGCCGTCCCGACCTCGCAACATCCGCGGTGATTGGACTGACGTCATCTAATCCCCGCCCGCTTCTGCCACGTCATCCGGGGGAGGAGTACAAAGGCCGGGCACGGACATCATTCTGGAGGCTCTGTATTATGGGACAGACGCCTCAAGCCTCTCGCTATACTACCGCCATACCTTGTGATTCGTTAGTCTGCCTAGCAGTGTGTGCTTTGTGATTCGTTAGACTGCCTAGCAGTGTGTACTATTCATGTATTCGAATATGAGTTATGAATATTTTTATTAAAAAAATAAAAAATGTGGGAGTGATGCCTAAGTTGATTACATATTATCAAATTGAATAATTAAATGTATATATATATATATATATATGGCACTGTCGTATATATATGTATGTATATATATATATATATATATATACGACAGTGCCATAGCTAAATGTGTTAGTTGACGTCTAAAAGGTGTGTTTTGCTCCGCTCACCGGTCCCTCACTAAGGGCAGAGCTGCAGGTGCTGATCTCTCTCTCTCTCTCTCTCTCTCGCATCCGGTTATACTTCACTCGCGTTTATGTCCAAATCCATCAGATCTAGCTAGTTCTAGCTAACGATATGGCTGCTGCCCCTCCCTACACGCAGATCACGCAGACTCTAACCTCAATTTATGCCCAAATGTGGTGCAAATGTGCTCCGCAGCCGTTGCGAGGTTCCGGCGCTAACAGTTCATGAGCGTGCTCCTCCGCCCCCTGTCAACACTCGCGACACATGAGTGGCCAACCTAAACAACAATAAGTGCTGCTTGGCAACCGTGTGTGGCGGCAAAGTACATAGACATTTTGACAGGAGAGATTTAGTTTTGCCGGTATTCAACATATTTTACCAGTCATAGTCCGGTAATTATTTACACTCTATGAAGAGTCCTACACAACAGACATGGCGTCAAAAAGGAGTAATGTGTGGAAATATTTCGACCAGGTTAGTGAGTGCGGTGTAGAGGTCAAACTATGTTAAATTAAACTTATATATGCTATACCTTGCTATACCCGCAACCTCCGTTCCAGCTGAGAGGGTCTTCTCTACAGCTGGGCTGATTGTGAATCGCCTCCGCACATGAAAGCTGTAGGCTTGTATAGCTGTCATCACCAGTTCAATACATTTAACAAATTCGACATTCTGCACTTATTTGAACATGTATGTATTTATTTCCAAAAATTATTGAAAAACAATTGGGTACAAAAAAAAATTGATTTTTACGTTTTTAATGTATATTTTTTTCGAATATACATTTGCTTTCAAATTCCCATCCTTAGTGTGTATGTACTCTGTGTTTCGTTAGACTGCAGGGTCTGATTATTATATTGTTGACACTTTAAAATACTACTATCCGACTAAAATGCTGTACAAATCAGATTTATAATTTAATAAAGAAGAAAAAAAATTAAAGTAAAAAAAATATCACGTTTTTTTTCTTTATTTTTCAATATCGCGATAAATATCGTACCGTGGACTTTTTATTGCGATATTATCGTACCGTGAGTTTTTGGTATCGTTACATTCCTATTAAACTGTGAATAATGTATTCACTCAAATAAATACAAAATATAATAAAATAAACATTAAGGTGCAGCATTTCGATGAACTGAAATAATCTGTAACAAACAAATTCCTCTAGGGAACAGTGCCTTCTGTTTGGAGAAAATGAATAAGTGAAGAGTAACATGGCATCCTAGCATGAAAGGTTTCATTGTATAAAGCTGCAGGTTGTATCTGTTGTGTATTCAGCATCCTGCTCCTTTGAAAAAGCACTCTCCAATACACCAATCTCACCTCCCAGCAAACAGACCCACAGTCATTATGCACCATTAGCTCCTGCTAACGCCGCTGCACCAAACATTATCACGCCTTGACACTAATGTTATGACTATGATTATCGTTATTATGCTGGAAACACATACACACCGGAACTGGAAACCTCATTCCATTTTCTCCCCTGCCATGAAACAAATCAAAAACTAGTTACGCTGGCGTCTCCGAATGACATTTCTGCTGCCTCACCACGACATTGATATCAACCATCGGTAGGAACGTGCCGGGAAACTGTCCACTGGGGTCCTCTTCTAAGCTGGAGTCAATTAGTGAGGAAGGCGACCTCGACAGATCTCCAATTATCATCCTCTCCCTAAAAACCCTCTTGTTGGTGCTAGTAATAGCATCGTAGCTGTGCTGCTAAGTAGAACCAATACAGATTGTTTTTCACTCGTTGAAATTTTTTCCTGACAGGTTTGATATTGTAAACCAAACACAATCTTATTTCTTAACAATTGGATCGTGCTGTTGCGGCCGGAAAAAAAGGACACAATAGCAACACAAAGAAGAAGACCAGAATGTCCATAGTATAATAATGTCAAACAGATTAGGTTCCTTGTGCTTATTAGTGGTGTCCTGAGTTGGCAGATAGGTCACATGTTGATAAGGACTTATCACAATATAACATGTTTTCTGTACATTTTAAACTAAAAAGATAATGACTATGGCTATGCTCCATTTTAGTTTTAGTTAGAGATGTCCCGATCCGATCACGTGATCGGGGATCGGAGCCGATCACGTGATTTGCAAAAGATCGGAATCGAGAGAAAAAAATCGGGGATCGGGAATTGTTTTTTTATTTTTATTGTTTTTTTATAAAGTATTTTTTTTATTTAATGTTACAAAACAAAAATGACCATGTTCACGTCTTAAAGTCATCCTGAGGACTTAGTTTTGGTTTAAAATTACACAACATCATGTATGTGTTGCTTTCTTTGGGCTTGTTTTCATAGACCTGGTTGCTTATTTCTCTGAAATCTGGCAACAGAGTGGGCGCAGTGTCTAATAGTAGCAGTAAGCTAACGAGAGGCTAGGGAGTCGGGACAGAGAAAATGTCAGGAGTTTGGAAGTATTATAAAATTGAAAGCGAAGGCAGTGCAGTGCGATAAAAAGTTTTTAGAGAGTACTTGTCCATGGATAAGTGAGTTTGGCAATGTACTTGTCCGAAGACATTTTTCACTTGTCCAGAATGGACAAAAATTGGGGCCACTGGAATCTTCTTCTTCGTCATCGTATTTTACACATTTGCATTTTAACGATTCCGGTTCTGCTTTTCGATTCCGGTTATTTTCGGTTCCGGTTCTTTGAGAGGGTAAAAATAAGCCCCATGACAAACTGGGAGAAAAATATATTTATGAAAACATTAAGTCAAATCTGTATTCCTATTTACAAATCACTTCATACCATTTAATTTCTTACGGTTATTGAATACAATTATATAAAAATAATCTCTGCATTGTTTAGTTAGTTCTAAGTGGTGCAGTTTGAGAATGTACAGTTGGCCCAGTCTCCTCTGATGTAACACTGCAACCTGCCTGTGAGACAGAGTCCAACCACACATCTCCAACACATAGGCCTAATAATAATAATAATAATAATAATAATAATAATACATTATTATTATCTCAAAAAGAAAGACTAACAAATAATCTAGGAAGTTTAACCACTTGGATTAAACCAGAGGTGACAAGTCTCGGTGTCATCCTGGACTCAGATTTGAACTTCAACGCCCATTTAAATAAAGTGACCAAAATAGCTTTCTTTCATCTCAGAAACAAAGCGAAGGTAAGACAGAGAAGCTAATTCATGCTTTTATATCTAGCCGACTAGACTACTGCAATGCACTATTCACTGGTCTCCCCAAGAAAGCTATTGGAAGACTCCAGCTCATTCAAAACTCTGCAGCAAGACTACTAACGAATACCAAAAGAAGGGAACATGTTAGTCCTGTCTTAGCTACTCTACACTGGCTTCCTGTAACTTTTAGAATTGATTTTAAGGTGCTTCTCCTCATATACAAAGCTCTAAATGGACAAGGACCCAGCTACATTGCTGACTCTCTGATGAACTACACACCTACCAGAACACTGTGATCATCAGATGCAGGTCTATTAGAGGTCACCAGAAAGAGTCATAAGAAGATCGGTGATGCAGCCTTTGTAAACTACGCCCCAAAACTGTGGAACACGTTACCCAACAATATTAGGGAAGCCAATACATTAGGCATTTTTAAAAGGCTCTTTACCAAAGCATTTGACTGATTTTACACTATTACCCCCTAAACGCACCAGGAGCGTCTGCGCTGCGTTACGGCTGCGCCGCGGCGTTCGCAAAGATCGCGGCCACTCTAGTCAATGGGTGCTGTTCCAGCGACGCGGCGCGTCCCAGAAGCTCCTCGCCGCAAGGAATTTCTAAAATATAGGATGAATCCTATTTTTGAAGCGGCGCAGCGCGGCGCAGCGCGGCGCAGCGCGGCGCAGGCAGGAAGTGATGAAAATCACCTTGTTGTCTGCTTTGCTGGTTGAGGGGGTGCACCAGGTGCACCCAAAACCGGCTCCTTCTCCTCCCCCCCACCACCGTCTTTCAAGTAGGAGAATACTGCAGCGTTCTCCTCCGGTTTACAGGCACTGTCAATTATATCTATATACAATAATTATGATGATGAATGCATATTTTTTTACCACTAAAATACAGCAACACATCTTTGATTCATGTCGTTTATAACTGGAATATTACAATTATTATTAACTGTGTCTGTAGTCTACAACACAACAACATAGGAAATAACAACAATAAACTCGATTTAAACAGACACAAACATAAACCATTTAACTACGTAGCCTACTTACTTGTAGAAGTACAAAATGTCCAGGAAATATTCCAAAATCAACAACAACTGCGAGGCTGCACACACGACGCTCCGCTTCCGCAACGTTTTGAAACACGCCTGGTGTGTTAGGTCGCAGGAGGAGGTCGCAGGAGGAGGTCGCAGCGTGGCGCAGCCATAGCGCAGCGTGGCGCAGACGCTCCTGGTGCGTTTAGGGGGTTATACTGCACTATTCTCTGTGATTGACATTGCACTATTTCTCTGTTTTATTCCCCATGTTTTTATTTTTAATTATTTTATGCCACTTTATCATTTCCTTAGGAATCGACAAGCAGAACCGAAACTAACATTTCTAAACGAACAATGGCGGACACGGACAATTTGCGAATGAGTTCTGCCTTTTGTAAACTGAATGTATCAATAATTTGTCAATAAATCAGGGCGAAAAACGTCACTTGTCCGCCGGACAAGTCAATTGAAAGATCTACTTGTCCGATATTGTAAATAACACGTCCCGGACGGTGGGACGTGTACTTTTTCGCACACTGCAGTGTAACAGCCAGATGCAATGTTTGCAAGGCAGAGGTTCCGCACGGTGGAAATAACAGAGCTACGTTCAACACGACCAATCTAATACGCTACCTGAGAAACAAACACCAACAACAACACGACGAGTACACAGCGGCCACTCAGGTAACGGCACTGAAACAACCGACACTTTCAGAGACTTTTAAAAGGAAAGAGAAACTGCCCCAGAACAGTGAAAAGGCCAACACAATAACAGCCAAGATAGCTGAAGAGTTACCTTTTTTTTCTCTTAATGCATTGCATAAAGATCGGATCGGGAAAAATCGGTATCGGCAGATTGTCAAAATCAAATGATCGGAATCGGATCGGGAGCAAAAAAAGGTGATCGGGACATCCCTAGTTTTAGTTATTTATTTCGGCTTTTAAACTGGCAGAAGGCCCTAGATAGAGATAGATATTAAATTGGGCATACAAGATACTCTTTTAAGAAGAAGTAAGTAGGAAACATTAACATTTCAGCCACTATAGCTACATCTGTTCAAGTCTAGCAACTACAAATAAGAACCTAGTCTTGGTCTGTGTCTGTATAAAAATCATCCCACTTTTTTAGATGTATTTCAGACTGCTCCAAACAACACCAGAACATTGGAAGGCTTGAAGGTGTAGCAACCAAGATTACATGGGACAAAACCAAGCAAAAGGTCAACGGTAAGTATACAAAGAAGTTCCAGTATCTCCTCTCACCTCCTCTAGCCTCTATAACCCCTGGTTCTTCTCCCTCTTTGATCTCACACAGACGGATCTGCGCCCTTATTTTGTTAACAGTAATTGGAGATGCATGGTGTAGGTCAAATGCAGCTGGACTTGATTTGTATTGCTATTACACATTGGATGTTCTTAGGTACAGAGTGTACCTCTCAATATTTGCATTAAATGTCTCTTCTTATTGGTTTCCACTTAGTCAATGAATACAAGCTTGGAGGAGTAATTACTTTTAGATAATCAAAGCTAGTTCAGTTCACCTTTTCAACCCAATGAACCCTAAGAGGTTAACATAAACGTTATCAATGTTTCAAACCTTCTACTCTCAGTTCATTTGTCCTCAGCTTCTTCTTTAAAGCAGCAGGCTAAGATACGTTTTACACAGTTTAACTAACTACTAAGCGGCTTCACTTTTGTTTTGTTTAATCCTCCGTTACACTTCATGCTTTGCAACGAAGCACACATTTCTTCATGCTGTAGCCTGTGAAAAACAAACATATCCAAAACCTTCCCCGTCCCTCGCTGCATTCTCAATCTTCTCGTCAGCTTTCTAATAACGATCTTAAGTTGACATTCAGTTTTTCCCGGGGCAAAACACTTCTGCTGGGGCTGTCTGCTTTCTAATTGTAGTAATAATTGTGGTTCCGCCTAATCTCAGCCGGGGCTGTGACCCGGCCCGCTGTGAGCGGATTTGAGATAATGAAATAATTGCCCCAAATGCTTTTTTTCCCAAGCAGCCACTGAAACCTGAACCCTCAGACGAAGAGACATCAACATTCATTCGGTCTCCATCAGTGGCATTTTCCACCCTAATTGAAATGTAGATTGTTGTTGACCCCTGGTTGAGGTTTGGTGGGCAGAGCTGAGGAGAGGGAGGATGAAACTCTAATGGGGTGGGTTGGCCACAGAATGCCATCTATCTATCATATATATTAATGTGGGTGGGAGTACATTTAAGTTTTCATAAACAGAGGAAGTCGAGATCATATATCATCCCAAGCGTTGCATACATTTTTTGCATATCTTTGTGACCGCAGTAAACTTTACATGCAGATTTTCACAGTAGCTGTTTGGATATCACCATGCATTATTTATCAGGCTGGTCCTGGCTGTGATGGGAGGGAATCTGAAGATCATTTCTGACTCATTTGTAAATGTCCTACATGACAGTGCAGTATGTGTTTATATGTACTTCTCCACTGAAGGTTATCCGTGGAGCTGTATGACAGAGCAAGAGGTTATCTTCACATTATGTGCCTCTGTTATGTATATCTGCCTCAATAAATAATGAGTAAAAGGCCAGCAGCAATACATGTATAGAATAACAAACAACTCCATGGGTCTCTTTAAGAATTCAGTTTGAGCATCTAAATGATTTCATGTCAGATATCATAACATAAAGGTATGCTAAAACGTTCACTGTTAGAGCACACTGCATCCTTTAAAGGAATGGTCCACTCATTAGATAATTAATCAAAACTTCAGTATTTAGTGAAACGTTATGTTTAAACCATACCCTGAAGAAATCAGCGATATTCCCCGGTAAATAATGATTTTATAGCTCTTTTTTATCAAGACCTGTATATTCCGTCTGGCCGCCGCCATGTTTGCCATTTTCAGTAGTCACGTGATGGTCGTGACGTCATCCATGCGTTCACTTTGTCAACACACGGAAACATGGTGGAGTATTTCAGTTCGGACTCGTCAGCAGAGGAACAAGTTTTGACCAATGTGAAGAGATTGGATGGGGGAATTCATCCATACATATCAGTATGACAATACGACACCCTCTGTCCTAAGACCCTCACATCGTACAAGGAAAAACTTCCGAAGAAAACCCACAGTTTAAAGGGAACATGGGAGAAACCTCAGGGAGAGCAACAGAGGAGGGATCCCTCTCCCAGGACGGACAGACGTGCAATAGATGCCGTGTGTAAATTGAAAAGATAATACATTTGCAACATAGGTAGTCCAAATGTTTGGAAATGCATGTGTGTATAATGGGAAGATGATATAAGATACTATATGTATGCATGTAGTACCACCCTTGCTAGCGATTCCCTCTCTAGTTTAGCATACTCAGCTTCGTTGTCCCTGGCCATAGAATCACGATTTTATGGGGCCGGAAAAACTGGGGGGAAATACACACTAGCCAGTACTACGCTATATGGAAAGGCCACCAAAAACTGTCCTGGCCTGGACGTTAAAACGGGGCTAGCCGCTGCAATGGAAATGCGCTATAACATACCTTATTCTTACTCCGAGCACTACTTCTGCTCCTCCGTCGCTTCACACTTGCAGAGGGCGATTTCTCAACTGGCCGAACTGGTGTCCTGGTCGGTGATGACACCAGAAAGACCGATGGTACTGCATCTCCATTAAGTAATGGTTGTTCTTTAAATCCCATGTTATGTTTGATCATACTCTCAGAGTAGTCGTCCGGAAATGTGAAATGTTCGCTGCATACATGAGCCTGTAAATCTCTCGGTTCGGGCCGGCCACATTTCGCTAGCCACTGCCTCCGAATGTACTTCTTATGCTTACCTTTTGGCAACAGATGGAACCGAGCATTCCGTGGATTGTTCCTATCCGAATTATGGCAATATTTCGCGATACAGTGAGGCATATTTGAAGAGAGAAACTACAGTAAATAACATGGAGATCAACGTGTCTTCGAAAACCAAACGCATGGATTACGTCACGTCCGGGAAATGGCGGCGCCCACAGTGTTGATGTTATTTCGGTATATAATCAGTTTAAAATCACTGATATTGTCATCGGATTAAAAAAAAAAAAAGAGAGACTGGCAGAGACTGGTCTGTTTTATCGGATGATAATTTTTTAAAAATGAGTGTCATGAGCATACCATTCCTTTAATAGGAGTGCTTCAAAGACATCAACAGCGGGAACAAAATATATATTATTGGCTATTGTATATCAGCTGGTACTAAATATTCAAACTGTAGAAACTGAATTTAGTTAAGGACTGAAAAGCTGCTAAAAATATTTACTTTACAATCTCAATAAGTTATATTTGTAGGCATTGTGTAAGACTTTAGTTTGGTTATTATGTAGTGAACTAACGTATGCATCATAATGCAACTTTAAGTCCACAGCCAATTAATACAGGTGACTGCATCCACTGAGAAATACATCTAACATTTACCTGTACAGGACTTTCTATTTTCAGAATCAGAATACCTTTATTAGTCCCACAGAGGGGACATTTGCAGCGTTACAGCAGGAAAGAGCCACAGACAGCTTAGTGTTGCATATCTTACATTCGTTAAAAAAGTACTAAGTTCATCACTCAGATAATCATAATAGGTGTGAGCAAGTCGAATTTAAGCCTGTTATCATTTATTGCAAAAACAATGAGCTGGAAGATGCTAATGGTTAATAGATCTGATGGTAAATGCAATTATAGACTATAATTGTATAATTGTTTCACTACCCCTTACAACACATAAAAAGGAATGTGATACACTCTTATAGCTTCTTTAGTCACTGACCAAGCTGGTGACCTTTCCTTATCAAACTGTCTTCACCATCTACAGTACAGGTGAATATTGATTTGTGATGGTAGTGCATTTCCCCACGACTGAGGAATAACAAAATGCTAGATTATATTCCAATACATTTTAGGCACGCATTTTCTACTACATTTTGTCAAACCTTTAGGAACATACTGTACTTAACATAGTACCCCATTACTGTACAACACTGCATCACTCATGGGGATCACCATGTTCACATTAAGGTTGCTTCATAGACTGTATATATAAAGGGTTGCTTACATTGCATGTAAGGTCACTGAGGGGAATCACTGAAACATGAAGCCTTTGAGAGGATTCCCTTAGAACCCATTATGCTGTAGCACAACCGGTATAATATGGAAACTACTCCAGTAGCTGAAAATGGATCAATATTTCTAGAGCAACAAGCAAATGAGATGTATTTATCTTCCACGTTCAATCACAGCATGAAAGACGTGAAAAGGTTTGTACCTTAGCAAATTATTACAAAAGAACCATTTGCAAAAAAGGACAAATAGTCCAAGACAAAGCGTTTTTTCTCAAATGGCACCAAATACACTTTCTCCAATGAGTTCTGTTCTGAATGGCATTTAGATCCTGGTTCCTACACAATTCATCACACTAATTAAACTGACTGGGGAACAAAAGCCAACTTAGCCCATCCAGTTTCCTTAATTGCTTTTGACGCAATGCACAGATCGTCAGAGATAGGATCCACACTCGGTGTTAGAATTAGTACCATTTTTAATTAGCCTCTTTTATATAAGTCATTTTCATGAAGGCAATAAGAGAGGGACAGGGACTTTTTGTGACCACTCCGAGCGCTCAAATTAAGGAATGACCTGATTCGGATAAAGGCAATTTCTTTATGATGATGCTCAACAATGTCGCAAAAGACAAGGAAACAGTGAGGCTAAAGCAAATATAGATGCTCCATTATAAAGTTGATATATACCGTAATTTTCGGACTATAAACCGCACTGGACTATAAGCCGCAGGTGTTTTAATGTTTAATTACCATATGTAAGCAGTCCAGCCTTTCGGAATCCGTTGGTGATCGTGGATGTTTTGACACTCCTCCACGCTGTCAGGATCCACTCGCAAACTTGAGCGAAAGTTGCTTTTCGCATGCGACCAGTTTTGGTGAATGATTTATCGCCGCTAGTCATCCACGCCTCCCACTGAACGAAGGGTTTGTGCATGAAAACTTCCTTTGCACAAACTGTCTCGCTCTCGTAATGTCTGTCTGTCTTGCCTCTCGTACCACTCTCGGTTCCACTTTTACTTTTGCGCGCTACCTGTCTCACTCTTTTCCGGCCTCCAGCTTTTCCTGCTGGAGCCCGCCGCTTAAAGGTGGGGGGCGCGGACCGGCCATAGAGCCCATAGTGTTAAAGGTGGTGGACTGTAACCTGTAAAATCCATAGATTTAGGAGGTCCCCTAGTGGCCGTTAGCTGTAAAAATCCATAGATTAGCCGCACCGTTATATAAACCGCAGGGTCAAAAAATGGGGAAAAAGGCGCGGCTTATAGTCCGAAAATTACGGTACATAAACCACGGTCACAGTGCAAGCTAAATGACCTTCCAATGTGCCATTAGATCCCCTTTATTAATGTCGTTTGTGCTTTGATTTACAAAGGGAATACCGACACTTCATGTTACGCATTTAAGCTGAAAGGTTTTTTTCTTGACCTTTGAAACTGCAGCTTGACAAAACATCTGTGACCACCAGATGAAAAACAGTCTCAGCAGGCCCTGAGAAGGGGTCAAAGGTCATGCATCAGGAGTCAACAAAGGGTCAGAGAACATTCAGGGAGGCCACTCACCTCCAAGATCAGAGATCCTCCTTTAACAGAAACAGGGGAGTGGTCTAAGACGCGTGGCCAAAGTGAAGGAACCATGTGCTGGGAATTATTTTCTGATGCAGAAACCTGTTAATTGCTTTCAAAATGTCCCACATATATTTCCTTTGTTGTCACTTTTCCCTTACTGGGATATGATACCTTTGTGGCAGCTTTTATTGAACCCAGATATTCAGGGCAGTGTGAGAAAAAGTTTTTAGAGAGTACTTGTCCATGGACAAGTGAGTTTGGCAATTTACTTGTCCGAATACATTTTTCACTTCGTCATCGTATTTTTTACATTTTCCCACGGTTTTTACAACACCGCTAACGTAAGTGAGCGGTAAGATTTTACTGCATCACACATAGGGTTGGGTATCGTTTGTATTTTAACGATTCCGGTTCTGCTTTTCGATTCAGGTTATTTTTGTTTCTCGATTGCGGTTCTTTGAGAGGGTCAAAATAAGTCCCATGACAAACTGGGAGAAAAATATATTTATGAAAACATTAAGTCAAATCTGTATTCCTATTTACAAATCACTTCATACTGTTTAATTTCTTACGGTTATTGAATACAATTATATAAAAATAATCTCTGCATTGTTTAGTTAGTTCTAAGTGGTGCAGTTTGAGAATGTACAAAGACTCCAGCTCATTAAAAACTCTGCAGCTAGACTACTAACGAATACCAAAAGGAGGGAACACATTAGTCCTGTCTTAGCTACTCTACACTGGCTTCCTGTAACTTTTAGAATTGATTTTAAGGTGCTTCTCCTCACATACAAAGCTCTAAATTGACAAGGACCCAGCTACATTGCTGACTCTCTAATGAACTACACACCTGACAGAACACTGCGATCATCAGGTGCAGGTCTATTAGAGGTCACCAGAAAGAGTCATAAGAAGATCGGTGATGCAGCCTTTGTAAACTACGCCCCAAAACTGGCCGACAGATTCAATGGCCCTCTGTCTGACAGACAGAGGGCCATTGAGTAGTTGAATCAGCAAACACAAACAAGAAGAAGTGAAATTAAGAATAAAATTTAAATTGTACAATATAATATTGTGGTGGTTCATCTTATAATTCTAGAGAATGCACCAGACAGCATCTAAGACCTGCAGGACCCCCAAACCTTTCGTGAGTCATTTCGTCCGCGCACATTTTTCAGGGCCATCTCTATTGGACTCAGGGCCATCTGTAAATTAGCTTAGATGGCCCACAGGGCTAATTTACTGGCCGTGGCCGTGGGTGTGTCACTGACACACCCCCAGCTCGCCGCGGGGTCACGAGCCTGATGACTAATCATAATTCTTTAAGGAAATCGTTTTTATTTTTTATTATAATTACTGTGAAATGTATTATGTTTTTGTCATTATTACAACAAATACACACTTGCAACTGATAAGACTGGCAATGATTTTATATTTATTAGACTATTACAAAAAATATCATGCTCCAAATAAGTGGGGGTACGGCGTACCCCCGCGTCCAACGCCCACTACACCACTGAGTGCAAGTGTATGTATGTTTCATATTTGGAATACATTTTGCCCCAAGAATTTTAATCCGAACGTTTCGGCCGGTGCATTCCTGAGAGGTTTGGGAGATTCTGCTGTTGTGTATAATCCACTTCTATAATGACTTCCGTGTAAAAGGGATAGATAGTCTGAGCCCACAGGGGTTTGCTAAGTAACTGTCAGAGAGCTACGGCTACTCAACAACAACACAGGTGCTTACTTAGTATAAATACACACTGTCTGCTGAGCAGCACATTTCCACAGCACTGGTGTATTCTGTAAATAGACATATTTCTGTGTCCTCACTGTACAGGTGACAACCCTGAGTTGCTGCCAGCATGAATGATCGTTTTGTGGTACTTTAATGTTTCTGCTACAAAGAGCCATCTGTGGCGAACTGCCACTGTTTTATCATGCCTGCACTGAATCATTAATAATGAAAATTCCATTCTGAAGCCCTAAATCAAATCATAAAGTCATGCCAAGCGGTGCATAAGTAGAGAGTTTGAAAAGGCAGGAAGGGTTCATATTTGAAGCATGTATATTACTGTGTTGAGAGCATCACGTTGAGTCTTTTCTAACAGCTTTAACGAACTTTAACGAGTGTGGATAACGAGAGCAATCAAAGTGAAGATCCTTGGTAACTACCCTCATGACCCATGCATATTTCATCCACAGCTAAATTACACCAGGTGCTTTTGCATACAGCTCATTCTCCAGGCCACACATTAAATATACAAAGCTACAGGCTACAGTATGACCAAATGCTACTTCAAATCTACTGCAGAATCCAATGCAGTATCCATGAATGTGGTAGATACATTTAACATTAAAGTAAAACAGCTGGTAATTTGCTACTATTATAAATAAGCTGTAAGAGAGTCCAGGGTGAGGGAATGTGAGCCAAGGATGTAGAATGGTAAATCACAACTGTTTTCCAAAATTCCCAAAAATAGAAACTACAACAATGAAAAATGACAAAACACATATATCTAAATGTCCGTTTCCCAGATACTGCATCCAGAACTATCTGAAGAAGTTTAACAATTGTTTTCTTGGCAGTTGATTCTGAGAAACTCTGAATTTGTGCGTTATATCTCTCACAGGCTCCGCCCTCTACTGGACTCTATGGGTACTACCTTATCATGCAAGCATTCGCCTACTGAGATTTCTATGGACGTAGCCGGCCCCGGCAATAGAGTCTGGCTGCAGACCGCAGCAAGGAGGCGGATCCTATAGGGGCGTTTCCTATAGTGAACGACGGGAGCCGGCTCTCGCCCGTGAACGAGCCGTTTTTTGTTTTGTTTTTGCGGAGGGATCTAGATCGGCATGAAGGCACATTATGCAATGTGCAATGTGGACATTATCCCGCTTATTACACATGGCCACATTCTCAACAAAGTAACGACATGACTCCCAATAATAATTTAAATGCTTTTATGGATTTAGAAAAAGATTTTATTGATTTGAAAAATAGTTTTATGTATTGATTTAAATTGACATGCATCCGCTAAGAAAAGTAGTCCGTTGTTACTGTTTGAACTAACGTAAAGCACTAATAAATGTAGTTTCATCCACTTGAGTTTACAACTACAAAAATAATCGATTTGTTTTTATATCACATCTGACGGGAGGAAATTCAGCAGCTCTCACTCCCGATTTTTAATCCTAATGTAATCATCATCTTCACCACGATCATTTATGTTTATGTTCGCCGAATTGACATGAAAGCACTGACAAATATGAATATACTGTAGTCAACTTCATTAAAACGTTATTAACGTGCCTAATCTCAGTAATTCACCATTTCTACGCATGACAACACACTTTGTCCGTGTTTGGCTCTCGAAGCGTTCCCGCATCACTTCCGGCTTCCCCCAAAACTTCAAAATGAGTCGATGGAATTTCCCCGCGATGTTCGAAATTATTGATATTTAACGGAACGGTATCGCTTTTTCTTTTTTAAACTGACGGTTCGAGATTACTAGTAGCCCAATATTTCATTGCACAACAGTTGTTGGGATGCTGTCACAGGCTCTTTAAGTTGCTATTGGATAAAAAAAGTTAGGAAACGCCCCTATAGGAAACGCCCCTACAGGATCCGCCTCCTTGCTGCGGTCTGCAGGAGATGGGTCTGTCTGCAGACCGCAGCAAGGAGGCGTTTCCTATAGGGGCGTTTCCTAACTTTTTTTATCCAGCTGCTTTTATAAATCCTCGCAGAAGAAGTCATTGTTCTAGTGATGGGAATTCCGGCTCTTCTTGCTGAGCCGGATCATTTGGCTCACCAAGAAGAGCCGGCTCTTTCGGCTCCCAAAGGGCTCTTCAGTTTACCACATATTATACCTTTTAATTAAATCAAATGTAGCGCTGTTTTGACTAATTATTTATATGTGTACACATATATCACTTAAATTATTCAAGACATCCTTTGTACTAAAGTATTCAAAAGTAAAAATTACAAGTTTAATATAAATTATTTGCTGTGGCCAATTGTTTTCATTGCATTTACAGACCCGTGTAACTCTCTGATACCACCCAATTAATGAATTGACTTGCTTGTAGAACCACGCTACACAAAACAGATGGCAACACCTATAAAAACTATTTTAAAAAAGGGGCTACTGTATCAACCTATATAAAGTATATAAATATAGTTTTTCTCCCTGCAGGAGAGGGGAGCGTGCTTTGAGATCAACTGCTAGGCTGCAGCGGGGAGAAGAGGGGGACAAAAAGTAGGAAGAGAAGTAATGGGTCAGAAACCCTCCTTTTTACGCAGCGGTCCAGACATAGACATCATAGCTACGGCGACATAGTTGCCAGTTACTTTTGGCATTAGGGCAGGGATATCTTTCAAGGTTTGACATAATGAATTGTGCTACTTTTAAAGCAAGCAACGATGTTTTCAAATCTGTAATCAAAAAGCTCCTCAAAAACACTATAGAAGCAGTTCCTGCCGTTGTTACGTTAGTTCAAACAGTAACAACGGACTACTTTTCTTAGCGGATGCATGTCAATTTAAATCAATACAAAAAACTATTTTTTAAATCAATAAAATCTTTTTCTAAATCCATAAAAGCATTTCAATTATTATTGGGAGTCATGTCGTTACTTTGTTGAGAATGTGGCCGTGTGTAATAAGCGGGATAATGTCCACATTGCACATTGCATAATGTGCCTTCATGCCGATCTAGATCCCTCCGCGGGCGAGAGCCGGCTCCCGTCGTTCACTATAGGAAACGCCCCTATAGGAAACGCCCTATAGGAAACGCCCCTATAGGAAACGCCTCCTTGCTGCGGTCTGCAGACAGACTCTATTGGTCTGCAGCCAGACCCATCTCGGCCCCGGGGCGGGCCTACCTGAATGCGTGCTCACTTCCGTAAAAAAGGAGGCTTCGCCTCTTGACCACCATCCTTTACTCTTCAGCGAGCGGAGGCGATAGCCTAGCACTGAGTCCGAGACGTATTTTTTGAGAGAAAGGAAGAAAGAGAAAGAAAGATAGCAGGCGCCGACCCCCACCACCTCTGCTTCGAGTGTTTGGGGGACCAGGATATGGCCGAGGCGGTGCCATTTCACGTTCGCCATTCCTTCCGAGTTCGGCGTCCATGGAAGTCCACCGCCCAGGGCTGTACTCTCCCTGGTTGATTATCATGGCGGCGGATGTGTGGGCTACTCGCTCATTGCTATAGATGCCCCTGCCTCACCAGGTCACGGGATAAGGAGTAATCGCAGCGTGGCTGATTCTTGCCCATCCCCAGCGGAAGAAACACTGTCCTACACTCCCCGTCCCCGCTGTAAACCCCAGTATAGGGAGCCAGCAGGTGGGCGTGTGCACGTGAGTGGAATAAACCGTGTGCTGTCAAAGCACTGTGCAGGTTCAAGAGACACTATTCTCTTGTGCTGTTGTCAGAAAACACACCTTGCCTGGTATAATAGCTCCGATTAATGCATTTCACCGTTGAATGGGAAATACAGCGTTAATACATGGGCAGGCGGCCCTCGTGAGAGTGGCCACGGTGCGTTCAGGGACCTCCGCAGGGGAACGGCAGTTTACGTTTGTAAACTCTAGTTCTAGAGTGATGTGTGTGTGCGGGAAAAATGCATTCAGTGAGAACAAGTGCATTTATCCCAGAGTAAGAGTAATCTCTCTCCACAATTCCACTTTTTCCCATAATGTCCGTTTCGAAGAGACGGCATTGTGACGGCGCGCGCACCCCCCTCCCCTGAGGGCGGGCCGCGGTGCGTTCAAATACCTCAGTAGAGAGAAGAGTCACCGCAGCGCAAGCTCCTCCACAGGCTTTTCTGAAGACGAGGGAGCGCGGCGCGACGGTGAGACGAAGGGAGAGGTGCCGGCACGGAGATCTCGTGCCCGCGGCGCCCTCCACCTCTTCAGCCCACCCCGTGGAACCGGCGTGCCGGCACTCACGGGATGGGCTGCCCGTCTTCACGGATCTGACTGGCCTGGCGGGGGGAGAAAATCTCTCCGCCCGGGACGAGAGGGCGAATCTCGCCTCTTCCCTGTATAATGCACAGATCACTACGTTTTCTAACAAGAATGAGGTTGATCTGTATCCAAATCTGAGTGTCTTTTGTTTCCACAAATGCTACACTTACACACAATGTTAACTGTACAAATTCCCCATTCGCTGCCCCAGCTGTAGCTCCTGTAAAGGAGGTGGCTAGTGGGCATGCGCAGATGAGAGGGATGAACCGCAGGGAGTGCTATCTAAAGGAGAGCACTATGCGGGTGCAGGGACATTATGGCCGGTGTATTGCTGTCAGAGAACACACTACGCCTAGAGCAAAGACTCCAATTAATGCAGTTTTCCATAGTGGTAAAGGCTGCATTATGGCGGAGCCCGCACTCACACAAGAGCGCGTGGCGGTGCATTCAGGGACCTCAGTAGAACACACTACGCCTATAAAGACTCCGATTAAATGCTGTTTACCGTAGTGGTAAAAACAGCATTATGGTGGAGCGCGCGGCCGTGCGTTCAGGGACCTCAGTAAATAATCGGCCCTTTCTGTGTCGACCCTCCATGTGCAAATCTTCCCTTCACGGGGAGTTTTGCGGCGGAACGGGTCACCAAAGAGTACCACAGTAGCAGCTGCTAGCTGTCCCACAGCTGAGGGCTTTCCATTAACACAATGTTATGGGGAATTGAAACTCAGCTGTGTACTAACAAAGTGGATGGACAGGACGCTGAAACGGGGCTATTCACTCCAGTTTTGCAGCGTCCCACCTCCTTTTATGGGCATGCGAGAGGAAATCTGTCTTCCCAGGAGGAGATGTGTTTCCTCTCAGCAGAGATTCAGGCTCTGGTGCAGAAACAGGCGGTGTCTGTTGTGCACCCTTAGCACAGAGAAAATGGTCTTTATTCCATGTACTTCCTGGTTCTCAGGAAGACAGGGGAATTCAGATCTATTCTAGATCTCAGCAGCGCAAATCACTACATTGCCTGCAGAAAATTCTGCATGTTAACTATAAAAACAGTTAATGGGGCTTGTGCAAACCGGGCGATTGGTTGACCTCCATCGACCTGAAAGACGCATACTTTCATGTGGAAATTGCTCCGGAGCACATAAAGTGTCTGCGCTTTGCCTTCCAGGGGATAGCCTACGAGTACAACAGAGTACCGTTCGGCTACTCCCTATCCCTACGCACGTTCAGTAAATGCGTGGCCACTGCGCTTTAACCGCTGTGCACCCACGGCATGAGAGTTTTTCTTTTACCCAGACGACCTCATAGTCATGGCTGGGTCCCGGGAACAGGCAATGTTTTGCACAGCACAATTGATCACACACCTAACCAAATAGGCTTTGCGATCAATTGAAAAAAGAGCACCACCATACCTCACCAACAGGCGTTGTAGTTGGGAGTGGTGTTCGATGCAGGCGCGCTACGCGCCACCCTGTCAGGGAGCAGAAGTGCGTCCCTTCTCCGGGCGGTTCACAGGCTGCGACAGGGGGCGACAGTGACAGCTTTAACTGTCATGCAGACTTTGAGTCTCATGACGGCTGCTCACATTCTGGTCCCGCAGGGGTTACTGTATATGTGCCACCTGCAGAGGTGGTTCTCCGGCCTGCGTTTGGATCCCAAGAGGCACAAACAGCGGCTGGTTACCATCCCCCTCCCTCAGTGGAGGGCAACCTCCGGTTCTGGGGGTCTCCCGGGCACCTCCGGAGGGGGTCTCCACTGGGACGGGTAACCTCCTTCATCACAGTGTTCACGGGAACAGGATGGGGAGGGACCTGCCTGAAGAGGGCTATAGGTGGGCGCTGGTCTCTAACAGAAACATGACACAGCAACCTCCTAGAGCTACGGGCGGTAGTGTTAGTCCTCCAGCATTTCATGCCCCTAATTCAAGGGAGACATGTAAGGGTCAGGAGCGACAACAGCACCACAGTGGCTTATATCAACAGGCAGGGCGGAGTCCGCTCCGCTGCCTTGTTGGCCACAGCGGAGAGGCTGTGGTTGTGGGCATCAGAGGTGGTGTTATCTCTGAGAGCCCTCCATATCCCGGGACTGGAGAACAGGGGTGCCGACCTCATGTCGAGGGGCGGCCCCCTGCCAGGCGAGCCGACCTCATGTCGAGGGGCGGCCCCCTGCCAGGCGAGTGGGTGCTTCACCCAGAGGTGGTGAAGCAGATCTGGGCCCAGTTCGGGAGAGCGGAAGTGGATCTGTTTGCCAGCCGGCGCAACGGCCACTGTGCCCTGTGGTTTTCCATGGCCCTGAGCGACGACCCGCCTTTGGGGGTGGACGCGTTTGCACACGAGCCATGGCCAAGGAAGCTGCTCTACGCCTTTCCACCGTTGCGTCTCATTCTCCCTCTCCTGGGGAGAGTGAGGCGAGAACGTTTGGCAGTCATCCTGGTAGCACCGGATCGCGTGGGGGCTCCATGGTACTCAGAAATGACGCAGATGAAGGTGGGCCAGCCTTGGGCGATTCCCCAGTTCTGGTGGGCGATGTCTCAAGAGGCAGGTGCAATCGGGACGTTACCCACTCTGGGCCGTCCTCTCCAGGCTTGGCTCCTGAGAGGGACAGGCTGAGACTGGGTGGATTGTCTGATAGCGTTATTCAGTCTATCCAGGCAGCTAGAGCGGGATCCACCACAGCCTGTTACAGGCCAAAGTGGCTGGGATTCCAGCGATGGTGTGAGGAGCGGAAAATAGAGCCCCTATCTTGTGAGTTAGTCTCTATTTTGTCCTTCTTACAGTTATTGGTGGACAGAGGACTAGCTCATTCTACTATAAAAGTGTATGCAGCAGCCATCTCGGCCTGTCATGAGGGATTCAACGGCAGGTCAGCCTTTTCTCATCCACTGATGTTGCGGTTTTTACAGGGGGTCAGGAGGCAGCGCCCAGTAGTGCACGCCTCCACCCCACAGTGGGACCTGCTGCTGGTGCTCGAGGCTTTGGTCACAGAACCATTTGAGCCTGTGGAGGATATATGCCTTCATAAAGTGTTATCTCTTGGATATGTCTGGCTCTTTCTCAACATCTGTGCTTGCTGGGGCAACACAGGAACCAACACATCTGACCCTCTCCCCGGGCGTAAAATGCCCTTACGTTTCTCCGGACCCCTGGAGGGTCGCGGGGGACGTGGGGTGCTCTGGGCCCTTTTCAGGGCTGGAGGGCTCCCCTCGCCTGCCTGGGGGCAGGAGGGGGAGAGCCCTCCATACTATAGTCCCTACACATTCTGCACAGGGTCAGAGTTTGAGTGTGGGGACATAGGGGGCACTTGCATTCTCCCTGTGCTCTTTAGGGACTCAGGAGGGAGAGTGCATAGTGAACCCATACAGGGCTGGGGTTTTTTCCCCGGCCCTTTCTCATTTCTCGAACTCCCCTCCTCGACTCCCCTCCTCGACTCCTACCCTCGATACTTAGTCCCGCCCACAGGAGATGCGAGCGGAGGAGCCGAGGAGGGGAACCGAGGAGAGAGGAGGGGAAGCAGCAGGCGGTTAGAGAAATGAGAACTCCTCTCCTCTGAGCGGTCATTTTAAAGAGACGTCCATTAATGATGACAGAAGGCACAGCAGCCCTCAGGTCTGATGGACAGATGTGTTCATGATGACTTATAAACCTCAAAACTGCTGCAATAACACCAACACTCAAAAAACCTGGAGCTGACCGAGATGACCTGAATAACTACAGGCCCATCTCTAACCTCTCCTTCATCTCAAAAATCCTTGAAAGAGTGGTTGCTGACCAACTTCAACAACACCTGGACAAAAACAACCTTCATGAACCCTTCCAATCGGGTTTCCGCTCAAAGCACAGCACCGAAACAGCGCTGGTAAAAGTCACCAACGACCTCCTCCGTGCAGCTGACTCTGGACTGCTCACCATCCTAATCCTCCTTGACCTCACAGCTGCCTTTGACACCATCTCACACGCACTGCTTATCGGGCGTTTGGCGGACATCGGGATCACTGGTACTGCACTCTCATGGTTTTCGTCCTACCTCACAGACAGGGAACAATATGTCTGTCTCAGCACCCACCGGTCAAGCTGCTCCACTGTCTCACATGGTGTTCCTCAGGGGTCAGTATTGGGTCCACTCCTGTTTATTGTCTACCTGCTCCCCCTTGGCACTATCCTCCGTCATCATGATGTCCATTTCCACTGTTACGCCGACGATACCCAGGTCTACATTTCCAGCAAACCCAACACTGCCCTCCCCCCAACCTCTCTCACCAACTGCCTCCAGGACATCAGGAGCTGGATGAGCAGGAACCTCCTAAAACTCAACGGCAGCAAAACCGAAGCCCTGCTGGTTGGCACCAAAACCACCCTCTCCAAAACCTCATCTTCCCCTGCCTCCAACCTCATCATTGATGGCCACTCCATCCCCTTCTCTGGCCAAGTTAAGAGCCTTGGTGTCATCCTGGACAGCTCCCTCTCATTTTCACCTCACATAAATAACATCACCCGGACTGCCTTCTTCCACATACGCAACATCTCCAGACTCCGCCCATCCCTTTCTCAATCGAACACTGAAGTCCTGGTCAATTCATTTGTCACGTCCCGCATCGACTACTGTAACGCCATCCTCTCAGGCATACCCACCAAGCTCATCAATAAACTACAAATCATACAGAACTCCGCAGCCCGGATCATCACCGGCACCAAGGCCTCCGAACACATCACCCCCATCCTCATCCAACTCCACTGGCTCCCCGTTCAATCCCGTATCAACTTCAAAAACCTACTACTCACTTACAAATCCCTACATAACCTGCCCCCCCCCCCCCCCCCTATCTGGCTGACCTTCTTCAGGAGTACACCCCCTCTCGCTCCCTCCGCTCCTCCTCTGCTGGTCTGCTGACCGTCCCCACCCCACGCCTCGTCACCATGGGTGCTCGGGCTTTTAGCTGCACTGCTCCCAGACTCTGGAACTCCCTCCCCCCGACAGTCAGACAAAATCACCTTATTCAAATCCCAATTAAAAACCCACCTGTTCAAATCTGCTTACTCACTGTAGTGCTCCCCATTATATGTTTCATTTGTGTCCACTTGACTGTCTCCTCCATGATTTCCTGTTTGTGTTTTTATCTTGTTCTGTTGCCTATTAGCTTTTATTTTATTTTATTTGTTTTTTTTGTTTTTTGTTTTTAAAGGTACGGTGTCCTTGGGTGTCATGAAAAGCGCCTAAAAATAAAATGTATTATTATTATTATTTTATATATTTACTTTGATTCATTCACAGTGCGGTATAATGAGACAATAACAGGCTACAGATGCGGACACGCACACACACACATATATATATATGTATATACATATATACAATTTCAGAATCAAACAGAGCACTCATAATAACGTAACACTATCAGAGACTGGATATATTTCGAGGAAACTGAGATATACACACCCATAAGCTGAATATAAAGTATGTTGAGAACGTGTGCCTGTGCCCTATCTAAGTTGAATGGGACAAAAGACATTGACTTTTCTATTGAGCCAACATTACAGGGAAACTTAATGAATTAGCAAGGTGCAAGACTCTGTTTACTTTCCTTTAGCCAATGTATAGTCCCTCTGCAAAAAAACTCTAAACACAACAACAACAACAACAACAACAACAACAACAACAACAACAATACTGTCAATAGCAAACACATACACACACAAGCATCATATAGTAATGACAACAATAGGCTCAGTCCCAGTAAGAGCTTTTCACAAATCATACCAATGCTAATACTACAGCCAGCTAGCATAGCATTTGCAGAACTAAGCACTAAGCTAACGCCATGACACCTCACAAACACTGCACAACAAGAACATGACAGTAGTAGCATCAACACACTAATATTATTAAGCAATTGTTTGCCAAACAATTTCTTACCGTGTTCAAGGGAAGCAGTTGTCCTGGCATCCCAGCGAAGAATACCCCTTCAAGAGTGGTTAAAAGTGTGAATGTCCATCTTCAACTTCTACAGTAGCTAGCTGCTTTCTAACATGAATTCGGAGAAGTAGAAGAAACCAGTAGGATTAGGGTTCAAAAATATATCCTCCACAAAACGTTCAGGACCGACACTATTGGACTTTCAGCATGCAGTTTAGCTTACAATGGGCTTTATGATATACTGTAATTACTGTATACAGTCTGCAGCTGCACTTACAGTTCAAAGACACCGCGCAACTAAACAGGTGCGTTCGACTCATGTCCCAACCTGGTCCCAACAGGGCCAGCAGATCACGTGCCAGGGTGGCAGCTCACTAAGCACCTGAAGTAGTTATCATGTATATATTTAAATTGTTCTTGTCCATATCAGTATGTATTTCACGTATCATTTTTGTTATACTTTAGTTTTATGTAAAGCACTATTGATTTTCATATTGTATAAAATGAGCTGGTAGAGTGGTGAAAAGTAGTGTGACTACATTTAACCCAAGTCTACTCTATTTACAATACATCTGAGGTACTTGAACTTGAGTATTTCCATTTTATGATACGTTAAACTTCAATTCCACTTCATTTCAAAGGGAATATTGTAAGTTATAGTTTACTACATTTATCTGATAACTAGTTACTAGTCACTATCTTCACTTTGGCTGTGAATATGTACATTTTCACACTGTGGGATGAATAAAACATTTCTGATTCTGACTTTACAGATCACGTTTACTTATAATTTACTTATAAATGGTGATATATAAGATAAATGTCCAGTGGGAAATTCTCAAGCGACCCAGTAGTTTAAAGTATTTAAAATGTGCGCCACCTTTTATAACTGGAACAATAAAGTAGCCTATACATAAAGTGACACAAAGTAAAGTGTCAATAAATATAATCAAATACAAATATATAGATTTGGATGCTCATACATTTACTCAAGAAACTTTTTTTTTTTTGCAACAAAATATTTATCATATTGCTATTTCTTCTTAAAGGTGGTAGGTAAGAATGGAGAAACCAGCTCGAGTAAGCTAGAATTTGAAAGTAAAAATGATCTGCCCCTTCCTTCAGACTTCCTTACAGAGCCCCTCCTCCAACACACACGAACGTGCACATGACCAATGAGGGCACGAGATAAGTTTGTGCACAGATGGAAGGCTGAAAGGCAGGTAGGCCATCTAATGATCTGCTGCGGGCTGAGGCAGATCATTGGACTTGCTTTTTGCAGCACCACGGCTTCCACAGATGAAATATTTGTATATATTTATTGTCAAAGCATTTAATTCATTCATTACTTTCGGGATGTTAAGAGCATTCCAGGGAATATAACAAAAAGTGTTTCTGAAGTGAATTACCTACCTTTAAGGTTTCTTGCACCAGTACATTTGCTTTACTCCCCAAGAGACTAAAAATGGCACACACATCCATCATAAATCTTCTTTCCCCATATTTCACACACCATGTAACCTTCCAAGGGTTTGTTGACGAAACATGCGATCTGCTGTCTGTAAATTGACCTGATGGAGATGATGGGCCATATATCTTATGAACAGCCTGAAGGCCTTTAGTAAGCTGAGTGTGACCCAGCTGATGAAGCTGAACAAAACACAGACACACACACACACACACACACACACACACACACACACACACACACACACACACACACACACACACACACACACACACACACACACACACACACACACACACACACACACACACACACACACACACACACACACACACACACACACACACACACACACACACACACACACCATGATGCCCATGAGTCATACTGAAAGCACATCCATGCACACGGATTCATACCCACATGGCCTACAGAAACATACTTCAGGCTATGCGGGCCACTGACCATACATCCTGTAAGTAGAACACCATGCGGCTATACCCTTCAGTGACCTTAGTCTTTTCTTTTGTGATCACAAAAAAAGCATACATAACATGCACTTTACGTTACAAGGCCAAAGCCATTTACATCACATCCTCTGCTTTACGCACCCCGCTCTTTCCCACAGTCATTTGTCTCACACGGCCTGCTGTCATCCTACTTTAACCCCTATTTCCTTGCTTAACATATTCCTCAGAGACCTAATCCATGTTGAAGCCTTCTTATAGGAGTAAAATGTTTGATTTTATAGTGAAGATGTAGATGTGTTAGAGGCTAATAACGTCCCATAGATGTTATCCTAATTGCCTGAAATTAGAAATTCTGCTGAGCACAGACAGAAACAGGGGTCCGTCATGGCTACAGTACCAAAATAGTCAGACCTGTCATATTATCTTCACATCGAGGTTTGAGACACAGTAAAAGGAAAGCAAATAAGATGGAGTGCCAGCGGGGTAGCCGTGTAGCCGGCCTCTCTGGACTGTTTGAAATGCATAACACTTCCTGAGCCTGAGTTTCCACTCACTGAAAATAATCAGCAACGAGGAAATAAATGTCTGGGGTGTGTTGATTTAGCAGATTTTGCTGAGGTCCTCAGAAATGGTACAGTTCAACATGAAGCGATTGTATCCCATGTCTCCTGCTGATAAAACGTTATCACTGTCGCAGGAAGTGATATTTATGCTCTTCTGATGTTCTCACGCTCATGTAACCACTCCTAAAGAGATAAAAAAATATGTTAAATGGGCAATGCACTAACTTCAGTTCAGTCTACTCAATATGACTTTGGTTTAAGTATTACCATTTAAATGGGAAGCTTGTGTTACAAACTGGGGCATGTTTTTTGAAAGACACAGGCATTAAGGCAAAACACAAGCTATTTTTCTGATGTTGGTTCAAAGACTTAAGCCTTTGAAAAACTGACATACCACATGGCTTTCTTCTCTTTGTTTCCACCAAACCTCAATATTAGGTTTATCTGTCTGATTTACACAAATGTTGCTTCAAAGACCCGTACAGGCGGAGGAATAGTGTGTGTGTGGGGAAGATCTGTTTTTAGCTGTTTTATTTCTAGCTGTGGGTGAGAAGGAAATAAACTCAACAATGAACAGTAGAACTGTGGGTGCACTTGTTTCATGGCTCCGTGTTTAGCCTAGCGGGGGCATGTCAGCCGGGTGTGCAGCATTTTAATACAGGCCTTCCAGGTTCTGGACTATAAATTACCAATGAAAATGTGCAGAAACCCAAAAGAAACTCTGCAGTTTAAAAGTAAAATATGCAGATAAAGAGGTCTTTATTTGAAGGCTTTTCTGATTGAAGGTATTCTTGGCATTGCATAAGCGGCTGAAAAAATAACATATAGAAGTTGGAGAAAGAAAAAGGTAAAGAAAGA
The DNA here is from genome assembly GCF_902827115.2 of Pseudochaenichthys georgianus. Lineage (NCBI taxonomy): Eukaryota > Metazoa > Chordata > Actinopteri > Perciformes > Channichthyidae > Pseudochaenichthys > Pseudochaenichthys georgianus. The sequence continues at coordinate 4,955,680 of NC_047522.1, read as the reverse complement.
AAATTGCACTGTAAAATGAGACGGACCTACATTTCTCCAATTGTATTTATACAGTGAAGCGGTAGAAATCAAGGTCTGGAAAATAACAACAGGGTTCCTTTGACGTTTCCAGGTATTTGGCGGTTGATGCATAGTAATGGCCTCTCCATTTTGAAATCTCATACATCTTTCTGAAAGGCTGATATCAATCAAAGAGAAAGCCTTCTCGCTCCCGCTCTGGAATATGGCCACTATAAAATGAAAACAGTTCATAATGTGTGGGTCAGGAAGACGAGAGAAAATCTATCGGAGGCAGGAAGGAGGAAGGACAAAGGTAGTGATGCAGAAAGTGAGATTTAAAAAGTTTTCCGGCAAATCGCTGTTGAGTCTCTCTGAATGAGCCTAAAATGGAGGACGTTTTTCAGGCCAATTCTTCTTAATCTGCAAGGTGACAGGTATTGATTGTTACTCCAAAGACTGGAAAACACAAACAGCACGAGAAAAGAGCCTCGGGATAAACAAAGACGTTTCAGCAAAGACTATTCCCCCACAATCAAAACATATTATTAAAAGTGAACCATGGAGCTATGCCCATTTTTGCTTTTTGTGAAAGGGACAGCGAAGGGGCCTTGCATTCTGCAGCTGACCGATCAATGGTGTGATTAATGGAGCTAATTTTACCTGGATACTACGGATCATTACTTCCTGCTCTCCATCCCCTCCTTCCTGTCTATATGGAAGTCAGTGTGGATAATGTGTTTGCTTCACTAATGAGAGTCCTGCTGAGAGACAGAGGACAGCGGAGGGTAGAGCCACGGACGACAGGTCTTCAGGGACTGCAGCCTGCCGCCTCTGAATGCACCGTGGCGGCTCACAGTCGTGACCTTCTCCGCAGTGTCCACCCCTGACAGTGTGTTGACTTGAAATGTTACCCAGCATACCTGTTTCATAACAACATTGTTGTTTCAGGGAATTTTCCATCATTACAAGAACACAATTGTAAGAGAAAAACGACATCAACACCTGTACTTCCAACCCAGTCTCACGGCATTTCGTGTTATAGTCACGAAATGAATCTGTTGATTCGTGTTCACCAACACGATTTCCCCATTTCTTTCGTGTCACACAGAACGATTTTAAAAGCAATGTAAATAATAACAAATTAGAAGGAAAAAAAGATTACAAAAAAATACAGATTTCAGTATTCTGAGCCCCACTTATTTTCCTCGCGCACGGCAAAAAAACTCCGATATTATACAATTTAAAAATAAAAGAGATAGGGTTAGGCTTAGGGTAAGATATTGAGTAAGAAAATGTTTTTATGAACCACACAGCTTCTGGTCTTCCAAGACCGACTGGACAAAAAGACGTGGTGCAGGCACGAAACATACTATCAATAGAAATACATTACTTTTAAAATCGTTCTGTGTAACATGACATTTTTTTGAAAATCGTGTTGGTGAACACGAATCAATAGATTAAATTAATTTTGTGACTATAACACAAAATGCCGTGAGTCTGGGTTGGTACTTCAGACAAATTGGTCTCGTCCTTAGTCGAAGTAATACTTAATCAAACAATGTATCTTTTAAAAGAACTAGACAAAAGCAAGTTTCTCATTTGTACGCAGCTACCATCTGTTTTGTAGCTAGCTGATTTTAGTAGCTGTAGCTAGCAAGCAAGCTAACATTAGCCCCATACATTTGGCCTCATATAAACACATCCTGTAACCCCAGAAAAACAGCTTTAAATATATGATATGCCTTGGCCGATACATTAACACTGGGTTATGTTATTATTATTGTAGGTGGTAAACTAATGCTAGAACAGACAAGCACATAATCCATTTTCCAAGCCATAACCGGTCAGGCTGTTTAAACTAAGCTAGTCTGGACATCAGCCGTTTGGGTTCGAGTTTACAGTCAATGTGAGTGTAAGATTCCACCTCAGTTTTGTGTAAAAAGCTTGACAGTTGGTGTTTTTTACTCTTCTTTTTATGACTGTGAACTGTGAAGCCCTTTCAAAATGGAAAATGCTTTGTGGTGAAGATAAGGTCAGCATAAGGTCAAGGCGGGACCTAAGACATTTTAATCCCACAGCAACAATAGACAAAGCATCTCTCGTTGACATTAACCTTGAGCTCAGTTTCAGGGTCGCATGTGTGATGCCCTTCTCTGTGAATGTAGCTGCAAAGGCCACCTGAGACCACTGTTTGAGATACGACTGAAAACAAGGAGCCTCCTGGGGCCGGTATCTCAGGACGACCCCTACAATATATGAACTTGTGACCTGTGCAGGGGAGAGGGAGAAAATAGGCCCACAGGGGCTTGAACAAGGCTGACAACATGAGTCAGCTCTGTGACTCGATTACTCACTGGATTGTGTAACCTCATGAAGCGTTTACTGTAGTACTATATTGTTTATCTTAATAACTTTAAAAAAGGGTTAGTTTGCTGAAAAAACATCAATATTTTACATTTAAAAAGAATACATATTTATGGGATACTGTGAAAATGAGGGCCCCCACATCATTAAAATGAACATTTTTCATTTAAAAAAATGAAGTTGATTTAGAAGTGTAAAGCAGGTAGCCAATGTAAATGTCATCTTCCTTTACTGAAATGTATCATTATTATAGTAGTAGTGTATGAAGTAAGCAAGTTTATTTTGTATAACTGGAAACCTCAGAGGCAGAAGTGTATATTACCTTAATCTACATAGTAAAATGATCCCCAGTTCTGCCATACACTACCCTCAGCAGGTTACCCTAATGTAGGAAAAGCAAATGTATGCTACAGGGAGCAAATGAGAGTACAGGAAAGAAGTATTTACTTACTTCATTTAGGTGTGTTCAGCATTAAACCTCTTTCCTTTGAGTCTCATTCCATCAGCCCCATACCGCTGAAGCTAATGATGTGAACACACACTAACAGCGGGCCAGGGACAGATGGAGAATCACAAACTAAGAAAATTCTCAGTCAAAACATGGTGGGAAATCTAAACAAAATGTCTGCAAATGGGGGAAAAAAAGGAATCTAATATTGTTACAACAGTGCAGTTATACTTTCAACAAAAGCATAATGTGCCTCATTTTGAGTGTCTGGAATGTACAATGTGCCCTGGCTATGTTTTCATATGCATGTAGGTGTTATTCCAACAGATTTCAGAGCGAAGGTGCAGGGAGGAAAAACCATTTGGAACCAATGATGGGAATGATAGAAATTGGAAACAGATTACGAGCCCATCTGGTCCGTGCAGCTTGTTCAAAGCCAGCAGACACAGCAATGGGTGTTTCTTCGGAGGTGTATTACAGCAGAGAGGTGTCATTGATTTGTATTTCCAATATAATGCTACATGTTGCTGCGTTACAAACTTCATCCTCCATCTGAACTACAGAGTGGGTTTATCGATGCAGAAATATGAAGATGTTTTGTGCTATAAGGGAAAAAGGCTCTCTGCCTCTGAATGGACCTGAGGGAGATTGGAAGATGGCTTTCATCTGTAACAGTCCACATAATGACTATTCTATTCGTCTGCAATAAAGAGAAACAAATTATGTCACGGCTCCATTCCTCTCTTTGAAGGAATGACAGAGGATCCCTGAATGGGTGAGGGAGGAATGGCATGAGAGGCGGACATTTGACCAAGCTGTGGATATAAAAAATTGGGGAGTAAAGTAAAAAAAAAAAAGATTTTAGATCCCAGGCATGGCTCTTTCATATGCAAATAGACTTATTTGAGAAAGAAAGAAAGAAAGAAAACCTGCCGCATGTTTATCATGTGTACATTTTTACATGTCAAAGCATCGCGTCACAAAAAAGGAACCTTATGAATAGTCATTTTTGAATCAGCTGGTATTTGATTAAATACATAAGTACATACAGTACAGTAGTTATAAAATATATAACTACTGTAGTAAGAAAACATTAATCTGTGTGTGTGTCTCCTTTATATCCTTTAACCTTTTTGTTGTGGGCCAAAGCAACAGCTTGACCCTGCTGACCTTCAACAAGGTCCTTTAAGCTAATAACCAGCACTGGGATATATGGTTCTTAAACGAGTAGGGCCATTAAGCTGGGCGAAGTAAGTACCTGGGTAAATGAAAATGAATTACTTCGGTTGCTGTTGTAATCACTCAAGCTTTGAGCAAAAATGAAGGGAGGAGAAGGAGGAGGAGGGCTGCCAAAAATAGCGCCCTAAAAAATAACCCTGGCCAGTGCAGATCAGTTTAGCACCAATATCTTAGCCTGGCAGTTGTATAACAGGCTGCTGGGCACATATGGATTGTAATGTCTCTGAATGTGAGGTTGCAAAAACACATAAAAGACCAAGAAGCAGGAAGAGATTGACTTATTGTAAGCCAGACAGAGACTCAAATACACCGAGGCGGGCAACATGGGGTTTGTGGGCCAACTTATTACTTCTCTAACACCCACACTGCATTCTGCTCAGAGCACACGCACACGCACACGCACACGCACACACACACACACACACACACACACACACACACACACAGGTAAGTGAAATACTGCCGACTGACTTTTAAACAACTGCTTGTGTTACTGCTATCAGGTGCGTACAGAAAACACATCAGGGAGAACAGAAATAGGCACATGGACACACTCAGCCTCTACTTTACAGGGACGGAGGGAGAATAGACAATAAAGAGCCTCAGGAAAAAGCAGCGAACTAAACATAACTGAGCATATAATGCTTTTGTCCAAAAGCAGAGGCAATTTCACCAGCGAACAGGCCTGTGATGAGACCCGATGAAGTGTTATCCCTGAGTGTAATTTAATCACACACACACACACACACACACACACACACACACACACACACACACACACACACACACACACACACACACACACACACACACACACACACACACACACACACACACACACACACACACACACACACACACACACACACACACACACACAGAGAGAGAGAGAGAGAGAGAGAGAGAGAGAGAGAGAGAGAGAGAGAGAGAGAGAGAGAGAGAGACCGAGAGACCGAGAGACCGAGAGACCGAGAGACCGAGAGACCGAGAGACCGAGAGACCGAGAGACCGAGAGACCGCAGTCAGTGAACTGGCTTGACCTCAGCTTCTTTGTTGTAAGAACATAAACTGTAAGTCAAATGTGTTCAGGCAAAGATAGAATAAACAGTAGACTGCTGCTGTTTCACTTTTGCAATAAATGCCCACGCTGCACTGCTGGGATCCTACATCTAAAGCACTGATTTGTATCACACCGCCCGAAAATACAGAAGCATAAAATAGGACTGCTGGACTCTCAGGCCTGGATCAAAACAAAGAGTTTTTTGTTTTTTTTATCATATTCTTATTTTTCTTTCCTGCTAATGACTAGTTTATCTCTGGAGTTCAGGGTTCACCGAAGTTCTTTCTGCAATGTTTGCATAAAGCTGGTTCCAGCCAAGTTGCTTAAAGTCCAACTGAAATCCCATGTTTGTGTAATAAAACCTCTGGAGGGAACACAGGGATTTTAGCCTTTGCAGACCATTTACATGCACAGAAACCTATAGAACACACTACAGGAAAGGGAACCCCTAAAGGCATAATGTGGCCCCTTTAACCGTAGGGTTAACATAATCTAAGGGGTTCAGAAACACTCAGTAGAATCAGTTGTGGGGAACACATACAGAGACAGCATTGAACACATGTGCACATTAAAAGATGAGCAAAGAGTCCAAAGGCAGCTCTTAATCATATATTGATCAATTTATTCATTCTGTCAGGACACGTTTCTCCGGTGTCCCAAAGTCTTACACAAAGAAGTCATTGTGAGATGTCCAATTTGTTTTTTTACCAGAAAACAGGAAAATAAAGAAAAACTAGTATGTGATCATGAAAACAGACACACATTCAAAGACTGCGCCATGACAGCGAGGACACTTAAAGTTTGCTGAAGCCAATTTGATTAGCCAATTCCCCAGATGTACCACTTTCATCTTTTAAAGGTGTTTCTCTGATTTAATTGTACATGGGGAGGGGATGTTGGGGTACACTTAAAATGTACAAAAATAAATTCAAACAGTATTTTCAAGACAAACCTCCTCCTCGGGTTTTGAGGGGTTCTGAAGCCACGTTGAGCAGAACTGGTTGGATGTACAGTAAATGCTTGCATGCACGTTGACACAGGCACTGATCATGACTTGGTGTCTCACTTTGTGGGTCCTCAGTCAGGAGACAAAGAGCATTCTGGGAACTGTAAGCTCTCTCAACAAGGCAGTCAACAGGATTACAAAAAAAAAATGGTCTGTCCATTCACAAATAACCATTCAGAATGACCATTTTGGATGCACACTTCTTTAAACTGAGGGGAATATGGGCCGAGGACAAAAGAAAATCCAGTAACAAGCTCTCAGGCTCACGATGCGCCTGATTTCTGTTGTATGGAAATGATTAACAAATATTTTAACACATAAAAAATAGTGGCTTTACTCCAGAACCTTCAGACATCTTTTGTTACGATACAATACATTACTCTCAATACAGGCTGAGCTACTGTATATCTGTCCAGAACGGCTCAGCAAGCCAGTGCTGAGAACTCTGGGTAATGTAATAAAAAACATAAAATACCAATCACAAGAAGCGCTCAATTAAGTTCTTTTACAAACAAACAAAAGCGGTATACAAAATAAAAAAAATGAAAGTCCAAGAAACAGCAAAACCGATCACAAGTATTATGATGTATAATTAAGGCGAGTTAAAATATTGCAGAATAATTTGGCCCCTGTGTCTCAAACAAACAGTCAGAGCTCCCCGACTCTTAATCGCTGCAAAGATCCAGAGAAGGGAAGGGAGGATGAGCTGAGATGGAACAAAGAAAGTGATCCTCTTTGGAGAGAAATTGATTATTTGGTTTCGTTTGGTCTCTTTCTCAGGAGCGTGTTAAAGGGAACAGTGAGGACCTCATTAAATGAATTGAACAAAATAAAAGATGTAAGATTGGTAACGTGATTAATTCGTGTGTATCCGACAGTTTATCTTTTGAGCACAGTATGAAGCGAAGGGGGCACCGAGATCAGAAAATATAAAACTGCTGTTTCATCAACAGCCTGATATGACAGATGACAATGCAGCGCCCTGCGGGAAGAGTGCGTCCTCGTTCTGGTTAAGAGCAGTCGGCAAAGAAATACAAAGAGTTATGGGATAGGAAGTCAAGTTTCTGAGATACAAAGTGATACCGCCCCTCTTTTTTTTACTGTCATTCCAAGCAAAGAAGATCCCCACAAGCTGTCCCCTCTGTTTGTTAAAAAGGCGGAGGTGAGCGGAGTCAGCTTTCAGTCCTGGGGTCACCTATGCACGAGGGGCCGCCTGTTTCTGAACAAAAGTATCAGATCAGCCGAAAGGAGGAGGCGTGGCTGTCACTAAAGAAGTCCAAAGTCCACTGTCCTCCTTAGTGAGAGGTGGGGCTGTCCTCCCTCGGCCTACACCCACTCCTGCATGGAGCGCTTGCAGTACAGTATGTGGCGCGGCGTGCCCTTCCTCTTGAACTGCACCACGGTGTAGACCAGCACCAGCAGGCAGAGGGCCAGCACGCAGGGGATGACGATGGCGATGGCCTTCACCGCGTTGGCCTCGTTGTCCAGCTCGATCACCACGTCCGAGGTGCCGTCGTCAGCCGGCGGCCGGGCGGGGTCGACGGGCATCAGGTCGCAGCCCATGAAGTCTTTGAGGATGGAGCGCGGGTAGCCCGGCTCCACCCGCAGGAAGTGGTTGTTGAACTTCCAGTACTCCTTACCCTTGTAGAAGTAGGTGTAACCTGGAGGAAACAAAGAGAGGACATGTGAGAACATTCCATTGTTTAATGTCAGTTTCTCCTTAAGCGTCAAAGTGTACTGGAACAACTTGGTGAACACTTTTAAAATCAGCAACAAGCTTTACAGGGTGTGTTTATTGCTGCTCTTTCAGCACATATTTAAATACATTCAAATCAAGCGATAACTGGACAACAAGCCATCCCAGCTCTTTGAAATAAACTGGATAAAGTGATGGAAAGATTAACAGTTGAATTTGCCTTATTGGCGGAAGATATAAATATCTATGTAAGTTGGATTTGTTTTCCGTAAAAGTACATATATCCATGTTTTAAAACTTCATTTCAAAAGTGCATACTACACTTTACTAAAGTAAAAGGGCATCATTTGTGTTAGCAAAATGTACTTGCTGCAGAATTGACATTTAAAAGGCTTATACATTATATGATTTGAGCCCGATTACGGCTACAGTAACATTAAAGCAGCATTTCAATGATGTGGCAAATGATTGTATCTAAAATAGCTATTATTTATATATGTATTATAATATAGTTCAGTAGTTTCACCTGTGACAAAGCATCCTATAAGATAATGTGTACAAATAAACTAGTGCCAAGTATATCCCACCAGTGTTGACAAAAACACAATGACATTATTCCTAGAATCTTTTGATATAATGACTTTCTGTGTAGAAGGTTGTTCGTACACTATGTGAGCCACTCAGGACAAAGTGCAGCTCACTTTCAATCCAAGAGGAGCATCTTCTTTGTAATGACAATACCGAACAGAACAAATAGAGATGGAACTGAAACCTAAGTGACAATAACCTGCCTGTGCTGTGAGAGAGAGCACCTCCGACAATTGTTTTTTGTAGTGTTTCCATTTCAGCTCCATTGTTCAGCTGAGGTGTCTCTGCCTGTCCCTCGGGACTCATTACATCAGGTCATAAAGGAGGAGACACACCCAGGCAGGAGCCAGAGCCCACAGCTCATATCACACAACAACAAGTCATCCAGAGCCATGACTGGTGCTTTCTCCAAAGAGTGAGCATTGTTTTGGGGCGGCAATTGTCCCGATGTCACACAAGTTCATTAGTTCACTTACACAGTGAGTCAGTGTTTATTTTGCATGCTCTCCCCTAGAGGAGAAAATACTTTGTGTCGAGAGAAATTCAAATGACGACAAATATTATTCACAAACCCATTCCGGCAGACATTGTGACACAAAATAAATTGTGATACAACAAAATCAAGAATAGCATTATATTTAAAACACCTTGACATGACGACTCCTACTGTGCCAAATGTTAAATGTGTCCCTGGTTGTGAGAATATAGTCGGTGTAAAACTGAGCATGACGGCCTGGCAGGTTCTCAAGCTCTCCTCCTCCTGGCTGGCCCCTTTAACACCGTGTTCTCACTATTTATTATTAATGCACAGGCTTCTTCTCTGGGAAAAATAGGCTAGGTATTTCTAGATTTCCAGTTAGATGGTAAGATGGCTATTGTGAAAGCCAGGTCTTCTTTAAATCACTTGTGAGGGGATGAGGCGAGGGAGCCCAGAACGAAGCTTTAAAAGATTCATCTGGAAGGGGAGGACATGATCAAACGGCATGAAGGAAGAGGAAGTGCTCAAATACGTCCTCTTGTATGACTTTGTGAGAACGACTGAATGCCAATACAACAGACATCTTTCAGCTGACTATGAGCAGTAGGAAACCTCTCATATCATTTTGGGAAAAACACATTCTAGCTTTCCTGCCAAAAGTAGTTTGAGCCAGGAATCGATCAGCTACGCCAATAGCAAAATTAGCGTCGCTTAAAGACTGGAGGCATGGGGAAACTCTTATACACCGTGGCATTGTCTATAGAAAACTCACACATTTAAGTATTTTATCTTTTAAATTGTGTCTTGTGGTGACTTTTGAGTAACACGCGTTTCTCCTAAAAGTAAGCAATAAGTATTTCCTGGAGTCCTGTTCTTCAAATAGTTACTCATTGTTTTTACATTTCTGTTGTTGTACAAATGTGGCTTCATGGCATGCTAAGCTATATACTTAGCATTCAGACATAAAGTGGCAACACTTTTCTCCTGCATTGAACTCAAATGAAGTGCAGTTATTGCGAGACTGAGAGATCCAGATGAAGCAACAGATACATGTTGAGCATGAATATTAGGAGAGGGAGAGAGAAGGGAGGGGGGGTGAGAGGTGAGCTCTGTGGGTCAGAGACAGGTCTTCATTGCCTCGGGCAACATGTTCACACTCCATCGTCATCAAACTCAATTACGCCTGTTATCTGGGTCAAAGTCATGAGCGTGCCACTTGACACACTGTCTGCAAACAGATAGCCCGCCAAACAACACCAGGCCGAACCATTCTTATATATATGAGATGCACACGTCCTCCCCACCCTTCATGCTTCGCTTGATGCCCGCTCCACCTGGACACGCCCGGCCACTGATCTGGCATCAGATCCACAGCACAGATGGCCGAGCCTCAGCACCACCTGCCCTGCTTTTTCCAACCCAGGCGATGCCAAGACCAGGCCCGAGCCCACCTGGCATTATCATCCAATGGAAAAAGCTTTTCACGTCTTCACACTGTCAGGCTGGCCTATGGGAGAGGTGTTTGAGATTTTTAAATCCCGCCTCCCCCACCCTTGGCGAGGACCAACTGGCTGAAACCGGAATGAGGGCTCAGCGGTGGTCTTGTCCTTTCTGCTTTCCACAATCCTGCTCCAACTGGGTCTCATGGAGCAGGATGGACTGATTTTGGAACATTGTGCTCGTGAAACAATAAAAACGGACCTCTTTTCATGCTGTACACAAGCACTATCGGTCTGTTTGCTCCTGATATGGCGTGTATGGAAGCGTGCCACCCACTAAACCTCAGTATAATAACTGGGGCACATTTCAATCAATGCTACCCTGGATTACGTCCCATGCAGCGTGTGCCAGTGACCGGCTGAAATCAATGCTGCTGGCACACGTAGCGCGCTGTTATGCCAAAGCAGAGTATCAGGCAGGACAACTCGTACCATTGGCTTTGTCCACGAAGGCCCCCTGTGGCGAATCAGGCACACCTCTCCACACTGTCACAGGCTTTGGGTAGCCGGGGTCCATGGTTCTCATTTCCTCATTGTAACGCCAGTACCTAAAGGGAAACAAATGATGAGCAGCGGGAAGACAAAGCAGGCAGTATCTCTATGCAGGCAGAGGGAATAGGTGACAACAGATGGTCCTTTATTTCATGTGTTGTATCGTAACACCAGATGTCAAACTGTTCTTTTTTTTCGCCTTCCAACTTCATAATGCAATGCTAATTATCAATCACATGCAGCGACCTTGACTAACACTACATGTAAGATCTCCACTCCCATTATCAAATCCCCAAATGGTCAATTTATTTTCTGAAAAAAGTGAATCCGCTTCGATAGAAAGTGTTTTTTTCTAACTTAAAGAGGCCCTATTATGCTTTTTGTGGTTTTTCCTTTCCTGTAGTGTGCTATATGTATATATATATATATCTATAAAGCCGTTGTGTCCTTGGGCAAGACACTTCACCTGAACTTGAATATGTGTAATGTGTATTTGTAAAGCGCTTTGAGCACTGGAAAAGCGCTATAATAAATATAAGGAATTATTATTATTATTATTATATAGGTTTGTGCAAAGGCTACAATCTAAAATTCCGAGTTTCTCTTGGAATGGAAATTGCAATAAGCACAATATTTGCTAAAGTATAAATGTATATTAATTCATTAGGCGTCGCAGAGACGTCCCGGCCTACAAACACTATTCTACAGATTCAATACAAATGTGTAAAGATCAGAAAAAACCCGCCATGATAACTTTGATATACTTATCTCGTAAATAATGTTTAAAAAAAGATCATTCCCTCTAATGTCCTGAATCATCTATCTATTACATTAAAAAGAAAATCACTACGAGTTATTTTTTACCAAGTTGTGCAGCCCTAGCACTTCCTCGTTGCACCCACCTGTCCCCTTTGAAGAAGTAGGTCTTGGCCACGTCCTCCCACCACACGGCCGTCTCGATGCTCTGGGCCGGCATGCCGTGTCCGAACTGGGCGATGTCCTTGGGGTATCCAGCCTGCAACACCGTGTCCTTAAACACCCAGAACTGCTTCCCTGCACACCAAGGAAGAGGAAGAGGAAGGGGGAAAGAAATGAGATGAAGAAGGACAAGAAAACAGCTGTGATTACCCTCCAGGAGCAAAACACGGAGAAGGGCAGATTTACAAGGACAGATACAAGCCTGGTAACAAATGGCAGGCAATAACCTGTTGCCTTGTATTACTCTTTTTGAAGTTGATGTTCTGCTAATTTAAAATAGGACACACGTCGTGACAAGCTCTCCTTGCCCTTGCCTCAAGGAACTCTGGGAACTTTTGAGCATTAGCAAACGGAGCTGTTAACACCCGGCTGAGAAAAAAGAAATGGCAACGACCCTCATGGGAAAATGTGCGACCAGAGACAGATTACAATATTTAAAAGAATGTTTCCGAGCCCCAAGCATCAAAACAAATGCATGAACTTAAAGAAGATTGTGGAGGACTCTCTGCTTAAAATCTGAAAAACATGTCACGCGTTTTTATTTTTCTACATTTTACAATTTTTTGTTTGACCCTCTTTCTCTTCCGGAAGTGTTTAGGGTTAAACAGACCAATTCTGACACAGTGTGACCCCAGGAAGTGCTTTTTTGCGTCACTAGTGGAGGCGTAGGGTGTTCCGACAGGAAGTGGGTGGGGGGTGATGGGAAGAGAAGTATGTCGCAAGAGAGGAGGAAGTTGAAGAGGTGGAATGACGAAGTTAGAGCAGATCAACTAAGAATGTCGAGTCGAATGGTGTCACAAAGACTCTACTTTAAATCATTATCCTTTCAGACCATTCCATTTCATTAATCAATTAAATGAGGCTTCAGCCTGTCAACATTCATTATTCCATAGAGTGGAAACAATATTCATCACAAAGACTATGGATGTGATCAAATCTGTACAAACGTTCTCAGCTATGACAAAATATAAATCTGGCCCTTTCTCTTTTATGTAAGCTTTGTTGAAGTAAAGATGAGCAGAGAGAACATGAAACGTCTGAAAGATACGTGTATGTTTTCAATTAGCAACTATTTAACAAATCAGGTTTTACATTACATTTTCCTCTACATGAATGGCAGGAAAAGAGTGTGAAATAAAGCCCCCTTAATCCCGGCACTCATGCTTTAGCCTCATAAAGACCACAAATCTGACATTTAGCCTTCAGACAGTGTTTACTCTATAAGGCTAAGTGGAAGAAGGGAGATTTATAGATGGAGAGATAGGACGGCTGAATGTAAGTGGAGAGGAGAGACCTGCAGTGGCCTCTTCCTGTCATTTCACCTCTCTCCTTCACTGTACTCAATCTGGGTCACACTTCCTCTGGCCCCGACACACACACACACACACACACACACACACACACACACACACACACACACACACACACACACACACACACACACACACACACACACACACACACACACACACACACACACACACACACACACACACACACACACACACACACACACACACACACACACACACACACACACACACACACACACACACACACACACACACACACACACACACACACACACACACACACACACACACACACACACACACACACACACACACACACACACACACACACACACACACACACACACACCCTCAGATTATCCCAGCCACAAAAGTTCGACTTGATTCAGGAAAAACTAAAAAAGCTCTCCAAACTTTATCTTCTTGTTGTAAAAAAGAAAAAGTGGAGTTGACTCTTTTTGCCCTCCACATAAAAGTCTGGCTTCATCTTCAGAGCAGTGAGGGCAGCTTTGATGTAGTGGCAGCGTCTGCTTCAGTGAACCACCAATCCCCCGCCTGCCCTCAACACTGTATGAAGAGGGATATGTACTGTAGGATGAAGGTCTGATCTAAAAAGAGACTCCTCCTCCATAAGCAGGCCACACACAAACATACAGCCAAATGAAACACACGTGTGTGTAGTGAAACTATTATGTAAAATCAATGTGACACGAAATGTGATCTAAAATATCACAGAAATAGTCAGTATTGTTGATAGCAATGTATTTGGCGACGTTATTATTATAGAATGAATCTGTTCTTGATATACGCTTGATAGTTCTCCGTCCGCCGTTTCTGCATTTTAAGTTCACAATATAGAATAGTTATAAATGTGCAATAAGCATATGTCTGCAGACGTTTGGGACCTGCTGATGAATCGTCTAGCTCTAATCCTAAGGAACACGCTCTCAGACATGTCTGCAGGAGGTAAATGAAACTGTCTGTTCTTCGACACGAAAAGGCAGCAATCAGGCTCTGATTGGATCCTGCCTCTTGAGGGGAAATACATTAAGACATATAGATCTTACTGCATGTGTAGGGTGCCGTTAAGAAACCTTGATAGACAATGTTGTTTGATTAACTTGATTGTAGTTGGAAATGCAACCTCTTACTTTGCGATGGAGGATAATGGAATATCTTGATTCTATGGTTTTTAAAAGTCAACTACACCTTCTTACTTTAAGATCTGGAAACAGGCAACACAGCCTCAGAATGCGCAGAAGTCTGGACTGGAGGAATGAAGAACACATGCTGAATCTATTTCTAATGAAAGCCAGTGGTGTCTGCTCACTGACCTGCTCTGTGATGGCTGAACATCGCTGAGCTAATCAGTGTCTCAGCCATGACTCTGAAAGTACACTCTGAAGCCTCCATCTGTGCATTTGACTTCAGGAGAATTCATCAGACGAGGCGCTATTAGACGAGGACCTGCATTAGTATCATGACCGAGTTTCTTACTAATGTTTTGTTCCAAATGGGGACAGACAGACAGACAGAATAAGGCCTTCTGGGAAATCAGCTGTGCGTGTTCAAATGAAAAATAGCATTCTGTTAGTAGAAGTTTTCTAAATCTGTGCGCAATCCTGTTGCTACCCACCAAAGGGGAAGAGAGCAGGTTGTTGGAGGATAAAGCTCCGCATTCAAACGTGGCGAGATTGCGGCGCTCGCGAGGCCAGCAGGGCTGCCAGGAAATGGTTGTTGTTGAAAATAGAAACATGTCGGAGAGGAGATTTGTCGTTTTATCTCAGCTGACCTTCATCGCTAACCTCTCCTTTCATCAACACACTCGCCTTCTGTTTCTTTCTCTGGACGGTTTGGAAATAGTGGTGGCTTTTGGATTTAGACATAGTTAGTGTGGATTTGAATGTTGACAAATCTCTTCAGAGGTTTAAAATTAACTGTAGACTATATCAGACAGTGAGTAGAGAAGCTCTTTGACCCTGACAGTGATTTCCATGTATTTTAATCATGTTTAGCTACAGTTGGAGATTTAAACTAAAACATATCTAGCAGCAGATTATGGTGGATTCAGTGGGCAAAACATTGCATTCATCTTCTACAGATTTATGTTGAACTCTCACACGGATAAGATCAAGGCACTTCTTTGAGTGAACATACAGCAGCGATTAAAGATTTTTAAAAAAGTGTGTTCCTTTGTACGGACACGCCTGAATATTAAAGACATACTTTTGTACAAAATGTGTTTTTGGGCTGAAATGAATGAAATCAGAGATCAAAGCTTGACAAAGAGCTTTACACAGACGCACTATGACAACAGTGATGATGGTTACCTTTGAAGAAGACGAACCTTCCCTCGCTGTTCTCGTAAACGGCGTCTATCTTAGCCGGCAGGCCCCTCCAGAAAACACTGATGAGCATGGGGTACCCCGGCATCACCGAGTTATCTCTCACCCGCCAAAACCAGTGATCCTGAAAGAGACGAAAGGACGCTGTTAGGAAAAACAAGCACGATCAAACCCAACAACAAACGGCCCTGAACAAAGTAAAAGTGTATAATACATTCTGCACTTGGTATCATGTGTTATAGGGGAACAGTGGGGTGGGGAAAAGCATTCCATAATTTGGTACCCCAAAACCTGAATTGAAATTTAGAATTGACCTCTGCGAGCGATACACTTAAGGGGATGAAGATTTGATTAACAGAATGAAACTGTGATTTCACTTTAAAGTAGGCAAGTGCTCTGGAATATTCCAATTACCTGAAAGTATCTTTTAGTAACATATTTGAGAGAAGTCGGTGTCATGAAAAGTGAGAATCTTGAGTTCCTGAGAGGAGCAGACGAGATGTGTGATATAGTGGCCATCCTAACAGACTGTTTCTGTAGGGACGCGACATTCTGTGAATTAGAACATCTGATGGAGGTGAGTTGAGGCCAGCTCCTCACTTTCACGGCTGCTGGCGACGACCACTTCAAGCTGCCGCTGTGATATCTCCGACGGCTTTAAGATCCGCGTTTACTTTCTCAGGTTGCTGAGGAAAGCCCGCGAGGCTGCCGCTACGCACGCAGAACGTACTGGGAAATCCATCAAGGAACGGGGGCAGAGGGATCGCCAGGAGCTTTATGAGAAGCCAAGGGTCTCTGATTTCCTTCAGAGGGAGTGTGGGGAAGGGGAGACGTGAGCGCAGCCAAGTGGAAGGTGTGTCTTTCTGATGTTGGATGAAACTTGAAGAGAGGCGAGGGGAGGCCCAGCTGTGAAAGCCATTAGAAAGCCGAGAGATGTCCCACCCTTTGGCAATAAACGGCCAATTGGGTATTGGATGGCCAGAAAGCCTGACTTCATAGCGAGGGACGCAGAGACAGAGAGAGGGGAGACAACACATCATCCCTACCCGCCTCACTCACAGTGAAAGCTGAATAAACAGGCCATTTATCAAACCTCAGTTCTCTCCTTCTCTCTCTCTCTCTGTGTCTAATCCAATTGTTTCTCTGGGACTCTCCTCTCTCCCTGGACTCTTCCTCCTCTTTCTTTTCATTTCCCCTTGTCCCTCATTCCAATTCCTCCTCTTCTTTTCCGTCTGTATACCTACTGCCTCCATGGAATTCAATTGTTCATTTCCACTGTACATGGCCCGGCCAGTAATTGGAAACAGATACAACTGTGAAATTGGACCCATTAGAATTCATTTTGAATGTATAAAGCAAGAATGTTCCTTCTTCCACCTGAATGCCCGACCAGCCCGGGCTCCACCTTTAGGAGATTTCAGCTTTGCAATAACACAAATGTCTAGAATAATTACAAATGTAGGTTTATGACATTTAGGTCATGGATTACTTGTTGAAAGTCAATCAAATGACTGAAAGAAACTCCAAATCACTACAGAGAGTCCATAATGACCACAAAAGATGGATATTGACTACAAGAGAAACACATTGAGATAACATTTTAGAAATTAAAGAGATGTTTTTGCCAAAAGAGAAGAATACCTTTTTCAGATACTCATTAGAAGTATACTTAAAGAGCCACTACCAATTGTTCACATTATTAATCACAATAATATTCAGAGAGGAAGAGCCAATCAGACGCAAGGATTTACCTGACTTCTGCTATACTGTTCATCTATTTCTCAAAAATCCTCGCTTTTTCTCATTTTATTTTATAACCTCAAACCAGGCGCCATTCAGGTTGGTCCCCGGTGAGCATCTGCGGCCGCCATGTGTGTGTTCGTATGAGTGAAGAGGCGAGAATATGACAGGCAGCGGTGTTACGATGGCCGTGTCGCTCACCCCTCACTCGGCTAATGTGACGCACACACATGGTTGACAGAGAGAAGACAGCAGGTGTAAATAATTCAGAGGTGTGGAGGATTGAGGTTGAAGCCTGAGAACACATCGACCATCAGTATTGCTTTACACAATCACCTTTTACTGAGGAAAAGGACTGCAGAGGAGTTGTTGTTGTTGTTGTTGTTGTTGTTGTGTTTTCTCAACTCGAAGCTACTATATAGTCTCTTCAAGCTTAAGCTATAAGCTAGGGATGCTCCGATCGCCAATTTTGGGGCCGATCGCCGGAATCAGTATCGTCTCATGCAGCTCACTGATCCCGTATTGAGTGACAGTGAAGAATACATATATGTATAACTAGTTTAGCTAGTTCCAGAGGCAGATAAAATAGCTAAGTGGGTTAACTCTTATTGTGTGTGTTGCTCCGCTCACCGGTCCGTCACAGCGGGCGGAGCAGCAGGATTTCTGCTTCACACACGTTGCATACCGCTATTTTATTGTCATTTTCGGACACCTTCAAATACTGCCAGACCGGTGAAGCCATTTTTGCCGCGCACAGAGAAAAGTCTCATGTATTTTACGT
Organism: Pseudochaenichthys georgianus; assembly: GCF_902827115.2. Lineage (NCBI taxonomy): Eukaryota > Metazoa > Chordata > Actinopteri > Perciformes > Channichthyidae > Pseudochaenichthys > Pseudochaenichthys georgianus. The sequence continues at coordinate 4,937,653 of NC_047522.1, read as the reverse complement.
CATGTGATCGGCTCTCCTAATCGGCCTTTAGAGCACCGATCGATCGGCAGAGAGTGAATATCGGCCGATCGATCGGAGCATCCCTACTATAAGCAATTGCTCGGCTTTTTAACCCGCAGTTTTGATCCTTATATGGCAGCTTAAGAAGTTTAAACAACATTCTTTCCTCCTAGTTATACAAAGAGGAGAGACACTGATAAGAGGGGACAGCTCAGTGCCCCGTTGGACACAATGTTCTCATTAATGGACGTCGGCATCAAAGCTTGTCTCCAACATTAACGACCAAGTGGCCAATCCAGAAACGCAAGGCAACCTCTGGGGTCCTCGAATCCTCTGCTCTAAATCTGTCCACATCAAGGAAGCAAGGTCTCCCAGTGGCTGGTAAGAGGGTGGAGCTGGACTGATAAGGATGTGTTCTTTTATACCTGACTGTAGGCAGTGCAGGGGGCTTTGATTGTAGGTCTGCTAAAACCAACATGCATCATATTAAATGAGAGCAGAGGTTGAAACCATTACTAAAACAATGCTTTCCCGAATTTGTATTTCATCTACGCTTTAATGTAAAGGTTGCACTGAACACTAGCTTCAAATGGCTGTTAGGTATATGGATGTAAACTCTCTGGAACACCTTGTATTGATTTCCAGAATAATGGTTCCATTAAGAAAATACTAGACTATAGAAGGAGTATGTCCTTCAGGAATGTCTGGCTTGAAAGCCTGGTTTGGATTTTCTTGCTTAACAAACTGACAAGATGGCAACGAGCCACAAACTCAAATCCAGACTTCTAAACGTCGGCTGGTCGAAGATTGTATGCACATATTTTACTCCACTCCAAGCCTGATGGGAAATGAACGTCCTCTTGGTGTCTTGCTGTCTGGTTCGCTGTCTGACAGTACAAGTGAGGTCACAGTCTAGTACCATTTTAATACGGCAGTGAAAATGAGCCTGAGAAAAGCATATACACCAAAGAGTTATTCTCTGTCTCATACAGTTTGAGGGTTCACAGAGAGTTGAACCTGAAGTGCCTCCAGCCATAAAAGTGGTAGCTGTGTAATTTCACTGAGGCATTTACTGGTGACACTGGATCTACACGCCGTGAACCTCAAGCGACCCTCTGTCACCCCACCGGAGAGGAAGATGATCGATCGTAAACTACCACCTTAAGAAGCATGACTCTAACCTGCCTTTGTAGATTAACGTGCCTGGAATAAATCAGGCCTCTCAGCTTTGTGGGGAACAAAACCTATTAAACCCACTGGTCACCTGACATAGTTCCTCCAGCTGTGAAAGCATTTGTGATGTTCCTTTCTCTCATATAATCCAAGTAGTCTGAGTTACAACCATGATGCTTGAAAGGCAGAACAAAAACAATTAACCTTTTACCTCCATCTGTAACGGCAACATTATCACTGAAGTAAAAGGGGCACTAAACCGATTTTACAGTTCAGTTTAGACGGAACAGCTAAATAATGCCTTCTGTGGCTTTTGACGCAGCTTCCCCAAGTTGAATAATAACCCTGATGATGTCATTAGAGTCATACCATCTTGGGCTTTGCGGAGTGACGTTTGAAAAAGAAGGCAGTGGTTCTATTAAAAATACGTTTTAGCGTTGCATTATGGGAAGCGTAGGATTAAACATTTCCCAAGCTTGACCCATACTTGGGGCTAAAAGTTAGGATATCTCTGCCTCTTCCTGTGTGGCCGCCAACGTGACAGAAGAGCAATACTTAATGTGTGATTTTCTCCATTATTAGTTGTATTACCTGATAATGACATGTATTAATACCTGCTGTATTAGGAATACATGTATAGAATTGCTTTGGGTTTCTTAAGTGAGATGCGTAAATTCAGCGCGGATTGGATAGTCTAGCATAGTTTGTTAAAACCTTACATTGTATATAGTACAGAAGTAGATCTAGCCGAATGTTGAATCCTAGTACAGAAAGTGTACAAATCTGTAGACTTGAATACACTTGTGTCAGAGGTAGAGATGTGGCATTAATGAGGTGAAGATCCAACTGACCATTTGCCTCGCTTTCCTTTACCTTATGTCCCCTTTTGGAAATCAACAGGCTCCACTCTTGTTCTCAAACATGGGGAGTTTGGATGTTTACTTTTGGTTCATTTTTGTAAATAAGATTAATCAAAACCACATGAGAAATCACTCTCAGTCAAAGTAATACGTTCAAACAGCATCTATGCAACCTTTCCTTGGGAAACTTCAGTGCTCTCAGTGTATTCCACAAGACAAAGTCTCGTTAAGTCTTCCCTCTAAACCCCTACCTACTTTACAACCCCGGACCACCTGTGGACTTCAGGGCCAGTGGGACTGCTGAGATCTCTGCTATAATGACTTGGCATCGACTTGACTCTGCTCTTCCAAAACAATCAAGTAGGGATGGTGAGTATAGTCCTGCTGTTTAGGACATGGACCTACAGCATGAAGTAACTAAGAAGATAATCAATCGTATAATGGAAAGAAAGACGGAAAAAAGCACCTATTTAAATGCCAGCAACAAGAGACGCTGCTTGAAATGAAACTAGAAGTAAGCCAGATCTTTACATCATTCCTATTCTGTCAGCCCTCATTTGAATCAGTCTTTAGTCTAATACGTAGACCTTAGCACGCTCTTAAGGGAATATATCAAGCTCTGGAGTAACACAACCCTCTCCAATTAGGATTGCAGATCAACTGTTTTACAGTCGGGCAGCTTCATCTGCCAGGAGGAAGCAAGGCATTAACATGATACCTCGGAGTTCTTGGAGAAAATTGGCAAAACTATCACTGAGCATCAAGAAATATTAGAACCACCTGCTCCTCCTGTGAAACACACTTCCAAACCAGTGATCCCTTATTGATTCCACTTCCCTAAACACATTTGATTCACTGGCTAAGCCGCAGGTTATGGCCAGCAAATCATTTATGAGTCATAATGTTACTGGTGGTTCTAATGATGGTGGATTTAAAACTTCATTTACACGTGTTCTGTAACAAATCATCCCCCTCTGTCAGCCCCTTCACTAATCTACACCTTTGAAGATGTGTGAGCTGGTGCTACTTCCAAAGGCCAGGAAGGAGACACATACATCAAAGCCCTTTACTCATCAGTGGTATCGCACACATTTTTTATTTATATTTTTGTTTCATATCATACATAATTCAAAAACCCAGCATTTCATTTGGATTAAAGACGTGTCTTTTGCACGTGGGTTGCTTAAAAAGTTCCATTTCAACACATCTTTCAAGATACATACTGTATAACTCATTTCCCCATAACTTAAGTTAATTATATACATTTCATTACAAGTATTAATTGGAAAGCTGGCTGTAACAAGCAGAACGTTTAATTTATGTGGGTGGCCCCAGTGGATCACATGCTCATTCGGCATGAGCCTCAGGACTGTGGGTTTTAGTATGATCTTTGATACAGTTACATAAGAATTCAAGGAGAAGGTTCCCGAAAACCTTAAGGCAAGAGTACAGGCACAGTGCCAATGAAACAATAGTGATTGTATCTATTCATCTGTTGCATTAGCACATTAAAAAGCTGCTTGCTGGACACAAACGAGAACAAAAGAGATGCCTCTTAACATCAGGAAAGTATTTAGTGTCGGAGAAATTCCCTGGATTACTATTCAGATAAAGAGAAGAGACAGTTTTATTTTCTTAATGTGAAAGAAAGCCTTGGATCACAGGTAGAACAACTTCAAAGCCATGTGGGATCAGTTGTGGTCATTTCAAGTTAAAGGACTGGCATGTTTATAATAATAGTAATACTACAGAAATTATTCTTTGAAGTATTGCCAACTCAATTTGTTGTTCCGCCAATGCACGCAAATTCTATTTCATACCCAGAGACACACGAGTGTTGTATTTAGAGCCAAACTATCATTCACTTCCTAAAATTATTAAAATGTTGGCTGAGTGATAAACGTCCTTCATGTTTCTAAGCTATGCACAAATCTCAAGATCCTCATCACTCGGTCAGATCAGGCCCTTTATCCAATGGTGAGAGCATCCACTGCAGGCAAAGAGAGACATAGGGGCTGTGTTTGGACTATTGTCACAAGCACATTTTATTTCCATTAAATAAATATATCAGACAGTGTAAATATTGGGTACAATTTTGGTGAAATTCCTTCACAAGTTAGAGCTCTGTGTCCGAGCTGGGTTTATTATTTTTGTATTTAAAGAACACACTCTGAGACGGGGTAGAAAGGGGGTTTCCCCAGGCTCCACAGGCCCCTTGATTAACCGTTGAAATCTATCTATATATATCCAGAGAAAATACAGACACTCTCACATAAAGAATGAGAAGCACTCTCTCTCCTTTCGGTGGAGAACACAGCACATCTCTGTGTTGCCTCAAGGTTTTTCTCCATTCCTCACCGCCGCATGTATCCATTTTCTCACAAGCTTAGACCACGGATACAGATGCATTAAGGGACACGTGCACATTTGCCTTTCGCACAGGAATGAAAACATGGCTGAATATGTTGGGAGATAACTGTGCTACACTGTACATTATATTCTTGTTAAAATACCAATGCTGTTCAGATTCCTGCTCAACTGGCACAAAGTAATCTGGTCATAGCTCATAGCTGCTTTAATTTGCACTGAAATGGCAATAGTTTTCAGATAATTGAAGAGAGTCCACCAAACTTCTACATGCATAACCAGTTTCAAACGTCTCTCCTCTAACAAATCTACTCACTATACGACTCACGTGTAGAAAACTCAACCAAACAATTTATATCACATCCAAGTGGGCCGTTTCCACATTATGCACACCATGCACATGCAAACCATGAAGCAGCTTATCAGAAAAGCTCCCACCCTTTGTATATTAGGTAATCCTCGCAGCTCCACGGGGGGTTTCAAACCTGCGGGCCATTTCAATGTGTCTGAATCAATGGATGAGTTATTTTCTGTTGCATTTACTAGCTACCTAGTTTATAAAAAGAAAGGCATATGGTGTTGGTTTGTAAACATCACATGATTCTATCCTTCACCCATGGTGTCGCAAGTTGGTTTGTCCCGTAAAGACTGATTGCTGTGCTTTTGGAGAGCTAAGAGATCCAAGTTTGGGGTAAAACAGCTCCAGGGTTAAAAATGGCTCTTCAGAACAAACAGAAAGTGAAAATGCCTCAGGTTTTTTCGCAGGCTCTTCTCTTACCTTGAAGACGAACATCTCTCTCCTCAGTATGCCCAGGGTGTTGAAGCCCCCATCGCAGATGTTGGGTTTGGCATTGGGGTGGGATGGCCTGTCTCCTGGGGGCAGCCTCGGAGGTCGCGTCTGCCTGTCTGGCTTGCGGGGGTCTGATGGAGGATGGGAGCGAGGAGGGGGTGCTGTCGGCAAAGGCATGGTGGGCTGGGGAAGTTTATCAGGAGGCCCTGTAGGAAGCCAAGACAAATATCTCAATTGTTTGATCAAAAACACACATATTCAAGTTTGAATTTCACGAGGGTGGGAAGATGTATTTCGACCAAACCTTTACATACCCTAAGAACAACATATTGGAAAACCAAAATCAACCAATTTAAGACAGTTAGAAATTGAAGACTAATCCAGGATCTGATCAGGGTATGATGAAGTGAACCATGTGATCCATTTTCATTATACAGTAGCTTTGCCATTTATAGCCAAGCAGCCACCTGAGCATGCAAAACTATTTGTTTCACATGTAATTCAACTGACAATGATGGTGATACAGTAGAAGATGGAAAAACAAGAAGAGGTAAAAAAAAACAGTGGGTAGGATATAACACTGCCAAGTTCAGGGACTCATCTCTCCAAAGCGTAATATGATATGTTAAGATGAATAAAACAGAAACAAAGCGTATATGGGACATCAATGTATAAAGGCTACTGTGGTGATCAAAATAAAATCTGCTCCCAAATGGAGGCCAAGACGAACCTCGGCGTCATTCCACTTTCATGATTTACATGAGAGAGAGTGGGAAACATAGAGAGGGAAAAGGAGGGCGAGGAGAGAGGTAGAGGGAGGCCAAGCGAGTGGGTTGTTGGTCTGAATATTTGAGCACATGACAACACATGAATAACAGTGTAACTGTGAAAACCAGGATATGAGTTTCCATGTGTTGATTGGGGCCAGGAGATGCAGGAATAGATGCAACATGAAACATGGAAATGTGACGAGCACCCCCCCCCCCCTCCCCCCCTCCCCCCCTCATGTACAGTATCAATGTTGGCTTGTATTAATAATAACCTTGAAAGCTACAGTACATATTCAGGAGTTATGAATGAATGATTAAATTAGTTGACAAATCATTTAAAAGTAAAATTATAAAAGGATTAAAAGTAACTGAACAAGCAATCGTTGAACTAAAGGAGTAAAACTAAAGTGAACCATCAAAGAAAGAAATAACCATCTAACTGGGGAACACGCCCGTGTGATTGAGAGATTACGAGAGGACTCTGCTCTGTTAGACACCAGCCAGTTCGCACAACTGATCAGCGAGTCTACACGAGAGATCCCATTCAGGACTGAATTAAATCCCCTGAAATACACCCCAGATTAGCGCAGCCTAAGCGCTCTGCTGTTATGTAAGCGTCGGGAAGACTCGCAGTCAGATGGACATGTAGACAAACATACAAATGTGTACACACAGTGCAGTATTATAGGAAAACCATGGCAAGGATAATGGAACATGGTATCAGGCAGATTTAGGATCTTTGAGTTAATTTGAGCCACAAAACATTTTTTTCCCAACAATTGGGAGTTGCCCTACATGTCGGAGCTCAGCTGGTGTGGTGATTGGCTGTGGTGAAACCCTCCAAACTCCTTTGATGAAATGTAGTCATTAGTCTAGACCAGTGGTTCTCAAATGGGGGTACGTTGGAGTACTGCAGGGGGTACGTGAGATTTATTTTATGTTAATGAAAAAAACAACATAAGTAATGCATTTAAACAAACTACTAATAGTAGATTAACTACTTTATTCAAAAGTTTACAGTAATTCTGGATAATAAAATGGGAAAAATAAACGGGGTGCTCTCTTTTCCTCTCCCTCTCCTGACAGCCCGTCAGTCTCGTGCAGCTCGCTGAACCTGTAATAAGTGACCCGACAGTAAAGAATACGTATATTTATAACTAGTTTAGCTAGTTCCAGAGTATATAAACTAGCTAAATGTGTTTTGCTCCACTCAGCGGTCCGTCACAGCGGCGGAGCTGTGATCATGCAGAGCTGCGTGTTCTCCGTCGGCAGCAGCTGATCTGATCTCTGATCTCTCTCTCGCGTCCGGATAGACTTCACTCGTCCAAATCTATCAGATCTAGCTAGTTCTAGTTAATTATTTGACTGCCTGCTTATCAAAGGACACCTAAACAATAAGCGTTGCTTGGCAACGGTGTGTGGCCGCAAAGTATAGCGCAGCATTATGCATGTTTATATGAGGGGTCAAAATCCCATGCTCATAAAATGCTAATATATTGTTTTCTCTTCATTCCCCACGCCCCAAAATAAATAAATAAATAAATAAATATACCAATTTTAGGAAAAGTAACGAAGTTTGAGCAGTGTGGGTTTTATATAAACTGAGTTACACATATTTCAAAACGCGAAGTGTAATAACTGCAGTTTGCCTCCCTGTCAGAATGACAAAGATCCTCAGTGAAGCACAAGCCCATGTTTCACTACATTGTAAGTACAACTTATTAAAAAGATCAGTTCAATGTAACTAATGTCGTCTCAGTGTTATTGCATGATGATAAAATTGGTTTGCCATGAATTTAGTGATGTATTCTAAACATTTGAAATGTAGCATTTAAGTGTTTCTCAGTTACAATGTTGTTGTTTCAATAAATCAGACACTGACGGTGCAGCGCTGTACTGTACCTCTTTATATAGGCATTTTTTCCCTAACAATTTTTTTTGCGCTGATCAGAGGGTACGTGTCTGATTTTTTTTTCAAAGGGGGTACATTATTGAAAAAAGTTTGAGAACCACTGGGTTAGACTGAAGGTCTGAAGAGCGTCTGAGTGTCAACACATGGTTACACAGCGTTTGACTTTCTTCAAATCAAAGAGCACACAACAGTTGCATAATAAAAACACAATACATCAGAGAAAGCCTACGTTTTAATCCCTATTATGGTATCCTACATTTCCCATGATGCAGTTCCATACATGTATAGCCCTATGGTATAGCCCCTGCATATGTTGTAGTAAATATTATGTTAGTAATATATGTTGATTTTTATGTATACTTGACTAAAACAACGTACTTTAGTTTAGTTAGAAACACTTATGGGTTTTAGTAAGAGAATCTGAAGGATCAATGCATCCATCATGTATTTCTGATTCTACTATAACGGTAGCACTGAGAAACAGAATGAGTCCAGATAGATGTCCAAAAGTGTACTTGAGAATCGAACCTCCACATCCTTTGCCTTTCTGACCTTTTTATTCCCATAATTCACTGTGATTCCTCCTGGCTTCCACTACCGGCAACTCAAAGTCCTACATGAAAAGTCTCCGTATCCATTGCCCCTCCTACACCCGTCATTCTCATAAAATCTCAATATATCTTTATTCAAACAACCAATTCGTCTAATTCATACCAATGTCCCATTTAAGCCTTTACATTATTGCCATGAGGAAGAAAAGGAGGCCAACTGCTGCTGGAAATAAAAAAAGGAGACCGATAGTGGAGATGCCATCACTCGTCCTGCCCTTCAACTCTTGGTACGACTGAGGGAGGGCGGGAGATGAAGAGAGATTTGATCACTTGCCCAGGTCTGTCACTCCCTGAGGGACATGCCCTGACCATGTAAGCAGATGGCAGGTTATTTTGTGTGTGTGTGTGTGTGTTTGTTTGTTTGTGTATGTGTGTGTGCGTGTATGTGCAGCCATTCATGTGACAGACCCGAGTCATCTCAGCGGAGTGTGACTGGTTTACATTCATGGCAGCTGTACGGGACAATACTGTCACTTCCAACCAAGTTGTTTCTGAACTTTGACGTCAAACTGAGGCGAACATGAACATAAGAATTCCTGAATCTCAAAATGATGGGTTCCTGCACAACAAATGACATGTAAAAAAACATGTTTAAATTAAAGTCATAGCAAAATCCTTCCCTTTGAGCCACTAATTCCACTCAGAGAGTAGAAATGAAGACTACGCTGATGATTACATAAATATGTGACAGTCAAATTTAATTTCACACTTTTGATACACCCGCCCCAGAGCTCCATCAGCTTTATGAGCAGACATAGCAATGCAATCAGCTTTTGACAACTCCAAATGTGTGTCACTGAGACATGTGTAGGTGCTTTGATGCTGAAACGCTCGCCTGCTGTGATCGATTAGACAGATCCAGCTGATTTCGTAAGCTGCCGCTCGAGACTCACACCAGGAATGTGGATCAGATCCCTTTATTTCTCATTCGTCTACACACATCATTTAAATGTTCTACTATTTTGTAACGTACGTTTCTACATCTAAATGAAGCCAGGAAGCCTTACCATAAATCTTCTGGATGCCCAGCAGGTCGTCCATGGGCAGTTTGAAGTTGTCGGTGTCCATGTACTGGTAGAAAGGAGCCATGATGGCCGTGGGGTCGTTGGAGTGCTCGAGGCCCAGCGCGTGGCCGAGCTCGTGGACCGCCACCAGGAACAAATCGTTACCTAGAAACAGAAAAAAACAGACAGACTTTAGCGGGAAATGTTTCAGTTGATGGTTAGCCAACAAAATTAGCCCATGGCGATGCAACACTACGTAGCCAAACACATGTATGAGCATAGATAATCCACTATGTATGTACCTCATGAGTGGATTACGAAGCAGGCTGCAGCCCCTGATGGGACACATTACACAGCCCCTATATATGAACACATTCATATTGTATACACACACATCCCCCCCCACGCTGTGTAATTAGTCTCCGGGCGGTGGTAAGTCGATGACTACACTGGGTTGACCTTTGACTCAGAAGCCCACTGTGGCCAACAGCCCCAACCCAATCCCAACTGTATTAGGTTCGGATGTTTGGGATCGCCAATATGTCAAATCTAACCCATAAGGAAACTCATCATTGTTGGGAAACTCGTGATTGTACAATAAGGGTTGCTACAGTTATGTATAATTTATAGTACACTGGCTGTCTGTGGGAAGCTATTTATGTGAGTCAAAGGAGACATCTAATGTTTTAAAATACAGTACTTCATGTCTTTCTAACCATTCATGAATGCAATGTTAGCGCAAACTGTGACCTTTGGGTATTTGAATCACTCCTTTAAGTCAACACACTTTGGGAGACACGGAGCTGCTTTTTGATAGAAATTTGGAAATGGACTGATCAAATGCACAAGATCTAAAATTCTTTGATCCAGGTTGTCTTTAACGATGCTGCCATCTTTCCTCAGTTTTTCCCTTTCTCTCTCTTTTTGTTATCACGCTGAGAGACTCGACAGGCATGAAAA